>NC_090444.1:1195252178-1195570303 GCF_031143425.1 Pleurodeles waltl
TCCAAGCCTGCAAACGTCCTTCAATTTTCACAGCCATCTCTGGTCTGAAGGTTCAGGATAACTCTCCAACTAATATCTTGGAGGGACTCCACTACCACTTGAGTGTGAGCAATGGAGAGAGCTAGATCAGGTTTCCATAAAATGTTTTCCATTGCTATTGAAGTGCCAACTGCAACAGCATTATCTGCAAATATGTATGTGTGTTCAAAGAAAGCAGCATGATATTGATCTCTCTAAACTGTAAAAAAAAAAAAAAAAAAAAAAGGGACCAGGAGATTCCCACAGGGTTTTCGCAAACATGGACATCATCAGTCTGATATGGTGCATTCGTAAAATGGTGGAAATGCTCAGTTTTCAGGGACAATTATCACTCCAATAAACTGCAACCTTTGAGAGGATGGATGCAAAGACTTCGACTCACTGAAAAATTCAGATGGTGCAGAAGGTTAACTATACTGCGACCGCTTTATAGGAGATGGTCTTGAGAAGAAGCATTTAGTAACCAGATATCTAGTTAAGGGTAAAGATTAATTCTCTGTTGGAGAAAACTGATCACCACTAAGGGCACTTGTGAATCCTCTGGTGACTTAGGCAATCTCAAAAGGAAACATCAGACTGAAAATGCTCATCAATTGGAAATCTCAATTACATCCTGTGCACCGCTGTGACTGATACATGAAAATATGTATTCTGGAGACCCCCAGAGCAACTCTATACTTGGAAAACTTGAACCATCTGCAGCATGATAACCATGATTGAATGTACTGACCTCCAAGAATTTGATTAGAAAACAGATCCAGAATTGGGAATAGCCTCTCGGACGTCTTTTCCATCATCAGAAACTACCTGGAGTAACACCCATTAGAAAAATGTTAGTCTCTCTCAGTTAAAAAGAATGGACATGACCCACACCCTGACTGGAATGCTGCAGTTCTTATAAATCAAGTGCTTGGAGAATTTTGGAGTTGTGGAAATATGGGAACCATTGATGTGGACTGCCCAGCAAGGAAGTAGTTCCCTTCCCCTGCATGACCTTCTTGTGATCTTGCAGGTGGACCTGCAGTGCATTACTGTGAAATGGGAGGCCCATGTAGAGAAATGTGCATGCTGGAGTGCTTGTGGGCCTTAATGGCCACCTCTCTAGTGCTTGGTTACCTTGGCAGCTTTTAGAGCAGCCAGTGTGGAGGTCGATTTATCTGCCTGTGTGCTTGAGCTAGGGAAGTGATAGCCATATTTGCAGTTTTTAATGGCTGAAAATCTTACTTCACACAGGCAAAAGAAAAAGAGACAACTTATCCCCTTGGATGATTCATCAACAACCATCACAGTTTTTGTAAAGTGTCTTTCACAAAGTCAGAACATATGCTGCAGACTATGCATCAGACTATGCATCTAAATTACACTAATGAGTAAGCTATAATATAGAGTATCCTTGGAAGGAGGATTTGCTACACAACACTGACCTCTTTCTTTGGGCTTTAATCAAGCTCACCTTGCCTCCTTGCCAGTATGCACAACAGCTAGACTGAACACAGAAGAGACATTGTCCTGCAAAAGGTATCAACGATACCTTTTGCAGGACAATAGTTATGTGTCTTTGGCAGTACAAACCAAGATGGATGCTAGTCTTGAACGGATACTATCTGGATAATTGAAACCAGTCGGAAGAAAGGGTGGCTAAGGAGCACCAGCGCATTAAACTAAGACGGTGCACAGCACTGCCTGGATGGCATAGTTTCAGACTCAAGGTGATAGCAGAACAAATAAGGATGACACTTCTAAGGCACACAGAAGGCCCATCTAACACAGATATAAAGCAACTAACTCAAAACAGTAATAAATCATGGAAGAGATGGAGATTAGTGTAAAGCAAGCAATTGTATGAAGCAGTAAACACAGTCACTGCACTTGACATTAAACTTTGCGACTTAAGAGGACTGCTTGGATTGTAATAATGTGCAACGTTTGGGCCTAAGAGAAAGAACAGAGAAAGCAAAAATCAGATTATGTAGGCTTTCATGCCTAAACTGTTCAAAGACCTAAAGACTATGGCTATACAAATTAAGAGAGTCCACAAACTCTCATGCAGAGGCGGCCCCTGGCAGATACCCTAGAATTCTCATTGCCCTCCTACTGCAACACCAAGTTAATGTTATAATGCTAAATGTCACATAATGGTGACTAGACTTCCTTTTATACAAACGTCAGCTTAAAGACTCAGTGGTGACACAATATTTGATGATAAATATATATGCTCTATATACCCTCTGCTCACCTGAGAATAGCTAGACATAATGCACAGAAGAAAGAAGCAGTTCTTTGAGCAGAAAAGCAGCAATATGTTCAAACACTGGAGTTTCAAAATTGGTTTAAAACAAACAATCTTAACATTTAAGTTAATTGGGAACAACATAAAATGTACTTCAGTAAGTGTTATGGACAGACATAGATGATAATTGCACTTTCTACCATTATTGGTTTTGCACTCAAAGAACACGTTACTTCCCTTTTGTAATGATCTTTCTAGTGGATGCTCCATGTAACAGCTTACTCCGCGCCTTTAGAAAATCCCGAGCCATCAGACTGGATCTGGAAGATTTATAACAGCTTTGCTCCTACGCACCTGTAGGTGGCGCCATGTGGCTCTGCGTTGACTTCGTTCTGCCATGGAAATGAAGATGGTGCCACATATAACATTTAAAATCAAGCTCACCATCAACATGTTTCTTCCTTAACTGTGTTCGAGCCCTTGGAAGTAGAGCCCAACAATAATAAGAGTGCAGATCTCTGAGACACGTTTAGATGGAGAAAAAAAAATAGATGATCCCACTGAACAAGGAGGTAAGTGAGAGTGATGAAGAATCTGTGGTTAGAATATCCACCTGAAGAGCATTACTGAAGGTAAGTAAATAGTTCTCCTTATGGATAATTATAACCGCAGATTCCTTACCTTCAGAAAAGATATCCAAGTTGTACTGCCAAACGTGGTGTGTCTGCGGAATGGCTCATACCAAAAAAGCCCTGCAGGACTGACCAGGCAAAACTACCTTCCCCACTGGACCTGAGTTTCAATGCTGCAGTGCTTCATGAAGCATGTGTATTGATGCCCACATTGCGGCTTGACAGATGTCAAGGATAGGCACTCTGCATGCCAATGCAGTGGTAGCAGCCTTGGCCCTGATGAAAGAACTTTAAACCCTTTGGAGGCTGCTTCTTGGCGTGTGTGTTGTATGCCTTAATTCAGAGAACTATATACATTGACGTCTTTTTATGAGCTGCCTTGCCTTTCTTTGTCTCAGATAATCTCACGAAAGAGCTAATAATCCACCTGATGATCTTTGGTGTGATCAATGTAAAAGTTTAAAGCTCTTTTGGGGTCCAGCCAATGGAATCTCTCCTCCTCTTCAATGGGTGAGGCAGAGCAAAGCATGTTGGGAGAATGATGGATTGCCTAATGTGAAAACCAGACAACTTGGTCCTCAACACAATTCTGTATGAGAAGGTGGTGGTGTAAGGCGGCTACAAGAAAGTAAGTTTGCACTCCATTCATGCAACAAGCCAGTCAACATGACCAGAAAGACAGTCTTCAGAGTCAGGAGAGGTAGTGCACAGCTGTGCACTGGTTAGAGATTGCAAGCATATGAGTAAAGTAAGGAACCTCATCACAACACATGATTTGAACAAGGTTGGCTGATCCGCTAGACGTAAAATGATCTAAAAGACCGTCAAGTAACCTTTAACGGAGTCCACTCTTAGTACTTACTGGGTCATCCCCTGTGGAAGTCTTGGTCACCCTTGTCTTGACCCAGTGGTCTGCCTTCTTTCCCAATTCTTGGGGAGAAATTGGACCTAGGTCTACCAGATGCTGATGCAGTTTATCATTGAAACAATTACTTAAAAGGTGTTCCTTCATAAACAAGTTATACAGCCCTTCATAATCATTTACATCACTGCCATTAATCCAACCATCTAGTGTTATGACTGAGAAGTCAACAAAATCAACCCAGGTCTGGCTCAAGGATTTTTGAGCCCCCCTGAACCTAATCCTGTACTCCTCAGTTGAGAAACCAAAGCCCTCAATCAGGGTAGCCTTCATGAGGTCATAGGATTCTGCATCTTTTCCAGAGAGTGTGAGAGTCTATCCCTACACTTTCCAGTGAACATTTCCCAAAGGAGAGCATCCTAGTGAGATCTGTTTACTTTTCTGGTTGTACAAGCCCTCTCAAAAGCTGTAAATCATTTGGTGATGTCATCACCATCTTCATATTTTGTTACAATCACTTTGGGGATTTTTAGCATGTCAGTACTTTCTCTGACCCTATTTATGTTGCTGCCACCATTGATGGGAGCTAAACCCATCTCTCGTCTTTCCCTCTCTATGGCTAGGAGCTGTCTCTCCAAAGCCAATCTTTTGGCCATCCCGGCTATCAGGAGGTCATCTTCATTGAGGCTGCCCTCAATGCTTCCAGAGTTACTGGACTCCCCTGTGGAAGAACCAGTATCCCTGACTATCACTTGTGGAGTCAGGGTTTGAGGGACCCTGGTCTCCCTAACTAGGAAAGGAGGGAGGGAATCATCCTCCTGTTCACTAGCTTCCCCCTCTGTAGGGTTATCCTCAGAGGGGTGGTCTCTTGCAAACTCTGCCAAAAGCTCCTGGAGCTTAACTTTTTAGTTTACAGATAGTCCTTAACTCTGACATCCCTAGATGCAGGTAAGGGCTGAGGTTGAGTTCCACCACCATCTCTTCTGTGCTAGACATTACTTTTCTAAAAGCTGGGATACTTCATAAGAATCTAAGACTATTTCTAGAACTGAATCCAAACTTTTACAAAACTTTTAAACTCTCAAAGAAATGCTAACAGGGACTTACACCCGGCCCTAGCAGGACTTTTAAAAATTTAGAAAAATAGCTCAACTTGCAAAGATCAGTTTCTAATGACAATTTTGGGAATTTAGTCGTGTAATCCGGTATTGGCCGAGTAGTCCAGCAAATGCAAAGTCTTAGACCCCACTGCTGATCCACCAATGTAGGAAGTTGGCTCTGTATGTACTATTTCAAAGTTAGAAACAGCATGCACAGAGTCCAAGGGTTCCCCTTAGAGGTAAGATAGTGGCAAAAAGAGATCATTCTAATGCTCTATTTTGTGTTAGTGTGGTCGAGCAGTAGGCTTATCAGAGGGTAGTGTTAAGCATTTGTTGTACACACACAGGCAATAAATGAGGAACACACACTCAAAGACTTACTCCAGGCCAATAGGTTTTTATATAGAAAAATATATTTACTTAGTTTATTTTAAGAACCACAGGTTCAAGATTTACAAACAATACTTTAAATGAAAGGTATTTCACTCAGGTATCTTAGGGACTTTGAATCATCACAATAGCATGTACAGTTTTGGCAAAAATGGCAATAAGCTATTTTAAAATTGGACACTGCAAAATTCAACAGTTTCTGGGGGTGGTAAGTATTTGTTAGTTTTTCAGGTAAGTAAAGCACTTACAGGGTTCTAAGTTGGTCCAAGGTAGCCCACCGTTGGGGGTTCAGGGCAACCCCAAAGTTACCACACCAGCAGCTCAGGGCCGGTCAGATGCAGAGGTCGAAGTGGTGCCCAAAACGCATAGGCTCCAATGGAGATAGGGGGTGCCCCGGTTCCAGTCTGCCAGCAGGTAAGTACCCGTGACTTCGGAGGGCAGACCAGGGGGCTTTTGTAGGGCACTGGGGGGGGGGGGGGACAAGTCAGCACAGAAAGTACACCCTCAGCGGCACGGGGGCGGCCGGGTGCTGTGTGCAAACAGGCGTCGGGTTTGCAATAGGTTTCAATGGGAGACCCAGTGGTCTCTTCAGCGATGCAGGCAGGCAAGGTGGGGGCTCCTCGGGGTAGCCACCACCTGGGCTAGGGAGAGGGCCACCTGGGGGGGTCGCTCCTGCACTGGAGGTCAGATCCTTCAGGTCCTGGGGGCTGCGGGTGCAGTGTGTTTCCCAGGCGTCGGGTTCTTTGAAGCAGGTAGTTGCGGTCAGGGGGAGCCTCTGGATTCCCTCTGCAGGCGATGCTGTGTGGGCTCGGGGGGGGGTCAACTCTGGCTACTCACGGGCTCGCAGTCGCCAGGGAGTCCTCCCTGTAGTGTTAGTTTTTCGCAGGTCGAGCAGGGGCGTCGGGTGCAGAGGGGAAAGTCTCACGCTTCCGGCGGGAAACGTGTGGTCTTTAAAAGTTGCTTCTTTGTTGCAAAGTTGCAGTCTTTGTGGAACAGGGCCGCTGTCCTCAGGAGTTCTTGGTCCTTTTAGATGCAGGGTAGTCCTCTGAGGCTTCAGAGGTCGCTGGACCCTGGGGGATGCGTCGCTGTTGCAGTTTTTCTCGAAGTGGGGAGACAGGCCGGTAAGGCTGGGGCCAAAGCAGTTGGTGTCTCAGTCTTCTCTGCAGGGCTTCAGGTCAGTAGTCCTTCTTCATCTTCAGGTTTCAGGAATCTAGTTTCCTAGGTTCTGTGGTGCCCCTAAATACTGAATTTAGGGGTTTGCTTAGGTCTGGGAGGGCAGTGGCAATGGCTACTGGCCTTGAGGGTGGCTACACCCTCTTTGTGCCTCCTCCCTGAGGGGAGGGGGGCACATCCCTATTCCTATTGGGGGAATCGTCCAAAATCAAGATGGAGGATTTCTAATGGCAGGGGTCACCTCAGCTCAGGAGACCTTAGGGACTGTTCTGACTGGTGGGTGACTCCTCCTTGTTTTTCTCATTATCTCCCTTGGACTTGCCGCCAAAAGTGGGGGCTGTGTCCAGGGGCGGGCATCTCCACTAGCTGGAGTGCCCTGGGGCATTTTAACACGAAGCCCAAGCCTTTGAGGCTCACTGCTAGGTGTTACAGTTCCTGCAGGGGGAAGGTGTGAAGCACCTCCACCCAGAGCAGGCTTTTGTTTCTGTCCTCAGAGAGCACAAAGGCCCTCACCACATGGGGTCAGAAACTCGTCTCTCAGCAGCAGGCTGGCACAGACCAGTCAGTCCTGCACTGAACAATTGGGTAAAATACAGGGGGCATCTCTAAGATGCCCTCTGTGTGACTTTTTTAATAAATCCAACCCTGGCATCAGTGTGGGTTTATTATTCTGAGAAGTTTGATACCAAACTTCCCAGTATTCAGTGTAGCCATTATGGAGCTGTGGAGTTCGTTTTTGACAAACTCCTAGACCATATACTTAATATGGCCACAACTGTACTTACAATGTCTAAGAATAGACTTCAACACTGTAGGGGCATATTGCTCATGCAGCTATGCCCTCACCTGTGGTATAGTGCACCCTGCCTTAGGGCTGTAAGGCCTGCTAGAAGGGTGACTTACCTATGCCACAGGCAGTATTTTGTGTGCATGGCATCCTGAGGGGGATGCCATGTTGACTTTGCCTTTTTCTCCCCACCAACACACACAATCTGCAATGGCAGTGTGCATGTGTTAGGTGAGGGGTCTCTTAGGGTGGCACAACATATGCTGCAGCACTTAGGGACCGTCTCTGGTCACAGGGCCCTTGGTATCACTGGTACCTTCTACAAGGGACTTATCTGTGTGCCAGGGGTGTGCCAATTGTGGAAACAATGGTACATTTTAGGTGAAAGAACACTGGTGCTGGGGCCTGGTTAGCAGGTTCCCAGCACATTTCTCAGTCAAGTCAGCATCAGTATCAGGCAAAAAGTGGGGATTAACTGCAACAGGGAGCCATTTCCTTATGCAAGCCGCCCCCCTCTCCCCCCCCAGCCCACAGGCCAGGAGACTCAGCCAAAGCTGGGAGAGTCTTCCTAGTCTGTCATGCGAGGACGAGTGGAGGAAATAGGCTGGTTTGTTGCAGGGCCTACTCTGCCTTACATCCTCCTGTTCAGGTCATTCCCTCTGGGGAACTGACCCACTTCCACAGTGATAGGACCTCGTCTGAATTGCCTCTTGTCTGCTTTTAATGTCTTCACCCATTCTCTCTATTTTGGGGTTAGAGGTATCCACCTCTGCTAATCTTATCTTAGTCAGGGTCACCCCTAGCTTACCCAAAGCGGTTACCCAGAGCTGGAGTAACCCCACCAAGACCAACAGGGTCAGGGGGCCTAACTTGCTATTTGGCATGGGATCAGACCACCATGCCAAGGATAGTGCAGCCATAAAGGCTAACACCCAGCAGAGGCCAGAACCACACATTTAGCTCTTCACCTGCAAGGGAAGGAGCTAAGTTACAGGCTTCTTTGGGTTCAGGGTGCCTGTCTGCTGTGTAAGAGTGGAGGGTTACTACATCTTGTAGTAAACACCCTTCTGTTAACTGAGGAGCCACCCACTCAGGTTTAACAGTTGTCTGACTAGCCAGGACTTCTTGTGGGTCAGGTTGGACTTTACCAGTGCCATTTCTGGAGTTCTCCCCTACTGGAGCAGAATCTCCTTGGCTTGCTGGAACCTTGGCTAAAGGTTGTCCACCTTTCCTACTCAGTTTTCCTTTCTTTTTCTTTTGGGGCCTACCTGCAGTTACTGCAGGGGTAGCACCACCAGAATCCTTGGGAGAGGACTGGCACTGGACCAGTTCCTCTCTTGGGCTCCGACTAACCTCTGGGTAGACATTTCCAAGGAGAAAATCAAGGGGGAGGTCTGTACTGACTACCACCCTTCTCCAGCTAAAACTCCCACCCACTTCTATGGGCACAAAAGCCACAGGCCTATCAGTGACCCTGCCTGGGCTAACTCTTACTCTGGCAGTCTCACCTGGGATGTACTGGTTTGAGAACACCAGCCTGTCATGCACAATAGTGTGACTGGCACAAGTGTCTCTCAGGGCGGTGGCTGGGATTCCATTCACCAGTAGGTGGTGGAAGTGTCTACTTCCTTCTGGAATCTCCAACTCACCTGTTGGGCCCTTTTTCCAGTTAAAGGCTATGAAGACCTCCTCATCTGAGGAGTCATCCCCAATGGCTACACTGGTCACCCCTGGGATTTTGCTAGGGGGTTTGTTTTTGGGAAGAAGTGTCCTTGGTGTGGTGCCCTGTCTGTCTACAGTTTTGGCACCATGCCTTAGTGGCATCCCAGTTCTTACCCTGGTACCCACCTTTGTTTTGGGTTGTGTCTTGGGGCCCACCCACCTGGTCTGGTTTTTGGGGGCCTACAGAGGACTCTTTCTTTAGTTCTAGTGTCACCCACTTTCTCCTGGGGAGGCTTTGTAACCCCTTTCTTTTGGTCACCCCCAGTGGAAGTTTTGGTTACTCTAGTCTTGACCCAGTGGTCTGCCTTCTTTCCCAATTCTTGGGGAGAAATTGGACCTAGGTCTACCAGATACTGATGCAACTTTTCATTGAAGCAGTTACTTAAAATGTGTTCTTTCATAAACAAATTATAAAGCCCAACATAGTCATGCACTTCATTTCCGGTTACCCAACCATCCAGTGTTTTCACTGAGTAGTCTACAAAATCAACACAGGTCTGGCTCGAGGATTTTAGAGCCCCCCTGAACCTAATCCTGTACTCCTCAGTTGAGAATCCAAAGCCCTCTATGAGGGAAGCCTTCATGAGGTCATAGGATTCTGCATCCTTTCCAGAGAGTGTGAGGAGTCTATCCCTACACTTGACAGTGAACATTTCCCAAAGGAGAGTACCCCAGTGAGATCTGTTCAACTTTCTGGTTGCACAAGCCCTCTCAAAAGCTGTGAACCATTTGGTGATATCACCTTTTTTACATTTCGAGACAATCCCTTTGGGGATTTTTAGGATGTTAGTATTCTATCTAACCTATATATGTTGCTGCCACACCATGTATGGGTGCTAAACCCATTTCTGCTCTCTCCCTTTCTGTAACTAGGAGCTGTTTCTCCAAAGTTAATTTACTCGGTCAAAACACTAGATGGTTGGATAACTGGCAGTGGAGTGCATGACTGTGATGGGCTGTATAATTTATTTATGAAAGAACATCTGTTAAATAACTGCTTCAATGACAAGTTGCATCAACATCTGTAAGACCTAGATCCAATTTCTCCCCAAGAATTGGGAAAGAAGGCAGACCAATAGGTAAAGACAGGGGTGACCAAGGCTTCCACAGGGGGTGACCAAAAGAAAGGGGTTACAAAGCCTCCCCAGGGTAAGGTTAGTGAGACATCTGAGGACAAAACTAAAGAGTCTTCTCACGGGCCCCAAAAACCTGCTCAGGAGGGTGGGCCCTGAGCCTCTTTATAGTCCACAAATGGCTATAAGGGTAAAAACATTGATCCCAAAAAGGCCTGGTGTCACACCTGTAGACAGCATGGACACCAAACTGGAGACAAGGCCTATCCCAAGAAAAGTCCCACAACGTCTAGCCCAGTTAACACTGGAATAGCCAGTCTCCAAGTGAGATCAACAGTGTGCCCAGAGCAAATCAGGGTTCACACTGAAGCTACTTTAGTCTCAGAGGGTGAGTAGATATAGCCACACTAGCTGCCTGGCTGTCTAACATGCAAAAATACAGGTAGCAGCTCTTGATAAATGGGACAAAGGTAGAAGCCCTGAGGGATACAGGTGCCAGTGTCACCATGGTGACATAAAAACTAGTTTCCCCAGGACAGAATGTGGCTGGACAAACATATCCAGTCACCAATGCTGAAAATGAAATTAAGGTCCATCCCATGGCAATGGTGACTTTGGAATGGGAAGGGGTTACTGGCCTGAAACAGGTAGTGGTGTCTTCTGCAATCCCAGTGGAATGTTTGCTAGGGAATGATTTAGAGTCCTGGGGCAGAGCTCAAAACCCATGCAGCCATGCTTGGAATCCCTTAAGTGTTGTGTGTGAATACCAGAGCACAGAGCAGAGCACAGGGTGAAAAAGAAGTGTTGGAGCCTGTAATAATGGCCCAACCTTCCAAGAGAAAAAGTAAGAGGAATGGGGGACCAGCCTCTGTACAGCAAAAGAAACAAGACCTCTCTTCTCAGACAGGTTTCTTATCCCTGGAGGGAACTGAGCCCAGAGAGCTAGAGCCTTATCAGGTAGAGCTCCTGGGCCCAGGAGGACCCACAACAGAACAGCTGTGCCCCGGACAAAAGACTTGTCCCACTCTTGAAGGCCTGAGACAGCAAGCTGCTGAACAGGGTCTATTGGGAGGCTGGACTCCTTTACACTGAGGCCAGAAATTCCAAACCTGATGCCACTAGGAGAGTGGTAGTGCCTCAAGAGCTGGGCATGTGGAAAAAAACAAAACATGGAGCAGACTTGTGAACCATTTTTATTGGCCCAACATGTCCTAGAAAGTTAGGGAATTTTGTAGCTCCTGTGCCACCTGTCAAGCCAGTGGCAAGACAGGTGGCCACCCAAAGGCCCCTCTCAATCCACTTCCAGTGGTGGGGATACCCTTTGAGAGGGTTGGTGTGGACATTGTGGGCCCACCTGAATGTCCCACAGCCTCAGGGAATCAGTACATGATGGTATTAGTGGATCATGATGCCTGATACCCTGAAGGAATTCCCCTTAGGTCAACTACTGCCCCAGCAGTAGCCAAAGCCCTAATTCGTATTCTTACCAGAGTGGGTTTCACTAAGGAGGTGGTTTCTAACAGAGGTACAAACTTCATGTCAGCTTACCTGAAACACATGTGGAATGAGTGTGGGGGTGACTTACAAATTCACCACACCATACCATCCACAAACCAATGGTCTTGTAGAAAGGTTTAACAAGACATTGAAGGGCATGATCCTGGGGCTCCCTGAAAACCTCAAAAGGCGATGGAATGTCCTCCTGCCATGCTTGCTTTTCGCCTACAGAGAGGTGCCCCACAAGTTGTGGTATGACCAAAAGCCTACAATGGTTGAATTCGTTCCAGGGCAGAAAGTCTGGGTTCTGGAGCCTGTGGCTCCGAGGGCGCTTCAAGACAAGAGTGGCCCTTCCCCAGTCTTAGAAAAGAAGAGGAAGGTCACTTAATTAGTGGACCTGGACACTACCCTTACACCCCAGAGGGTGAACCATGTTAACCACCTGAAGCTCTATAATGACAGGGCAGGCATGATCATGCTGATGGTTACTGATGAGGATCAGGAAGCCGAGAGTGACCTCTCCCTGACCTCCTCTCAACTGACCCTAAAGATGGATCAGTGAATGGAGTTGTCTATTCAGACATCCTCTCTGCCCAACAGCAAGCTGACTGCAGGCAAGTCCTACAGCAGTATGCTGAGCTCTTCTATTTGACCCCTTGGTCAGACACACCTGTGTGCCCATGATGTGGACACAGGGGACAGTTTACCTGTCCAAAACAAGATCTGTAGACAGTCTGACCAAGTCAAAGAGAGCATCAAAGTGGAAGTCCACAAGATGCGGGTCTTAGGGGTAATAGAGCACTGTGACAGTCCCTTTGGCTAGCCCAGTGGTCTTGGTCCCCAAACCTCATACCAGAGATGACTAGAGAAATTAGGTTCTGTGTGGACTACAGAGGACTCAACTCTGTCACTAAGACAGCTGCACACCCCATAACCAGAGCAGATGAATTAATTGACAAGTTAGATGTAGCCACATTTCTGAATACCTTTGACTTAACTGCAGGGTACTGGCAAATAAGGATGGCACCTGGACCCAAAGAAAAGACAGCATTCTCTACACCTGATGGGTATTATCAGTTCACTGTTATGCTCTTTGGCTTAAAGAATGCCCCTGTTACCCTCCAAAGATTGGTGAAGCAAGTCCTTGCTGGTTTGGAGTCCTGTAGTGCAGCATATCTAGATGGTATTCCTATCTATAGCGCCAGCTGGCTGGATCACCTGGTCCACCTGGGGAAGGTTTTGCAGGCATTGCAATCAGCAGGCCTCATTATTAATGCATCTAAGTGCCAAACAGGGCAGGGCACAGTTGTATACTTGGGCCACCTTATATGTGGAGGCCAAGTGCAACCTTTACAACCCAAGATCCAGACAATTCTGGACTGGGAAGCTCCAAAAACCCAGACTCAAGTCTGGACATTACCTGGTTTGACTGGGTACTACAGGAAGTTTGTTAAAGGATATGGGCCCATTGTGATTCCCCTCACTGAACGGACCTCAAAGAAGATGCCAAAGAAGGTAAACTGGACATTTGACTGTCAAAAAGCCTTTGACACCCTGAAAGAGGCAATGTGCTCAGCACCAGTTCTTAAAACTCCAGATTATTCTAGGCAGTTCATTGTGCAGACAGATGCCTCTGAACATGGGATAGGAGCAGTCCTGTCCAAAACCAATGATGATAGCCTTGACCAGACTGTTGCTTACATTAACAGGAAGTTACTCCCCAGGGAGCAGCGTTGGAGTGCCATTGAGAGGGAGGACTTTGCTGTGGTTTGGTCCCTGAAAAGGCTGAGGCCAAATGTGTTTGGCACTCACTTTGTTGTTCAAACTGACCGCAGACCTCTCAGATGGCTAATGCAAATGAAAGGTGAGAACCCTAAACTTTTGAGGTGGTCCATATCTCTACAGGGAATGGACTTGTAGTGGCACACAGACCTGAGGCTGCCCATGCCAATGCAGATGGCCTTTCCAGGTTCTTCCCCTTAGATAATGAAGACTCTCTTGGGAAAGGTTAGTCTCATTCTCTTTTGTTTGTGGGGGGCGTAGGAAAGTGCCACAGTTGGCATGGTTACGCTCATCTTGTTGCGTGGTGTTGATGCCTTTGATTGAAAGTGTGCTGGGAACACTGCTAACCAGGTCCCAACACAAGTGTTCTTTCCTTAAAACTGTACCTTTGTTTCCACAATTGGCACAACCCTTGCACACAGTTAAGTCCCTTGTGAAAGGTATCCCTGGTACCAAGGGCCCTGTGGTCAGGGAAGGTCCCTAAGAGCTGCAGCATGTAATATGTAACCCTCAGGGATCCCTCACTCAGTACATGCACACTGTTTTGCAGCTTGTGTGTGCTAGTGGGGAGAAAAGAAAGTCGCCATGGCACTCCCCTCAGAGTGCCAAGCCCACAAACCACTGCCTATAGCATAGGTAGGCCACCCCCTCTAGCAGGCCTTACAGCCCTAAGGCAGGGTGCAGTATACCACAGGTGAGGGCATAGCTGCATGAGCACTATGCCCCTACAGTGTCTAAGTCAATTCTTAGACATTGTAAGAGCAAGGTAGCAATAGAGTATATGGTCTGGGAGTTCGTCATTATGAACTCCACAGCACCATAATGGCTACACTGAAAACTGGGAAGTTTGGTATCAAACTTCTCAGCACATTAAACCCACACTGATGCCATTTTGGGATTTATTAAAAAATGCACACAGAGGGCATCTTAGAGATGCCTCTGTATGTTAGACCAACTGCTAGTGCAAGGCTGGCCGGTCTGTGCCAGCCTGCCACTTCCAGATGAGTCAGACCACATGGAGTGAGTGCCTTTGTGCACTCTGTGGTGAGAAACAAAGCCTGTCCTGGGTGGAGGTTCTTCACCCACGCAGGAACTGTAACACCTGGCAGTGAGCCTCAAAGGCTCAAGCCTCGGGGAAACCCCCAGCAGAGAAGAAGGAAGACGACAACTGTTTTGGCCCCAGCCCTACTAGCCTGTCTCCTACTTCAGAGAACCTGCAAAAAGACCAGCAACGCATCCAGTGGGCCCAGAAACCACTGCCAACTCCAGAGGACTGCCCTGCACCCAAAAGGACAGCAGCTCTGTCTAAAGAAACCTACAACCAAGGACTCCCACCTCACTCCAGATGCGTGAGGCTTGACCCCTGTGCACCTGATGCTCACCGCTCGTGTCCAGCTGGTCCACCCAGCAAGAGAGGGTCCCCAGGCGATTGCAAGCAAGTGCCCACCCTAGGTTGACCTCTCCACACCTCCACGACAGTGCCTGCAGAGGGAATCCTGAGGAACTCACTGACCGTGAAAGCTCCGAACGAAGATATCCGATGCCTAAGAACACACTGCACCCGCAGCCCCCAGGCCTGGGAGAAACTGACCCCCGGTGCCTTAACATTCAGTAGACGGCCCTCCTCTCTATCCGACCAGTGGTGTGCTCGAAACACCCCCCCAGACCTCGCCTGCAGCCTCTGAATGACTCCTGGGGTCCCCTCATAGACCAGCACTGAAAATCAGACATCCTGTTTGCACCCGGCTGCACATGTGCTGCTGAGGGTGTGGGCTTGGTGCCTACTTGTGACCCTTCAAGTGCTCTTCTAATCCCCCCCCCAGTCTGCCCTCGGAGTTCCAGGTACTTACCTGCTGGCCGACCTGATTCAGAGTACTCCCTGTCTCCAAAGAAGCCCACATTGCACCGTATTGCTGGTGGTGGGTATTTGGGGTTAACTTGCACCCCAACCAGTGGACTTCCTAAAACCCAGACACTGAAACTGTAAGTGTTGTACGTATAAAACAACTTAACATTTCTTCCCCCCAGGAACTATTTCTGAAAATTGCAGTGTCCCCATTTATAAAGCCAATAATTCAAAAACTGCATTACTTACCTATTTCAAACCAAGTACTGGTGATACTTGTGTGAAATACGAAGCTTTTAAAGGTACTAACCTGCAACTTGAGGTTCTAAAAATAAATTTAAAAAATATATTTTTAATATATAAAAACCATTGGTCAGACGTTAAGTCATTGAGTGTGTGCTTCCTCTTTTGTCTGTGTGTGTACAAGAAATACTTTGCACTACCCTCTGTTAAGCCTAACTGCTCGACCACGCTACCACAAAAGGGAGCATTTGTATTATCTACTTTATCCTCTGTTAAGCCTCTTGGAACCCCTGGCCTCTGTGAGTACAACAGATGTTTAACACTACCCTCTGATAAGCCTAACTGCTCACCCACACTACCACAAAATAGAGCATTAGCCCCATCTAGTTTTGCCTCTGCAAATTGGGGATCCACTGAACTCTCTGCACAGTGCACGTCATTTTAGTGCACTATATAGAGAGCCAGCTTAATACAGGAGCTTACTTAGTAAGTAGCATTTTCTGTTCAGTGGTATATGTGTGTGTGGCTGTAGATACACATGCTCTGCTTAGACTGTAAAGCAGTCCCTACATAAAAGCGGTGGCTAGCCCGTGGGAGTTGCAGTTGACTGGAAAAGTGTTCATAGCACAGCTTGACCTATATCAGCTTGCTGATGTGCTAGTACATCCACACAGTAATCCTTTGCAAATGTATGTGGTGTAGACCATGTAGAGGCCTTACAAATGTCTGCTATAGGTATTCTTCTAAGGAAAGCCATAGTGTATACACTTTACTATTCATCTAGCTATGCCGTTTTTGGATACTGGACTGCCTTTGTGAGGTAGTGAAAAAGCTACAAAGAGCTGTTTGGTTTTCCTAAAATCTTTGGCTCTGTCATGTAAAACTTAAGTGCTCAATTAACATCTACAGTGTGAAGACTTCTTTCTGCAACTGAGTCAGGATGTGAAAAGAAGACAGGTAGCTCAATGGATTCGTTTATATGGAATTGGGAAACCACTTTAGGAAGGAACTTCAGGTTTGTATGAAGGACCACCTTGTCTCTATGAATTTGAAAGAAAGTTTCTTCCAAGGTTAGGCTTTGAGCTCACTTTGACATCTGAGTGATGTGATTGCGACTAAGAATGCAACTTTCCGTGAAAGAGACTGAAGAGGGCATGGATAAAGAGGCTCAAAAGGAGGGCACATGAGCCTGATAAGCACACTACTGAGGTTCCAGGATGGTGCAGGAGGTACTCTGGGTGAAATAGCCCTTTTAAGCCATTCCATGAAAGCTTTGATGACTGGGATTCTGAACAAGCAAGTATGTTGTCTGTTCTGTGGATATGGAGCTATTGCTGCAAGATGTCAAAACGGAAGTGTAGGCTAAATGTGCCTTCTGTAAATGTGGCAAATAAGGTCTTCCATGGACAGCAGTTTTTATTGGATTAATATATTTGGGTTGGTAGTAGCATACAAAACGTTTCCATTTTGCAGCGTAACAAGCTTTCGTTGAGGGTCTACAAGCTTCACTGCGAATGTCCAAACATTCTAAAGGCAATCCTAAGTAACCAAACCTTATGACTTCAGGAGCCATATCACAAGGTCAAGAAACTTGGGGTCTGGATGTCTGATCTGTCCTTGATTTTGAGTGAGAAGGTCCGGCCTGTTGGGGAGCTTCTTGTGGGGAATTATTGAGAGGTCCAGAAGTGTGGTGAACCATGGCTGATGCGCCCAAGTGGGGGCAACAAGGATCATGGTAACAAATGTGTGCATGATCCACCGAACCAGAAATTGAATGAGAGGGAGAGGTGGAAAAGTGTAGGCAAATATCCCTGATCAGTTCATCCATAGAGCATTGCCCTTGGATAGAGGGTGTAGATACCTGGAGCCGAAGATTGGGCATTTTGCATTTCTGCTGTGGCGAAAAGGTCTATCGGAGGAGTTCCCCCTTTGCGGTGCTGTATGGTGAGGTAGGCCCGAAATGGGTGAGGTCCCCATGGAAGGTGTGCGGTTGGTTCCCAGACTGACGAGTGGAGACGAACGCAAAGATAGAAATATGCGATCGAGAAACAATATCATTGGCAAACAGAAGACGGAAGGAAAGATTGTCGAACCGCAGTGAGTCAAAAGACAGAGGAAAGACACATCTCCGAACCAACAGCAGAGAGAAAACAATCTAACAAAGGAATCAATGCCGATGAGCAGTATCATCGAGGAGGAGGAGTCGCTTGATCCTGTGGCTCAAATATGCTTCTTCGAAGAAAGACAACTTGCAACACTCCAGACCCAACAATAGATGGCAGGAGTATGCAGAGCATGCGTATCTACAGCCACAGATCCCATCAAACATAATAATCTCTGTGCACAAATTATTCAGCGACTCCTTAAATAATAATGTATTGTTCGTGCATTATACAAATCCATCAGCAGATAAGTGTATTTCAATTTCTTATATTTGGCAAAGTACAAAGCCCGAGACAATAAAATAGCAGAGATTTCACAATAGGTGTAAAGGCTATGATTGACGGTGTCAGAAGCTTGCTCTCTAAATAGTGCACTAAAATGAAGTACGCTGTGCAGAGTCCAGTGGATCCCATAAATACTTTGCAGTTTCAAAAATCAACACTTAGCACATGTTTTCAGTTCAGCAATCTTAACCTACGAGAGGAAAACAAGAATGCAAAAGAATACATTTTTTAAATAAAAGTACACAACTTAAAAATCCAGTCTTCAAGGGTTTTAGGCCACCCCAGGCAAGGTTCAAATCAGTACCAAAAGTGCACCTACAGCAGCACAGTGGTGGCCGGGTGCAGAGGTCAAATTCTGAGTCGGTGCCCAATGTTAACCAATGGGAATTGGGGGTGAACGAAGGTGCGCTGCTTGCAGGTGAGTAAAGCGGTGTCAGGTGTCAATCTCCTGGGGTTGAGGTAGGCACAAGGGGGGCCACTAGGCAGCATCAAACTTGTGGCACAGGGACGGCTGGTGCAGAGTGCTAACACAGCATCAGACACCCAATGTTAAACAATGCGGGAAATCGGCTTTGGAGAAAGGCTGCAGGCTTGGGCCAGGAGGTTAAAAGAAGAAAACCCAGCTGCCCAGGTAAGTTTGGATACTAGGGGACGTAGGGACACTGATGGTCCAGCTCACCAAGGCCCAGGGGCTCTGCGTGCAGGGGTGTCCTTTGGCATAGGGAACAGCTTACCAGGCAGGTCATAGTCAGAGGAAGTCTTCGGTTAGAGGCTGTAGGCTTTAAGGCAGAGTCTGGCAGGAGTCAGCCCACAGTGGACTCAGCTGGGGAACCTTCACAGGACAGGTGGGCCACTTGAACCCAGGCATCGGTGCAGAGGTGGTGTGGTCTGGAGGCAGTTTCCCGTGCCTCAGGGAAGAGCTCCTTTTCTTTTAATGTTGGTTTCTTCTTGAACAGGTCCACTGTTCTCAGGAGATCTTGATCTTCAAAGGCAGGCAGTCCCTCCCAAAGCTTTGGAGCTCGCTGGGCTGCAGGACGGGTCATCTTTTGGTGCAGGATCGTCAAGGGCTGTAGACAGGCTGGTAGGGCTGGGGCCAAGTCAGTTAGTTTCTGCAGTCTTCTTAGGCCGTCAGGAATCTGTTTTAGGGTTCAGGGACGCCACCTAAATACTCAACTTAGGGGTGTTACAGGGACAGCGAGGTGGAACCCAATGGGCTGACCCCCTTCAGGGTGACTACACCCTTCTTATGACCACTTTAGCTGGTAAGTGGGCATACCCTAACACTAGTGGCTTAATTCCTTCCAAATAAGATGGAGGCATTTAAAACGTAGTGTACACTTCAGCTCGACCTCATTAGTGGTGGGACTGGCATGAAGTGGGCACTTGTCTTAATTTAAGAAACTTTCCCACCTGTGCTGCAGCCAAAAGTGGGTTCATGACAGAGGGGTTGATCATCTTCACCATCTGGAGAGACTTGGGTCACATTACAAAGGCGGCAAGGCCTTTGAAGCTCACCACTCTGGAATGTCCATCCTGCCTGGCAGAGGTGGTAACACCTTTGCCCAGTGCAGGCTTTTGCCTCTGGGCCTTGAGAGCACTGCCTCTCACCATGGAGGTCCAGAATTGGTTTGTGGTGGCTGAACGGTCAGAACCAGTCAGTCAAAATACTAGCAGCTGGTAGGTTTTCAGGGGGCAACTCTACAGTGTCCGCTGTGTGCATTTATTAATACATCCATCTTTGGAATCAGTGTGGGTTTTTTCATTCTGAGATGTTAGATACCAAAGATCCGAGGGTTCAGGGACACCGCCATGTAGCTGGGAAACTCGTAGTGACCATTGTCCAGCACATTCATTTAAAATGGCTTCCCTGTAAGTAGTAAAGTATACCCTTTTTGGCATGGTTACCCCCCCACACTTTTTGCCTGATGTCAGTGTGTTTTGACTGTTCACTGGGATCCTTAGAGGACACCCAGCTTTGCTCCTATCAGTTTGCGGGGTTTTCCCGGCCAGCCCACGCTGCTGCCATCCTACAAACTGGTTTCTGCCCTCCTGCTGCTTGAATAGCTCAAGCCCAGGAAGGCAGAACAAAGGATTTCCTTTGGGAGAGGGAGGCAACACCCTCTCCCTTTGGAAATAGGTGTTACATGGCTTGGGAGGGGTAGCCTCCCCGTGCCACTGGTATGCTTTGAAGGGCACATTGGGTTCCCTCCTTGCATAAACCAGTCTGCACCAGTTCAAGGACCTCCAGTCCCTGCTCTGGCATGAAACTGGACAACGGAAAGGGGAGATACCACTCCCCTGTCCATCACCACCCCAGGTGTGGAGCACAGAGCTCCTCCAGGTTGGCACTTGGTACTGCCATCTTGAATCCAAGGTGGAAAGAGGCCTCTGAGAGCATCCGAGTGGCCAGGTCAGGCAGGAGTCGTCACAGCCCCCTTCTGATGGGTGGTTACCTTGTTAAGTGACCAATCCCCCTTCCGGGGCTATTTAGGGTCTCCCTCTTGGGTGGGTCCTCAGATTCGATGTGCAAGATTCCAGCAGGACTCTTCTGCAACGTTTACTTCGACTTCTGGCCACTCAAACCGCAACTGGACTTCACAGGAACCTACAATCAGCAGCTCTAGCGACTACTTCGCCCTGCAACATTGTTTCTCCAGCTCTATCCAGCAACTGTAAGATTTCCCCGACTGTGCGTCCTCTGAGGGCACCAAGAAGCAAGAAGGAATCTTCCTTGGAATGAAGGAGCCACTCCCCTGCATCTGCAGGCACCAACTGCAACAAAGACTGGCTGCATGGGACCTCTCTCCTGCAACTCTGCGTGGATCCTGCAATACAGGTGGTGGTCTTGAGTGGTCCCCTTCTACCAGCTGTACAACTTCGGAAGTGGTTGAGTCTTTGCCTCTACATGCAGGACGGTACCCCTGTGCACAGCGACTCTTGCAGCTACCAAGGCTTGTTGGCTCTTCTCCAGAGGGATCTTCAGGCTCCGTGTAGCCCCGGCCTCCAGCACTCTTCCCTGCAATGCGTGGTCTCATGCCTGTTGCTCCAGCGACGTGGGGCTCCTTTCCAGGTGTGCTAAGTGGCCCCTAGTGCAACTCCTGTGCCTGCTGCATCCATGACTTCTTGCTCTCCTGGGGGTTGCGGGGGACTCCCCTCTTTGGGTTGGGACCTTCCTGGTCCCCCGCAGCTCCGCAAATCTTCTTCTGCAACTTTTGCCTTTGCTAAGGCTTGTTGGTGGTTTTTCCACACCAGTGATAGACTACAACTCTTCTTCCGACATGGGACATCGACTGCATCACTTCTGAAACTCTTCCTCTGCTCCCGTACTGCATAGCTGACTCCTAGCCTTCACCATCGACCTGGTCATACATCTCCAGAAGGGTGGGTCTTGGCTCCTGCCCTAACCGGACACTCCAACTTGAACTGGACTTGGTCACCTTCATTTACAGATCCTCTTCTGTCTGGATCCAACTTCTGTTTCTTGCAGTCTTGCACAGTCCTTTTCCAAAGTTTCTCTGTGGGTTTGGGAAAAACCAGATACTTACGTCTTCTCTCCTGGATGCTGGGGCGCACTCTGGTACTTACTTTCTAGGGTTCCTAGTTCCTCCAGGTCCCTCCACAGATTCCACTTACTTGGGTGGAGGTCCATCATTCGCATTCCATTATTTTAGTATATGGTTTGGACTCCTGCTATGGTCACTATTGTCTATTGTTATTTCACTGTTTTCTATTGCTTTGTGTGCTCATTCCTGACAACTAAGGTGTGTATACCAGTGTGTTTACTCACCTGCTAATAGAGTATTACCTATGTAGTATTTTAGTAATTGTGTCACTAAAATAATGTACCTTTATTTATGTAACACTATGTGGTTCTTTCATGTGGCTAAGTGCTGTGTGACTACATTTGGAATTGCATGAACGTTGCATATCTCCTAGATAAGCCTTGGCTGCTCATCCACAGCTACCTCTAGAGAGCCTGGCTTCCTAGACAACGACTACACCTCAATAATAGGGGATAACTAAACCTGGTATAGGGTGATAATACCATAGGTGCTCACTACACACCAGGCCAGCTTCCTGCATTGTACACTTACTATGTCTAGGAATCGCCAAAGACATAGCAGGGGCTTATTTGCTCAAGCATATAAACAGTCTGTATAAGGTTGGTGCTGGGTCCCTCAGGGTGGCACAAGTTGTGCTGCACCTCTAAGGGGTCCTCTTCAGTACCCATGCCCTAGGTGCTAGGGGTACCACTTACTAGGGACTTATAAGGGGCTGAAAGGCCAGGTCACTTGGGAATCAAGTGAACAGGTGACTTGTTTTAGGGAAGGAACAATGGAACTGGGGTCCTAGTTAGCAGGAATCAAGTGCAGTTCAGTCGAAATTGCATAGAAAAAAAAAAAAAAAAAAAGAACAGGAAAAAAGGAGTGGGGGGACTGCAACAGGAACCCAGCTCCATACAGATGATCTATGTTCATATACCTGCAACTACAAGGTACGTTATGGCCAGAAGACATTATCTGACCCAGATATCGGCTTTTGGACCATATTCAGAATGATGGAAGTGGCTCTCAGGGAACCTTGGTCAGCAGCAATTTTCAATAAAGCCATTTTTTTGTTCTAGATCTTGCCTAAACAGCCCAAATTCCATGCCAGTTTGTGAACTGACAGTACTCTGTGGTAGAGAGAAACTTTTCCCATAGGCCTTGCATTTTAACAGATTCAAAGTAAGGGCAATCCTGGAAGGGACGGCCTTCTGGCTCTAGGCCAAGCTAGGTAAAATTGTGACCCTTACACTTTCAAAATGGCTTTAGCAGAGAAACTATAACTGCATGTATCCTGCACAAAGCGAAAATTCTAGCGGCACCTCTATCTTTAAAGCCGACAAATATTTTTGGGAACCCTCATCTGTCAGCCAAATGCTTAGGCAATTATAGACACTAGAATTGCTCAAACTGGAAGAACCCAGTTGGCAGGTTTTTTTGGCCTGGTTTTTATACCTGTTGAAGTTCATAATATATGTGTCAGACTGAATGGCAACCAACTTCTTCACTATACTATAGTGTTTCAGTCTATGGTAACTGGATTGTCAGCCTATTTCAAGATCTGCATATGTTGTTGGCCTACTCTTGGTGAAAATTACCTGCTTTTCAAAGGTGGAGCCAATGTCTGTGGTATGAAGGCTAAGCAGAAATGGGGCAAGGGCACACTTGCATGAGCCCGCTGTTGTTTATATAAGATTAGAGACACAAGACCCATTACCAATTTTAACTGGCCCAGATGTCTAAAATAGAGAGGAACAGCATTTAAAGAAAGACAGCACAGACTCCCCTTGCAAGTTCTTTCCCAAGATAGAACAATCCACCCCATAAAGCCAAATGAGCCTGCGTTTATGCTAACCAACAGCAAGATCTTCTAGGTGAACAGATAACAAAGGGAACACAGAACTAAGTGCTAGATCTGAGTAACAGCCAAACAGACCAGTGACTGGTATATTTTGATGTGAAGAGTAATGCCTAGTGATAGGTGAATGGCTGAACAGCTGTTTGCTTACTATTGAGTAATTTATTGATGTCCTATCTATTATGTGATAACATGTTAAAATAAGCAATCATTTCTCTTGATGGTACTTAGGATACTGGACCCATATACTAAAACATGGAATGTGACAATCACTACCACCCCAAACTATCACTCAAGGACCCTTAGGACTGGGGAAGTACTAAACACCAAAGTTAAGTAGCTAGCCTGTGTGCAGAGTTGTAACCCCAGGTCAGTGTCTACAGGATAACATGTGGAAGTTGCGGTTTGAGTTTTAGAGGACCCAGAGAAAACCCTTTGAGACAAGGGAGGTTCAAGAGTGCCCCTACCCGTGAATACCTAGAGAAGCAGAGTACCTACACCAAGGAGCCCAGGTACAAAGGGTTGAGTGAAGTCATGTCGGAACCCTTCGTTGAAGTCAATGGGGACTTTGGTTGTCCAGCTGCTGTTGTGATCTGTGGATCAGGTCAGTGGAACCCAGGAATGGATGCCAGAAGAAGAGGACCTAAGGAACGGGGGAACAGGTGCCCAGGCAGTGCAGGGGGGGCAATGCCCACACTTCTTCGAGATGCTTTCCTGTTAGGACGGTGGTCGAAGAAGGTCACCTGTGGAGTCCAGAAGATATAGGAGGATCACAGGAGTTGTCCACGAGCTGTCCCATGCCGTCCGTCGAATTGCAGATGGGTCCAATGGTCAGCAGAAGCACCAACAAGCCTTGGGAAATGCAAGAAAGCGATGCACGGATTGTCGCAGGATTTTGGGGACCAGCAAGGTCCAGGAGACTCAACTTTTGCAGGTAAGTCAGGGCCAGCCCTCAGCAAGCAGGGGAGCTAGAAGGAATCATTTGAGCCCCCAGCAAGACCCTCTATATCTAGATACTGGTTCAGCTCCAAGGTTAACTCATTTATAGGGTTATTTTCCAATTTCAAACAGTGATTTTTTTCATTCAATTGTTGGTACGCTTCGTCCATGTATTGTTGCTTTTCCATTATCACTATGTTGCCCCCCTTGTCAGCTGGTTTTATTTTCAAATTCTTATTTTCCATAAGTTCTTTAAGTGCCTTGCCTTCTTGCAAAGTGATATTTTCTCTTTTGGTATTTTTGATTTTTTCCACTTTCTCTAATTCTTCAATCACCAGGTAATGGAATGTGTCCATCCTGTTGCCTGGTGGTTATATAGAGAATAACCAAATCGAGACAACTATTTCGGAAGGCAACTTCAACGAATAGTATATTGCATGGAGACAGTTTTCATCCAACATTCCTCAAAAAAACATACCATATGGAGAATTCATAGGATTAAATGAAATTGTTCCACCGAACAAGAAATGGAACAAAAGTTTTGTGAAACCAGACAAAGATTCATCCAGAGAAAATGCAAATACAAAGATATGAGATCTGGGGAATTAAAAGTGAGATCTCGGGCAAGAGATGAATTACTAAAAAAATACAATGACTAATGCACCAAAGAATGAATCCAACGCAAGATTGGTAATGACATACAGTAAGGAGAACCATCTAATTTTGAACATCCTTAATAGATACTGGGATGTGATAAGAAAGGATTCAGATGTTGGCAAAATGTTTGGAGATAGACCAATTGTAACGTATAAAAAGGTACCATCCTTGGTCAACAGCCATTTTCAGATGAAGAAATAGCCAAACTGGCTATCAGCTCAAACAACGGGCTTTGTATGCTGTGGCAAGTGCAAAGCATGCCGCATAGGGAAAAACATGAAAGAATTCCTTGATTACCGAGGTAAAAAGTTGATGATCAATAAAAGGATCACCTGCAATACCAGCTATGTGGTCTATATAATTAAATGTCCCTGTGGATTACGCCACACTGGCAGCACAATTGACCCCCTTAAAAAACGTATTTTAGAACACATTAGCGCTGTGCAAAATAAGGATCTGACCTATGCCATGGCCAACCATCTGATGATACATTCTTTGGAATTGCAAGTATTGACAGTAACGAGAGGGGAGGAGACCGAGAGATGAAACTAAGATGGTTGGAATCACGATTTATAAGACAGCTAAGAACCAAGAACCCGAGGGGTCTCAATGGGGATGAGGAACTTCACTATCACTTATAATCCAGGATGTAACAACATGCACAGTATCACATACCATGAAGTATATAACTGTCTACTATAGAATATGAATGGATCACTCAAATATGTGTTACTGAATAGCAAAGTGGAAATAGGAATAACACCTACAGATAGTGGAGGAACTCTAACATTTATGATTAACAACTGCGGTTCGATGAGTGAACCCTCTACAGTGGGACTACTGTCAAAATAATCAACATCAGTTTATAGTACAGGATTTCCTTTCTGGGTCTTACATATGTTTTTTCAAATGTGGACAAACATACTCTCAGTAGGCTCTTACATAGATGTGGTTTTATATTTTATATCTCACTCTTTGGTATACTGTTGGATGTTGTATCCTTTCATTTGAAGAATTAGGTTTTAAAGCTCACTATATGTTCCAGAATGCACTGGGTTGGGTAATAGGGTATAGAATATAAATAGACATTGAAAAAGCACCTAGACACTGTGAACAAGACCAGTAAGTCGAAATGCGTCGGTGGTGATGGCTGGTGATTTATATGACTGCAATTAAAAGAGTATAACAACTCTCCTGGAGTGCGGCGTTACAGTTGCTGTTAGCGGTTTGTATTGAGAATATATATATATATATATATATATTAAAGAAAAAGGATGTCCATGCAGTGTATATACATATGTATAATAATAATTGTAAAATTATGCCACTACAACGACCGATGGCTTCCAGGGAGGAGGTAGGTTGCAAGTGAATCTACAGCACTACATGCAACAAACAGATGTCTACTGAGTAAGTAACAGTTTCTGTTTGATTGCCTATGTGGCTGCAGATACACATGCTTTGCTTAGACTGTAAAGCAGTCCCCTCCAAGGAAGCAGTGGCTAGCCTGTAGGAGTTGGAGTAGCTTGAAAAGGTGTCAGAGCACCGCTTGGCCAACATTAGCCTGTTGCTGTGCTAAAACATTTACACAATAGTGCTTAGTAAATGTATGTGGTGTAGAACAAGAAGCAGCTTTACAAATGTCTGCTATTGGAATGTTTCCTAAAAAAGCCAAAGAATCACCTTTTTTTCTGCTAGAATGTGGCCTGGGAGTTATAGGTAATTGTCCTTTGGCTTTAAGATAGCAAGTCTGAATACACTTGACCAGCGTTCAGCAAAGTCGGTCCCAGAGAGCCCAGTCCATGCCAGATTTCTTTTTTAGCATACCCACATTTAGAAACAAGATGTTTCAGAAATCTACATTTTTCTAAATGTGGATATGCTAAAAATCTGGCATGTACCTGGCTCTCCAGGACCGACTTTGCAGAACCATGCCCTTAACTATCCATCTGGCTACACCAGTTTTTGATAGTGGATTGCCACTGAAAATGCTACAAATGGCTGGTTAGAATTTCTGAAACTTTTGGTCCTATCAATGTGATACATAAGAGCCCTTTTAACAGCTAACATGTGAAGAGCTCTTTCAGTGACTGAGTCTGGCTGTGGTAAAAAACAGGTAACCCAATTGATTGGTTTGTGCGAAATACTTTTGGAAGAAATTTAGGGTTTGTCCTAAGAACTACCCTATCTGTGTAACTGGAAGAATAGCTCATCTAAAGTTAGAGCTTGTATTTCACTTATATGTGTCAGGCAAGTGATAGCCACTAAAAATGCTACTTTCCATGAGTCTAGTAAGGACAACATTAAGGTTCCATATTGGGGCTGGAAGAACCCCGGGTGGAAAGACTCTTAAGGCCTTCCATAAAAGCTTTGATTACTGGTGTTCTGAATAAAGAAATATGTTGTCTATTTTGGTGGTAAGCAGCTACAGACGCTAAATGAAGGCTAATAGTTGAGCATGCTAAGTTTTTTTTTTTTAAATGTAGCAGGTAACAAACATAATGTAATGCATAATGCAGCATAACAGTGACTAGTTCTAGGCTAAAGTGTCTCTCTAAGAATGTCCATACATTTTGGCGGGAGATGCAAATAACTAAACTCTATGAATTCAGGAGCCATTTCACAAGTGTTTTGTGGTCTGGATGTCTGATTTGACCTCGTCTTCGAGTCAGAAGGTCTGGGCTGTTGGGGAGTTTCTCGTGCGGAACCACTGACTGATTACATAGTGTTATAAACCAAGGTTGACATGCCCATCTGTGAGCATGGTGAGTGATGTTTGTCTCATTTTGTGAACTAGAAATGAATGAGTGGGAGTGGCAGAAAAGCGCAGGCAGATATCCCTGACCAATTAATTCATAGAGCATTGCCATTGGACTAAGAGTGTGGGTATCTGGATGTGAAGCTTAGGCATTTGGAATTTTCTGCGGTGGCGAAGAGATCTATTTGTGGTGTTTCCCCTCAGGTGAAAGTATTGGTGAAGTAGTGGGTGATGTTCCCATTCATGGACTTGTTGCTGCATCCTGCTGAGGAGGTCTGCAAACTGGTTGCCCATTCCTGGGAGATATTCTGCCAGTCAGTGAATGTGATGGTGAATTACCCATTTCCAAATTGTCTGAGCAAGAAGGGACTACTGAGACGAGTGTCCCCCCTCCCCCCTTTCCGTTTCTGTAGATAATACATGGCTGTCATGCTGTCTGTATGAACTAGAACCACTTTGTGAGTGTGTTGTGGAAGAAAGGCTTTAAGCGCGAGAAATACTGCTTGTAACTCCAAGTAGTTGCTGTTAGAAGTTTGTTGAATGGGATCACATATACCTTGTATTGTGAGGATGTTGAAGTGAGCTCCTCAACCTATCTGTGATGCATCAGTA
The DNA here is from genome assembly GCF_031143425.1 of Pleurodeles waltl. Lineage (NCBI taxonomy): Eukaryota > Metazoa > Chordata > Amphibia > Caudata > Salamandridae > Pleurodeles > Pleurodeles waltl. The sequence goes on from NC_090444.1 coordinate 1,195,280,371, forward strand.
GTGAGAGTGACTTGAGGCACAGGGTCTTGAAAGGGCTGCCCCTTGGAAAGATTGGTGAGAATCCACCACTGCAGAGAGTGGTGAGTCTGGCAGTCCATCAACGCTAGATCCTGGAGATGACCCTGTGACTGAGACCACTAATGAGATAGACATTGCTGTAAGGGACGCATGTGTAGTCTGGCATGAGGAACGATGGCCATGGAGGAAGCCATCATCCCTAGTAACTATATCACTATTCTCGCTGTGTAAGTGTGGTTTTCCTGTGATTGAGACAAATGAGCTCAGAAAGCTTGAATTCGAGCTGGCCTTGGATATGCCAACCCTGAGTGAGCATTGAGAACTGCTCCCATATAAGGCTTTATCTATGAAGGTTGAAGATGGGATTTGAGAAAGTTGATTGTGAATTCCATGGTGTATAGAAGGTCTACTGTGTACTGAGTATGCTTGACATTGTTGGATGGTATTGCCTTTGATGAGCCAGTCGTCCGAGTAGGGGAAGACACAAATGTGTTGTCTTCTGAGGAATGCTGTAACTACTACTAGACATTTTGTGAATACCCTGGGAGCGGTTGTTACCCTGAATGGTAAAACCTCGAATTGATAGTGTTTTCCTGCAGTGACAAATCTGAAGTATTTGTGATAAGCTGGATGAATGGGAATGTGAATCTAAGTGTCTTTGAGATCTAAAGCTGTCATGAAGTCGCCTTGCTGTAATAGAGGAATAACATCTTTAAGAGTGACCATGTGGAAATGCTCTGAGAGAATGTATAGGTTGAGAACCCTATGACCTGGAATTGGTCCCAGTGTCCCATCTTTCTTTGGTATAAGGAAGTACAGGGAATATACTCCTAACCCCTGCTGAGCCAGGGGAACTGGCTCTATAGCCCATTTGAGAAGAAGGGATTGTACCTCTTCTTTTAAAAGAATGAGATGGGCGTGTGAAAGTTTGTGAGTGCGAGGGGGGGATATTTGGTGGAGTGGAGAGGAGTTCTAGACAGTAACCATGACGGATAATTGATAGAACCCATTGATCTGTGGTGCTATTGGACCATTGGGGATAGAAATGCATTAGTCTTCCCCTTACTGGAGAGGTGTGTGCTTGTGGAAGGTGTAAGTAGTCACTGGTATGTATTTGAGGCAGAACCTCTAGAGGTGGACACCTCACCTCTACCTCTATTATTTGCACCGCTATAGGAACTTCTGAAGGAACCGCTGTTGTAGAAGTGCGTGCATTGTTTGGTTTGGGATGTGGAAGGCTCACTAGATAATGTTTTGAAGCATCCCATAAATTGTGGCTGGCGAAAATTACCCGTAAGTGGTGTGGTGAGTAGGGCCCACATAGCCTTTTCTGTTTCCGAATCCTTTTTGAGCTTGTCTATGGTAGTGTCAACCTCAGAGCCAAACAAGTGTTCTATATCGAGAGGCATGTTAAGAACTGCCTGCTGTCTTTCTGGCTTGAAGCCTGACCATCTGAGCCCAGCATGCCTTCTTATAATAACACTGGTATTTATACCATGTGCTGCGCTATCCACTGCATCAGTGGCACGCCTAATGAGGTTGTTTGAGATAGTTTGCCCTTCTGAAACTTTCTCCTGTCCCCTTTTCTGATGTTCCTCTGAGAGGTACTGGAGAAGATCTTCTATCTTGTCCCAGTGGGCCCCATCATATCTTGCCAGAAGTGCCTGTGAATTGGGCATCTGCCAATCATTGGCAACCTCTGCAGCCACTCTTTTTCCTGCTGCATCAAGTTTTTTGCTTTACTTATCAGGAGGAGCATCTCCTGTCGATTGACTATTAGTACTTTTCTTTGCTGACAACGATAGTCAGAAGGTATATGTGATCTTCTAATATAGGGTCTGAGGGTGCTGCCTTCTATATATATATATATATATATATATATATATATATATATATATATATATATATATATATATGGAAAATGTCACTTACCCAGTGTACATCTGTTCGTGGCATTAGTCGCTGCAGATTCACATGCTGTGCATATCCCGCCATCTGGTGTTGGGCTCGGAGTGTTACAAGTTGTTTTTCTTCGAAGAAGTCTTTTCGAGTCACGAGACCGAGGGACTCCTCCCATTTTGACTCCATTGCGCATGGGCGTCGACTCCATCTTAGATTGTTTTCCCCGCAGAGGGTGAGGTAGGAGTTGTGTATGCTAGTAATAGTGCCCATGCAATGGAGTAGATGCGTATGTACATAATGAAGTTTAAAGTAATATATTTACAAATGTACAAATATTTAAGATCTACTTCTAAACGGCTACAGGCTCCCGGGGAGGCGGGTGGGCGCATGTGAATCTGCAGCGACTAATGCCACGAACAGATGTACACTGGGTAAGTGACATTTTCCGTTCGATGGCATGTGTAGCTGCAGATACACATGCTGTGCATAGACTAGTAAGCAGTTATCTCCCCAAAAGCGGTGGTTCAGCCTGTAGGAGTTGAAGTAGTTTGAAATAGTGTTTTTAGTACAGCTTGACCTACTGTTGCTTGTTGAGCAGTTAACACATCTACACAGAAGTGCTTGGTAAATGTATGAGGCGTAGACCATGTTGCTGCTTTACATAGTTCGTTCATTGGAATATTTCCTAGAAAGGCCATGGTAGCACCTTTCTTTCTGGTTGAGTGTGCCTTTGGCGTAATAGGCAGTTCTCTTTTAGCTTTAAGATAGCAGGTTTGAATGCACTTGACTATCCATCTAGCAATGCCTTGTTTTGAAATTGGATTTCCTGTATGAGGTTTTTGAAAGGCAATAAATAGTTGTTTTGTCTTTCGAATTAGTTTTGTTCTGTCAATGTAGTACATTAGTGCTCTTTTGATGTCCAATGTATGTAGTGCTCTTTCAGCTACCGAATCTGGCTGTGGGAAGAACACTGGTAATTCTACTGTTTGATTCAAGTGGAACGGTGAGATTAATTTTTTGTAAAAATTTAGGATTTGTCCGTAGAACAACTTTATTTTTGTGTATTTGAATAAATGGTTCTTGAATGGTAAATGCTTGAATTTCACTCACTCTTCTTAGAGATGTGATGGCAATTGAAAATGCAACTTTCCACGTTAAGTATTGCATTTCACAAGAGTGCATGGGCTCAAAAGGTGGACCCATGAGTCGTGTTAAGACAATGTTGAGGTTCCATGAAGGAACTGGTGGTGTTCTTGGTGGTATAATTCTCTTTAGGCCTTCCATAAACGCTTTTATGACTGGTATCCTAAATAATGAAGTTGAGTGCGTAATTTGCAGGTAAGCTGAAATTGCAGTAAGATGTATTTTTATGGAAGAGAAAGCTAGTTTTGATTTTTGCAAATGTAGTAAGTATCCTACTATATCTTTTGTAGATGCGTGTAAGGGTTGAATTTGATTATTATGGCAGTAATAAACAAATCTTTTCCACTTATTTGCATAGCAGTGTCTAGTGGTAGGCTTCCTAGCCTGTCTTATGACCTCCATACATTCTTGTGTGAGGTCTAAGTGTCCGAATTCTAGGATTTCAGGAGCCAAATTGCTAGATTCAGTGATGCTGGATTTGGATGTCTGATCTGTTGTTTGTGTTGTGTTAACAGATCTGGTCTGTTTGGTAGTTTGACATGAGGTACTACTGACAGGTCTAGTAGTGTTGTGTACCAAGGTTGCCTTGCCCATGTAGGTGCTATTAGTATGAGTTTGTTTTGACTCAACTTGTTTACTAGATATGGAAGGAGTGGGAGAGGGGGAAAAGCGTACGCAAATATCCCTGACCAGTTCATCCATAGCGCATTGCCCTGAGACTGATGTTGTGGGTACCTGGATGCGAAGTTTTGGCATTTTGAGTTTTCCTTTGTTGCAAATAGATCTATTTGTGGTGTTCCCCAAATTTGGAAGTAAGTGTTCAGTATTTGGGGGTGAATCTCCCATTCGTGGATCTGTTGGTGATCCCGAGAGAGATTGTCTGCTAACTGATTCTGAATTCCTGGAATAAATTGTGCTATTAGGCGAATGTGGTTGTGAATCGCCCAATGCCATATTTTTTGTGTTAGGAGACACAACTGTGTTGAGTGTGTCCCTCCTTGTTTGTTTAGGTAATACATTGTTGTCTGTTTTGACAAGAATGTATTTGTGGGTTATGATGGGTTGAAATGCTTTCAGCACTAGAAATACCGCTAATAGTTCTAGGTGATTTATGTGAAACTGTTTTTGCTGTATGTCCCATTGTCCTTGGATGCTGTGTTGATTGAGGTGTGCTCCCCACCCTGTCATGGAAGCATCTGTTGTTATCACGTATTGTGGCACTGGGTCTTGGAAAGGCCGCCCTTGGTTTAAATTTATACTGTTCCACCATTGAAGCAAGATGTATGTTTGGCAGTCTCTCAACACCAGATCTAGAAGCTGACCCTGTGCTTGTGACCATTGTGATGCTAGGCACTGTTGTAAGGGCCGCATGTGTAACCTTGCATTTGGGACAATGGCTACGCATGAGGACATCATGCCTAGTAGTTTCATTATCATTTTGACTTGTATTCTTTGTTTTGGATACAAGGCCTGTATTACCTTGTGAAATGTTTGTACTCTTTGTGGACTTGGAGTAGCAATCCCTTTTGCTGTGTTGATTGTTGCTCCTAAGTATTGCTGTGTTTGACACGGCTGCAGGTGTGACTTTGCGTAGTTGATTGAGAAACCTAGTTTGTGTAGGATTTCTATGACATATTTTGTGTGTTTTGAACACTGTTTTAGCGTATTGGTTTTGATTAACCAATCGTCTAGGTATGGAAACACATGTATTTGCTGCCTTCTGATATGTGCAGCTACTACTGCTAGGCATTTTGTAAAAACTCTTGGCGCAGTTGTTATTCCGAATGGCAACACTTTGAATTGGTAATGTATCCCTTGGAATACAAACCTTAGGTACTTTCTGTGTGAAGGATGTATTGGTATATGGAAATATGCATCCTTTAGGTCTAGTGTTGTCATGTAGTCTTGTTGTTTGAGCAGTGGGATTACGTCTTGTAGAGTAACCATGTGAAAGTGGTCTGATTTGATGTAGGTATTTAATGTTCTGAGATATAGTATAGGTCTCAGGCTCTTGTCTTTTTTGGGTATCAGAAGAAAGTACAGTGAGTAAACTCCTGTGTTTAATTGTTCTTTTGGTACTAATTCTATTGCTTCTTTCTGTAGCAATGTCTGAACTTCTAGACCTAGAAGATTTATATGTTGTTTTGACATACTGTGTGTTTTCGGTGGGACGTTTGGAGGGAATTTGAGAAATTCTATGCAATAACCATGCTGGATAATTGCTAAGACCCAAGTGTCTGTTGTTATTTCCTCCCAATGTGTGTAAAACTTGGTTAGTCTCCCCCCCACAGGTGTTATGTGTTGGGGATTTGTGACCTTGAAGTCACTGTTTGTTTTGAGGAGTTTTGGGACTTTGGAACTTTCCTCTATATTGTCCCCGAAAACCTCCCCGCTGATACTGGCTCTGGTAAGTGGGCTTTGTTTGTGAGGTTGTGGCTTCTGTGGTCTGCCCTCGAAACCCCCCTCGAAATTGTGTCTTTCGAAATGTGCCTCTGCTCTGCGGGGAGTAGAGTGCGCCCATGGCTTTGGCCGTGTCAGTGTCTTTTTTAAGTTTTTCAATTGCAGTGTCCACCTCCGGCCCAAACAACAACTGCTGTCCGTTGAATGGCATATTCAGCACAGCTTGCTGTATCTGGTTTAAATCCTGATGTACGCAGCCATGCATGTCTCCTTATTGTTACTGCTGTGTTGACAGTTCTAGCAGCTGTGTCTGCAGCATCCAATGCTGATCGAATTTGATTATTGGAGATATTTTGTCCCTCTTCTACCACTTGCTGCGCTCTTTTTTGGAACTCCTTTGGTAAATGTTCAATAAGGTGTTGCATCTCATCCCAATGGGCCCTATCATATCTGGCTAACAAAGCTTGCGAATGTGCAATACGCCACTGGTTTGCTGCCTGTGCCGCCACCCTTTTGCCTGCCGCGTCAAATTTTCTACTCTCTTTATCTGGAGGTGGCGCATCTCCTGAAGTATGAGAGTTGGCTCTTTTGCGCGCTGCTCCAACTACAACAGAGTCTGGTGATAGCTGTTGTGTGATGTACACTGGGTCTGTTGGTGGCGGTTTATATTTTTTATCTACTCTTGGAGTAATGGCTCTCCCTTTGACAGGCTCCTCAAACACTTGTTTGGAGTGTTTTAGCATTCCGGGCAACATCGGCAGACTTTGATATTGACTGTGCGTAGACGACAGTGTATTAAAAAGGAAGTCGCCTTCAATGGGTTCTGAGTGAAGGCTGACATTGTGAAATGCTGCTGCTCTTGATACCACTTGAACGTAGCCTGTACTATCCTCTGGTGGCGACGGTCTCGCTGGATAGCATTGAGGACTATTATCTGACACTGGTGCGTCGTAAAGGTCCCATGCGTCAGGGTCATCTTGACTCATCCCCGTATGAGTTGGGGATTGCATCATTGGTGGAGTGGCTACCGGTGATGGTTGTGGACAGTGATGTGGGGATGGTGGTGGTGTTACTTGTTTAGCCACTTTTGCTTGTGGCTGTTTGTCCTTGTCTTGGAAGGCAAGTTTTCGTTTCATTCTGATTGGAGGAAGAGTGCTGATCTTCCCTGTATCTTTTTTAATAAAGAGCCGCCTTTGCATGTGATCTGGCTCTATTGTCTCTAATTCCTGTTGGAATCTGTGTGTCTTCATTTGTGAGGACAGTCCTTGTTCCTCTGAATAGGAACTTATTTTCGGTTCGGAGGCCGGATGTTTCGGTACCAAAACCTTTTCGGCTGCTTTTTTCGGCTCCGACGAAATCTTTTTTACTTTCGGCGTAGTGCCCTCTCGGTGCCGCCCCATTTCGGTGCCGCTGTCTCGATGCCGAATCTTTTCGGAGCCACTCTCTTTGGCCCGAGATTGCTGTGTGCCGGTATCTCAACCGGAGTCGGATGACTTCGACACCAGCTCGCCCTTTTTCGGTGCCGATGGACGGTCACCTATTTTTCGGGTTAAGCCATGGTCTGTTGGCGGTGGCGTCCCCTGGGCTTTAGCAGTCTTTTCGTGAGTTCTTTGTTTCGACGTCTTACTAACGGTTTCTGGCGTTTCTTCGGGATCGATCTCATCCGAGTCCAAATCCTGGATGGAGAATGTTTCTTCATCCTCCTCGAAACGCCCTGGTCCTGTCGACGCCATTTGCAGTCTTCTTGCTCTTCGGTCGCTGAGTGTCTTTCTGGACCGAAACGCTCGACAGGCCTCACAAGTATCCTCCTTGTGTTCTGGTGACAAACACAAGTTACAGACCAGGTGTTGATCTGTATATGGATACTTGTTATGGCATTTTGGACAGAAGCAGAATGGGGTCCGTTCCATCAGCCTTGAAGAGACACATGGCCGGGCCGACCAGGCCCAGACGGGGATCGAAAAAACCCCGAAGGGCCACCGGAGCTCTTCTTAATTCGGTGTCGATCTGTTGTAACTAACCCGATACCGAACGCAAACAATACCGACGATTTTTCCGAGATTCTAACTAACTTTCCGACCCGAAAAACGGAGCGAAAAGGAACACGTCCGAACCCGATGGCGGAAAAAAAACAATCCAAGATGGAGTCGACGCCCATGCGCAATGGAGTCGAAATGGGAGGAGTCCCTCGGTCTCGTGACTCGAAAGGACTTCTTCAAAGAAAAACAACTTGGAACACTCCGAGCCCAACACCAGATGGCGGGATGTGCACAGCATTAGTCTTAGTCTTAGTCTAATAGTCATTAGTCTATGGCTACACACGCCATCGAACATATATATATATATATAAATAAATAATCGGCCCTTGAGTAATAACTCTTGACATAACATGTTCTTTTAAAGATGTCTGTGGTGTGTCTAAGCATACCTAGCAATAAGGGCTGGAACTGACTTTCTTTATGGGTGTCAGTCAAGAGGAAATCCTCTTGAATAGGGTCAGTGTGCATGCGTACGTTATGGTATGCAGCTGCCCGCGCAATACCCTCTGGGTATGATGTTGCATCTTCAGGAGGTGAAGGGCCTGCCAGGTACAAATAAGGGTCATTAGTGAGTATGGGATCTGGATCATTAAAATCCCAGGGGTCAAACTCCTGTGGACTTTTGCCCAAATCAAATCGTGGCTTCATAATAGATGTAGGAGACTGTCGAGGTGGAGGAGTGAGAGGAAGTATAAGAGAGTGAGGTGGAGAAGGCTAAGGTTGAATTAGGACCTTGTCTTTGTCCTTGGAGACCTTTCTAGGAGGAGGAGCAGTGTCCAATATCTCTTGAAAAGTAAGTCTCCTCTTGAGGGGGACAGGCAATTATTTTCCATGTTCCCTTTTGTATGTGGTGCTGAAAAGAGTCCATTACTTCCAGAATTGGCTCTACTAGTGAAGCTCCCTCGGAGGAAAGAGTGGAGTCTTTAGAAGACAGCATCCTCAGTTTCGATGTTTTCGGAGTGGAAGCCTTGTGTCGAGCAGGTGTCAGCTCAGAAGCTGATGTGAAAGGCTTTTTTGTCAGATCCGAAATGCTTGGATTGAAAACTCATTTTCAGTGCTGAGGCGAAGGACAGGGCCTCCAAATGTAATTTTCGGATCCGACTATGGGCCGAAGGCAGTGGTGGACCGACAACCAGTTTGGATGGCTTTTTTCAAAGTCTTAGTATGGGAGATCAGGGCTGATGTACTCACATGTTGCGATGAGGTGAGCGGCTGACTTTTGATGTCAGATTCAACGTCCGACTTGGAACTGCAATAGAGAGGGCTACCTCATGTCCAATCTCCTCCTGTGCATGCTCCGCTCTGAAAATATCAGAAGTGACGTCCAGTGTCTTCGACGCCTTCATCTCCAACCAACATGCTCTTCGGTCACAGAGGGTCTTTTTAGATCGAGAAGACCAACAGACATCACAGTTCTCTTCTTTATGTTCCGGGGACAAGCACAAAGTACACACCAGGTGTAGATCGGTGAGTGAGAATCTGGAATGGCGTCGAGGGCAAAACCGAAATGGAGTCCGTTCCATCAGCCCTGCATATTCTGGCACCACCTGGAGGGGTGGGCCCGAGAAGGGCGTGGACGCCTCCAAGGGCAGTAAACCGATCCCCGATGCAGAAATTTAGTTCAAGTACGTTAGGTTTTGACTACCCGATCAAAATACAATACCGATGTTGAAAGAAAGAAGGAAGGGAAGAGTTTGGGATAGACCAAGCTGAGGGATACCGAAGCGAGAGGAAACACGTCCGAACCCGATGGTGGAGAGAAAACAACCTAACAAAGGATTCCATGCCCATGTGCAGTATCTCACACAGGAGGAGTCACTCGATCTCGTGACTCGAAAAGATTCTTCGAACAATAACAACTTGCAACACTCCAAGCCCAACTCTAGATGGCAGACTTATGCAAGGCATGTATATCTACAGCCACATATGCCATTGAACAATTATTTTACCAACTAAATTTAGGGGAGAGAACACTGACACTGGGGGGTTCTGGTTGGCAGGATCCTAGTGTACTACCTAATAAAAATACTGACACGGCAAAAAGTGGGGGTAACTGTCAGAAAGGTGCTACTTTCCTACAGTAGTAGTGTTGGTTGCAGCACCTGTCAAGAGATTTCCCTTGACTGCCACCAAGGGTAGCTGAAGGTCTAGCACCTCAGCTGTCCTCCTTAGCAACAGTAGGGGGAGAAAGCATACCAGTATCTGGAGAGGTGTAGAATCCACTGGCTTGAGCCAAATCCTCATGCCAGTCCATTTCTTCCTGACAGGGCTGGTATTCTAAAGAGTCCAGCAACCACTTCCAGTCTTCCCCGAGGCCTAGCCCAAAGGAATAGGGCTCAGGCTCTGATCTAGGAGGAAGGATCCAGTCAGTGTAGGGCGATGCCCATCAGACTCTGTGTCGGAGCTGCGGATGACAATGGGGATGGCGCTGCCAGTGGCCGTCTGGAACATCGGCACCGGGACCGCTTCAGGGAAGATCAAAATTTTACAACCAGTGCCGGTCTGGATCCAAGATTGGAACCTTGGGGGCCCATCAACGCAGAGGCCGAAACCCCAGAACTTGATGGTGCCCCCTCCGACCTGGTCTGAAGGCACACCAGAAGAGTCGGACTGTCCAAAAATGAGCCACATGGCTTCATATAACTAAGTTGGGCAGAAGTCGCTTCGGCTACCAGAAAATCAGGGAGGTGCGGTGCTGGCCCAGGCACAGGCTTCGAGGAATGAGGCCTAGAATGTTGATGCTCTCTCACCACATTGCATGACAGACGAGGAGAAGTTGAAGACGGCTTTGACTTCTTGCTCTTCGTCTTGTGCCTCAACTTCCTGATCGTCCAGAGGACTTGGAATGGGAGGAAGATAACTTTGGGCTCTGCAACCGGTCACTGGACCCTCTCCTCAACCGGGGCCTCGAACTGCACAGAGCTGTATGCCGGGCCGCCATCAGCTTTAGTGACCATTCCCTGAAGGCCTTCGGGTGCACGGCTCGACAATCAGAGCATGACTTCGGGTCATGGTCACGCTCCAAATACCACAGACAGATAAAGGTGCAGATCTGTCACGGACATCGGCTGGTGACAGGCTCTGCAGGGCTTAAACCCTATCTTGCGTGACAACATACTCAACACACCACAAGGTAAACCTAAAAGATTATCGACAAAAAGTAAAAAAAAGAAAAGAAAAGAAAAGCCAATTCAAAAAATGACTGAGATGTAGCTCTTCTCTCGGATTAGAGCTGGCAGGTGCACAAAGAAAAGAGCTGAAGTCAGCACGCCTGAGTGGCAGTGATATGGGTACCGCAACATCCTTTCCAGCACTGACGACACCGACGGATGCTGAGTCGACCAACCCCACCTATCTGGGTGCAGTGTTGCTCATGAAAAATCTTCAGGATCCAGTCTGACACATAGGGAGAATTCAAAGGTAAAGGATCTGTAGCTAGAAGTCTATCAGATTAATGTTCCATTGTGGGATTATGGAAAGGCTTCAGGGAAAACATGAGCGAGACCTGTGATAAAACACATTACAAAAGAGGATTTAAACAGAGGCTTGATCAGGTAAACATAAAATGGCTGAAAGGGCCGATTTAACCTTCAACTGTGTCCACTGCAAAAACATTCTTGGCCAATGACAAAACAAGAATATAGCCAAATGTTTGGCCTGCAGAGCAACAACATAAGGAATGCCATAAAAAGCAACAATTTTCTCCCAGCATAGATGGACTTTGTCAAAGGATATCGGGCTGTAGGGAGTACATCAACTACTGTGCCCAGCAGATCGAACACATTCACATTTAACTGTTGCCACCCATTCTCCATGCATGGAGGTGTGGGTTTCAGAGACTCTAGTGCAGGTCCACCTTCTTTTGCCGAGACAGGTGTTCCCCCTGAAGTGGTAGCCGGAATGGAGGGCAAATACTCATGCTCCAGAGTTGGGTTACTATACACTCCTGGACTAGTCCAAGGCTATTGAAACGATTCAGGTGCTATTTATCCTAACTTCCATCAGAACTTGAGGAAGGAGAAGCAGTAGCAGTGAGGGGAACAAGTACACAAGACTCTCGGTGCATACCAATCAGAATGCGTCTCCCAATGACTTTCCTGGAGGAAACCCTATTGTGCAGTCATTTTTAAACTGTATGTTCTCGACTTTGGTATAAGGATCTACCCAGTGCATGCCCTACTGATCGAGGATGTCCCTTGCCACTTCAGAATGAAGATGCCACCAGCCGACATCTGTATATCTCGTCTGCTTTGGCATTCACAGATCCTGCTAGAAGGTTGGCTACCATCTTTCCTGCTTTTTGCATGAACACACGGGTGGTCATATGGTCCACGAGGACTTGCACCAGCATTCCCTTGATGGACGGCAGCAAATCTTTCAGGGCCAGATGGATCATCCGAAGCTCCAGAAGACTAGAATGGGGAAACCTCTCCACAGGAGAGCAGGGGTCTCTAATAGTCACTCCTCCAGGAGACCCTCCCCAAACACCTCCAATAACACCCCCCAAACCCACCAGTGACAGAACTGCCACAAAGTCTAAGTGGGGAAGAGTGAGTGGCCTTCCACAGGTCAGCTTTCTGCTACAACTGAAGATCCTGAGCTGTCTTATGCAAGATCTGGATAAGTCAGACAGGCAACCCTGATGCCAGGCTCACTGAAACCTGAGTTTTGCCTGCAGGTGTTCGGGATCACAAGAATGTACAGAGCTAGGACTCCAGGAAAACTTAAACCTTTCCTCACCAAGACCCAAGAGTGAGTCAGAAATATCAGGATTCTGTGGCTTTTGAAAGGCCTTTAAAGACATTGTGTCCAGGAGAGGCCCCTGTGAAGGGAATCCTCTGCCTGGGACCCAGGTGGAGCTTTAGCTTATTGATAAAACTCTAAGATGACAGGTGTCTGGTCATCATCTGGGGACGTCCTCCTGCAGCCAGTCATCAAGGTACACAAACACTTGCCATCATTTTCGCTCGGGTTGAAAGTATGCTTAAGGTGAGCAAAACAAATCTGAAGTGTTCTGACCAAACTGTGAGAGGGGATATAACACCTGTGGGACTGCAGGACAAGTGTATGAAAACACACAACTTGCACATCTAGGACACCATAGAATCTGCTGAGTCCAGAGCAGTAAGAATCTGCAATATGGTGACCATTTTGATTTTTCCTTTTTGCAGACAGGAATTTAGTGGGCAGAGGCGTACAGCACGATTGCGCCCTTTGCCTCTCTTTGGTACAGAGAAGTAACATGAATAGCACACTTCTCCTCTCTGAAGCCAGTACCCACTCAATAGCATCTTTGGCCAGCACAATGGGAAGTCCTGTAGCAAGTTTGCAGAATGGTCCCCAGATATAAGCTTGGATGTGGGGGTGGGGGTGGGGAAACGGTGGGAAAGAAAAGGCCGGGTGCAGTCCCTTTAAATGATTTCCAACACCCAGTTTTCTGAGGTGTGGGATCTTCAAAAAGGAGGAAAATAGCATATCTGCCTCCTACTGGCATACTATGGGCCTGTGAGGGAAAGATAAAGCAGCCTGGCAGTGATGCAGTAGGGAAGGAAGAAATAGAGGAGAGCTGTCCCTAATGGTGCGATCGGCCTTGGCCGCCACCATGACCGCTGCCCGTAAACGACTGGATCTGCTGTTGCCACACAGTTTGGGAGGGCTGGTGCTGTCTGTAAGCTAGCTACCTGCTGTGACCCATACACTTACTGTATTGTTGGTGGAACTAAGTGGGGGAAAGAGTATCAAGGATCGTGCTATGGCCAGCCTGTCCTTAAATCATTAATGCACCGAAACACCCTTCCCTCCAAATAACCTGGAGCCATCCAGGGCCATTCTCATCAAAGGCACTTGGACACCTCCTGAAAAAAAACATATCACCTAACGGTGCCCTCTAAGCACTATACTAGTGCCCACAGTTCTGCCAATAGTCAGCGGTGTTTAAGTAAGCACTTAAGACATACTTCAATGAGTCCTGGCCATCAAGTAACATTTGAACTAGACCGGCTTTGGGGTCTGCCATATCAGCTAGCAAGATTTTGCTGCCGATGTACCATAAATCATGAGTGTACCTGACCAGACGTCAAGCTGTGTTCAAGGACATTAAGGTCACACTAGACGAAGACAACATTCTCTTTTTGAAGGCAATAATACTTTTAATGTCACTACATGTAGGACTGTCCAGAAAGGAATTAGCAGTGACTTTGTTAATTGATGCAAGGCTTTCCAGCATATGATGCATTGTCAAAACAATCGGTATCACTGGTGGCCAGCCTATGCAGCTTGGCCAAAGGCAGATTGATTGGGAAGCAAGAACATGGCTTAGACTAGGTGGCCAAGAAGACGGTACATGAGGGTCTCAGTGAATGCCAATAGTGAATCTGAAAAGTTAGTACACTGTTGAAAGATTTCAGTTAGCAAATCTGCCTTTGTTTTAACAAAGCTTTAGATCCCACCGTTGATCCACCAATGTAGGAAGTTGGCTTTGTATATCCTATAGTCGACATTGGTGCAGATTTTTAACAAGGGATGCAGACAGGTGGGAAGGCAGGGTTAGTACCAGGTCAGCTGCTTCTTTTCTCCTCTTCTGCTTTCGCAGCTCTTCTGTGTCCTTGGTCTTCTTACATCATCAACATCTGCTTCTCTGGTGCCTGGGGCACCCCCTAAATACTGAATTTAGGGACATTAAGAGTGTGTATGGTAGTAGCCAATGGGATCCTGACCTTTGGGGTCACTACACCCCCTATATGACCACTTCCCATGAGAAGTGGGCATAACACGGTCCAGAAGTTCTAGGTATGCCTTCTTAAAGATGACTACCTCTGAAAAAACGTATTCACCTTGGCTTAGCCCACCTTAGGGGTGGTACTATCCTGGAGGTGGGACACCTATCTCACTAGCTAATTTTCCAACATATCCTCTCCTGTGAGGACAGACAGATTTTCATTCCAAAGGGTGCAGCCCTTTGAGGCTTGCTGCCTTAGGAAGGCTAATCAGCAGGCTATCCTGTGGGAGGGGTGTTACACCCTCTTCCCTGACAGACGTTTTTTTTCTTGGCCTCCGGAGAGCAGAAGGCTCTCACCCTTGGGGGGGGGCAGAACAATATCTCAAGTGGCAGGCTGGCAGAAACCATCCAGCAAGCACACCAGATGCTGGTAGATTTTCTGAGGGCACCTCTAAGGTTCCCTCTGGGTGCATGTATTGATAAATCCATCACTGTAATCAGTGTGGGCTTATCAATTTGAGATGTTTGATACCAAACATCCCTATCTTCAGTGAAGCCATCATGTAGCTGAGGAACTCGTATTGACCAGTGTCCAGTACAGGCATTTAAAATGGCTTCCCTGGCCACTTGCTATGTCTGAGAACTGACAAAGACATAGCAGGGGCATATCGGCTCTGGCAGATATGCCTTCTCATGTAATATAATGCACCCTGCCTTAGGGCTGTCAGACCTGCTGTGGTGACTTAAATATACTGCATGCAGTGTTAGGGGACATGACACACAGGGATGTGTATGTCATGTTTTCATTTTGGTCGGGCACCAAGACATGCAGCTTGCAATGCCAGCCTGTTGTGCTTGGGGAGAGGTCCCCTAGGGTGGCACAGTTCGTGCCACAGCCATTAGGGACTCCTTAGCACCTCAGGCCCTTGGTACCAGGGGTACCATTTACTAGGGACTTACAGAGGGGAGCTAAAGGATTTGCTAATTGGTGAACAATTGTACTGTTTAAGGAAAGAGATCTGGCACTGGGGACCTGGTTAGCAGGAACCAAAGCACGTTCAGTCAAAATCACATTAGATACAAGGTAAAAAGTGGGGGGTAACCATTTCAGAAAGAGGCAATTTCCTACATTCTAGAGCTGACAATACTGTTTTGATATTTTTTGCATTTCTACTTTGTCTTTGCATTTACAAGCCAGTCGTCCAAATATGGGTATACATATACACCTTCCCTTCTTAGGTAGGCTGCTACTGCAGCAAGGCACTTTGTTGAAGATGTGGTGATGATTTTATGCCCAAAGGTAGCACTGAACTGGTAATTAACTTTGTCTAGTACAAATCTGAGGTAGTTTGTGTCTTCCATTCATAGGGATGGGACTGCAGGCATCTTTGACGTTTAGGGTTGCCATGTAAACTCCTTGTTGTAAGAGCAGAATGGCACCTTGAAGTGTCGAAATTTTGAAGTGTTGAGTGCGAATGAATTTGCGTCAGAATCTGAAGTCTTGGACTGGTCTCTGAGTTAGTTCTTGTTTGGGAACCAGAAAGTAAGGCGAGTAGTTTCCCTTGTTTCTTTCCCTTGTGGGTATTCTCTCAATAACATTCTTTCATGAGAGTTCCTTCACCCCCTTAGTTGTTCTGCCCCTCAAAAACGTTTTGTTTTAGGTGATCTTTGTTGAGTTTCTTTAGTGAGTTCTATACATTATCTATGAAGTATCATGTTTAAAATCCATTTCTCTGATGTTGTTTGTTCCCACTCCCTTGGGAACAATATTATTTTGCCTCCCACTAGTGTTTTGTGGCGGCCTGTGTTGCAGTTGAGCAAGTCACATGCTTGCGCCTCCCGTGGGGCTTGGCCTCTTCCCCTTCCCTGAAAGGGTTGCCAGGCAGGATGTTGTCACTGTTGAAAAGTGGATTGTTGTGTGGCTGCCTGGAAGCTGTAGTTGCCCCTGTGTGAAAGACGCACTTCCTGTGGGCCTTCGTAAAGCACCCCTCTGAACGAGCCTCCGAGTCGTAGAGCTCCCATCGCCTTGATCGTTTCATTGTCTTTTTTTATTTCTTTAAGGACTCGTTGCCAGCTTGACCAAACAGGGCATTGCTGGTAAAGGACATGTTGATGATTGTGGCTTCGACTTCTGATTTGAAGCCTGACACCACCCTTAGCCATTCATGCCTTTGCTGTGTAATGCCTGCGCACATCTGTCTGCTGGTAGTGTCTGCTGTATCTAGGGTCGATTTTAGGCATGTATTTGCAATATTATGTCCCTCCTCATTGATTGTTTTGGCCCTCTTCTTGAATTCTTCAGGAAGGTGCGGCATTAAGGAATCCATTTCGTCCTACTGGCGGTGTCCGTACCAGTTCAGTAAGGCGCCAGAGTTTATAATTTTCCACTGCATTGTGGCCTCTCTCTCCCTCCATTTTCCTTCCCACCATGTTGAGTCTTTTGCTTTCTTTTCTGGTGGTGGTCCTGCAGAGGTTGGTGCGTTGTTGTGCCTTCTTGCCGTGGTGACAATAACAGTCAGCTGATACATTAGCCTGTATGTGTGTGTGTACATATATATATATATATATATATATATATATATATATGGAAAATGTCACTTACCCAGAGTACATCTGTTCGTGGCATTAGTCGCTGCAGATACACATGCTGTGCACAGTCCGCCGTCTGGTGTTGGGCTCGGAGTGTTACAAGTTGTTTTTCTTCGAAGAAGTCTTTTCGAGTCACGAGACCGAGGGACTCTTCCCATTTCGACTCCATTGCGCATGGGCGTCATCTCCATCTTAGATTGTTTTCCCCGCAGAGGGTGAGGTAGGAGTTGTGTATGCTAGTAATAGTGCCCATGCAATGGAGTGAATACGTATGTACATAATGAAGCTTAAAGTAATATATTCACAAATGTAAAAATGTTCAAGATCTACTTCGAAACGGCTACAGGCTGCCGGGGAGGCGGGTGGGCGCATGTGAATCTGCAGTGACTAATGCCACGAACAGATGTACACTGGGTAAGTGACATTTTCCGTTCGATGGCATGTGTAGCTGCAGATACACATGCTGTGCAAAGACTAGTAAGCAGTTATCTCCCCAAAAGCGGTGGTTCAGCCTGTAGGAGTTGAAGTAGTTTGAAATAATGTTCTTAGTACAGCTTGACCTACTGTGGCCTGTTGTGCAGTTAACACATCCACACAGTAGTGCTTGGTAAATGTATGAGGCGTAGACCATGTTGCTGCCTTACATATTTCGTTCATTGGAATATTTCCTAGAAAGGCCATGGTAGCACCTTTCTTTCTGGTTGAGTGTGCCTTTGGTGTAATAGGCAGCTCTCTCTTTGCTTTAATATAGCAGGTTTGAATGCATTTAACTATTCATCTAGCAATGCCTTGTTTAGAAATTGGATTTCCTGTATGAGGTTTTTGAAAAGCAATAAATAGTTGTTTTGTTTTCCGAATTAGTTTTGTTCTGTCAATGTAGTACATTAGCGCTCTTTTGATGTCTAATGTATGTCGTGCTCTTTCAGCTACAGAATCTGGCTGTGGGAAGAACACTGGTAATTCTACCATTTGATTCAAATGGAACGGTGAAATTACCTTTGGTAAAAATTTGGGATTTGTTCGTAGGACTATTTTATTTTTGTGTATTTGAATAAATGGTTCTTGTATGGTAAAAGCTTGAATTTCACTCACTCTTCTTAGAGATGTGATGGCAATTAAAAATGCAACTTTCCAGGTTAAGTATTGCATTTTACAAGAATACATGGGTTCAAATGGTGGACCCATGAGTCGTGTTAAGACAATGTTGAGGTTCCATGAAGGAACAGGTGGTGTTCTTGGTGGTATAATTCTCTTTAGGCCTTCCATAAAAGCTTTTATGACTGGTATTCTAAATAATGAAGTTGAATGAGTAATTTGCAGGTAAGCTGATATTGCGGTAAGATGTATCTTTATGGAAGAGAAGGCTAGATTTGACTTTTGTAAATGTAGTAAATATCCTACTATATCTTTTGGAGATGCGTGTAACGGCTGGATTTGATTACTATGGCAGTAATAGACAAATCTTTTCCACTTATTTGCATAGCAGTGTCTAGTGGTAGGTTTCCTAGCTCGTCTTATGACCTCCATACATTCTTGTGTGAGGTCTAAATGTCCGAATTCTAGGATTTCAGGAGCCAAATTGCTAGATTCAGAGATGCTGGATTTGGATGTCTGATCTGTTGTTTGTGTTGTGTTAACAGATCTGGTCTGTTGGGTAGTTTGACATGAGGTACTACTGAAAGGTCTAGTAGTATTGTGTACCAGGGTTGCCTCACCCATGTTGGTGCTATTAGTATGAGTTTGAGTTTGTTTTGACTCAACCTGTTTACTAGATATGGAAGGAGCGGGAGAGGGGGAAAAGCGTACCCAAATATCCCTGACCAGTTCATCCATAGAGCATTGCCTTGGGATTGATCTTGTGGGTACCTGGATGCGAAGTTTTGGCATTTTGAGTTTTCCTTTGTTGCAAATAGATCTATTTGTGGTGTTCCCCAAATTTGGAAGTAAGTGTTCAGTATTTGGGGGTGAATCTCCTATTCGTGGATCTGTTGGTGATCCCGAGAGAGATTGTCTGCTAACTGATTCTAAATTCCTGGAATAAATTGCACTATTAGACGAATGTGGTTGTGAATCGCCCAATGCCATATTTTCTGTGTCAGAAGACACAACTGTGTTGAGTGTGTCCCTCCCTGTTTGTTTAGGTAATGCCTTGTTGTCATGTTGTCTGTTTTGACAAGAATGTATTTGTGGGTTATTATGGGTTGAAATGCTTTCAGCGCTAGAAATACCGCTAACAGTACTAAGTGATTTATGTGAAACTGCCTTTGCTGTATGTCCCATTGTCCTTGGATGCTGTGTTGATTGAGGTGTGCTCCCCACCCTGTCATGGAAGCATCTGTTGTTATCACGTATTGTGGCACTGGGTCTTGGAAAGGCCGCCCTTGGTTTAAATTTATACTGTTCCACCATAGAAGCGAGATGTATGTTTGGCGGTATATCAACACCAGATCTTGAAGTTGACCCTGTGCTTGTGACCATTGTGTTGCTAGGCCCTGTTGTAAGGGACACATGTGTAATCTTGCGTTTGGGACAATGGCTATGCATGAGGACATCATGCCTAGTAGTTTCATTACTAATTTTACCTGGAACCTTTGGTTTGGGTGCATGCTTTGTATTACGTTTTGGAATGCTTGCACCCTTTGTGGACTTGGAGTGGCAATCCCTTTTTTTGTGTTGATTGTTGCTCCTAAGTACTGTTGTATTTGACACGGCTGTGTGATTTTTGGTAGTTCAGTGAGAACCCTAGTTTGTGAAGGGTTTCTATGACGTATTTTGTGTGTTGAAGACACCGTTCCTGCGTATCGGTCTTGATTAGCCAATCGTCTAGATACGGGAATACATGTATGTGCTGTCTTCTGATATGGGCTGCCACCACTGCAAGGCATTTTGTAAATACCCTTGGTGCTGTTGTTATCCGGAATGGTAACACTTTGAATTGGTAATGTACACCTTGGATGTATGGGTATATGGAAGTACGCATCCTTGAGATCTAATGTTGACATGTAGTCTTGTTGTTTGAGCAAGGGGATTACGTCGAAGTGTCACCATGTGCAAGTGATCTGATTTGATGTAAAGACTTAGTGTTCTGAGATCTAAGATGGGTCTTAGAGTTTTGTCCTTTTTGGGTATTAGAAAATACAGGGAGTAAACACCTGTTCCTTTCTGATGATTGGGTACTAATTCTATAGCGTCTTTTTGCAACAGCGCTTGGACTTCTAGCTGTAATAGATCCATGTGTTGTTTGGACATGTGTGTTCTTGGAGGCCGATTTGGTAGTAGTTGTAGGAATTCTATGCAATAACCATGTTGGATAATGGCTAGGACCCACGAGTCTGTTGTTATTTCTTCCCAGTTTTGGTAAAAATCTGTAAGTTTCCCCCCCACTGGTGTTATGTGTTGGGGATTTGTGACACTGAAGTCACTGTTTATTTTGAGGGGTCTTTGGAACTTTCCTCTAGTTTTAGGGATCTGTCCACCTCCGTATTGTCCCCGAAAGCCTCCTCTTTGATACTGGCTCTGGTATGTGGGTCTGGTTTGTGAGGTTGAGCGTTCTGTGCTTTGGCCCCGAAACCCCCCTCTAAATTGTGCCTTCCTAAATGTGCCTCTGCTCTGTGGGGAGTAGAGCGCGCCCATGGCCTTGGCCGTATCCGTGTCCTTTTTCAGCTTCTCTATAGCTGTGTCCACCTCCGGCCCAAACAACTGCTGTCCATTAAAAGGCATATTAAGCACAGCCTGTTGGATTTCGGGCTTAAATCCGGAGGTGCGTAGCCATGCGTGTCTCCGAATAGTGACCGCTGTATTCACAGTTCTTGCGGCTGTGTCTGCTGCATCCATTGCCGATCGTATCTGGTTATTCGAGATACTTTGGCCCTCTTCCACCACCTGTTGTGCGCGCTTTTGGAACTCTTTGGTCAGATGTTCTATAAAGTGCTGCATTTCATCTCAATGAGCTCTGTCATATCTTGACAACAAAGCCTGGGAATTGGCAATGCACCACTGATTGGCTGCTTGTGCTGCAACTCTTTTCCCCGCTGCATCAAACTTTCGACTTTTTTTGTCAGGTGGTGGTGCATCTCCAGAGGTGTGTGAATTAGCCCTTTTACGTGCTGCGCCTACTACTACTACTGAGTCAGGTGTCAGTTGTTGCGTGATGTACACAGGGTCTGTAGGGGGAGGCTTGTACTTTTTCTCCACCCTAGGTGTGATGGCCCTGCCTTTGACAGGCTCTTGAAATACTTGCTTCGCGTGTTTCAACATTCCTGGTAACATTGGAAGACTCTGGTACTGACTGTGTTGACGACAAAGTATTAAATAAAAAGTCATCCTCAATCGGTTCAGTGTGCAGTGTCACATTGTGAAAAGCAGCTGCTCTGGACACCACCTGCGTGTAAGCAGTACTGTCTTCAGGTGGTGATGGCCTCGCTGGGTAGCAGTCTGGACTACTGTCTGATACAGGTGCATCATAGAGGTCCCATGCATCTGGGCCATCCTGGCTCATCCCTGTGTGCGTTGGAGACTGCATCATAGGTGGGGTAGCAATTGGTGATGGTTGCGGTGAGTGGTGTGGTGATGGTTGTGGCGAAATCCGTGGTGGAGTTACTTGTTTTGCCACCTTTGCTTTCGGTTGTTTTTCTGTGTTTTGGAAAGCAAGTTTCCTTTTCATCCTTATAGGAGGGAGAGTTCTTATTTTCCCTGTTTCCTTTTGAATATGGAGCCTTCTTTGTGTATAATCTGGCTCCCCTGCTTCTAACTCTTGTCCAAATCTATGGCCTTGTAGTTGTTCTGAAAGGCCTTGCTCTTCGGAGTAGGAGCTTGATTTCGGCTCCGAAGATGGGTGTTTCGGTACCAAAACTTTTTCTACAGGTTGTTTCGGCTCGGAAGCCACTTTTTTTGGTTTCGGTGTGCCGATAATAATCTGAAGATGGCTACTATGCACAGGAACATCTGGGGCACCGGCAGACATCACACATGGGACGGGCATACTACCAAATGGTATTTGATGACATCCACAGTAACAAAGAAAAAAAAAAGAAAAAAAAAAAACACCAGTAGGACAATTCCGGACATACCCACTAGGTGGTGGAATAATTCAAAGTATGAAAATGCAGAAAAAGATTCATTCTGCAAAACCTAATATTTATAAGTGTTGAGAAAGTAAAGACAGCAAAGAAAAGGTGTTAAGATGGAATGTAGAAAGAGAAACGCAAAAAAGGATAAAAACATGGTGGCGGAAAAAAGGAGCTTACTAGAGACAAATATAGTTTATGAAAGCTAAAATAAAAATAAAAAATACATGTGGGCTGTTATGCTTTACAGCCATGGAGTGAGCCTGAACTTAAAATCCTGGTGTTTAAGAGTAGATCAAAAGATACCAAAAGGGTGACTGGGAGCTGGTATTCATGGCGTTATGTGGCACAGACACTTAGAAGATATATCCATTCTTAATGGATACAAAGCTATGTGCTTCAAAGAATCAGTGTATCATCAAAATCTGTATTATAATTCAAGGGCAATTTCTTAGGAAGTTCACTTGCTCTTCTGACATTACTGTTAAAGGCTTGTGATTCACCTACAACCACGCACTGTAGAATAGTTATTTAGATGAGTGTGCAAACATTTTTGCTAAAACAACTTCATAATGATTAACTGGCGTTTTCCAGTCAAGTCTTCTAATTTTTCATTGTACATAACTGTTTTCATCGCTTACACCCTAGGTACCGTGGGTCTGAGTACTTGATGAAAAAGCAATAAAACATTCACTGAGAGTTTAAAAGAAGGCTTACTGCTTCATCATCTTTATTGTGTTTTTCATCTGGCTCTCTGTCAGAGTCTTTGTCACTTCCATCTTCTTTATCACTCTGTGAATCTCTGTTGGTGTCCTCTTCATCAGACTCACTGCCTTTGTCAGAAAGTTCTTCTTCTTCCTCTTTCACTATTATTTCCTAAAAAAAACATAGGTAGGGCTTTTTTATAGCAAACTGCCAGCCAATGTTACATGCCCTTTAATGTTACACTAGTGCAATAAACATCTGAACAGTCCTAGGAACACAAAACATTGTCTTTTTTTAAATGTGTATAACTGTTTTTAAGTTTAACAAAAACATATTGGCAAATGTCAAGATGCACCTTCAAGGTGTCTGTACATACAAGACTCAGTAATATAAGTAACATAGTTATAATAATAAAACCAATATTCAATTAATGTGCCTATTGTTTTCACCTTTCCATTGGTAATGCTTCCTATACGTGCACCTCCATTTTCATGATTTTTGTCCACTCACACTGTAGTATTCTAACAAGTCATAATTTTGCATCCAGGTGCCCATACTTTTTTTATAGCAATATTTCTGCTCACATACACCAGTTCATATTTCAAAGAATTATCTTCAACTTAAATGTTATAGATGGAGATACAAGGACATTTTAATAGGGAAAAGTTACTGATCCTAGTGTTATACTCAATCACAAAGGACTAACACGATTTTTATTGGATATTTTCAAGAAAATGTTAAGTGTACTTGTACAGATCATTCCCATCATCAATACACCCTCTGTTCCTCACTAACCCACCACCAGTACCCACAGGGCACAGCCCTTAGCCAAGCAAGGCCAATACAAGGCACAAGCCTGAGCCTTGGACAATAGTTAGCCACCCTGATCACAATTCCAGCAGTAGTGGAGCCCCCTCTGGCAAAGCCCAGCATTCAATTTCACAACTCATAATAGCTAATGGTCATTGCCTTGCCCAAAAAGCACGGGCACAGGGTATGACATTCATATCTCGCACTAAGTCCCTAGGAGCCCAGCCACACGACAGCTTAAACACAGGGTCGCAAGAGCTAAGGGGTCAGGGTTTTCGTACCCCGGCCCCTTTTATTTTGAACTTTTTTTTTTGGGACTCTGCTTCAGCTGACTGCTAAGATGGCTGACAACACTTCAACGACTTCTGTTGTTAAAGCGTTATCAGCCAATCAGATCGCTACACAGGATCAGGAAGGGTTGCAAATCCTTCGCAACCCTAGATATACAAGTTTGGGTTTTCTTTAACTTCTCTAAAACTACTATACGGAATTACACCAAAACAAAAGAGCACTCCTTCTGGACCATGGCCTACCTTCCTGCTAAATTAGGTGTAATTACGTCGAGTAGTTTTTGTGCTACTGCAGTTCAAAATCCCTACGGAAAAATGAATGGTAAAGAATAATCTATTTCTAGAATCACAAGATTTAGTTGCAGGTAAGTAAATTTGTAAGTAAGTATAGGACATCTGTATCAACACCATTTTGTTTCAATTTGGCAAGTTAAATGGTTTTCGAGAAAATAGCAAATATTTGTATCAAAAGTTGACAGTGAAATTTTCAGAAACGGTTCTGGGGGGGAAGAAAAGTTAGCACAGTTTCAAGGTAAGTACAAGACTTACAGTTCCAGTCTCCAGGGGATAGGATGTCCACAGGTTGGAGTTCAAGTTAACCCCAAACAAATCAGGCCTGCTTGCAGGTAAGTACCCACATCTTTGTAGGGCAGACCTGGGGGAATTTAGGTGAGCGGGTGTTTTGGGGGGACGGGGGGGCTGTTACAGGTCAGCACCGAACACACACACTCAGCAGAGCAGGGGCAGCTGGGTGCAAACACAGTGTTGGACTCCCAGTGCTATCCAATAGGGGGATCCCAGGGGTCACAAAGATGCTGAAGTCTAAGTCAAGGGAGTAGGTTCCAGGAAACCAGAGGCTGGACAGGGAGGAGGACCGCCTGCTGGACCTTGCTGGACCGGTGGTCGGATTCCCCAAGGCAAGGGAGCTGCAGGTGTAGGGTTACCTTTGGGCGTCCGGTATCTTCACCCGGTTCTCTTGCGGTCAAGGTGGTTCCTCCGGATATTGGCTGCAGGCATCGTTGTGCTGGCAAAAGGGGTCAACCCAGGGTGGACACTAGGTCAGAATCACCTGGGGACCAGCTCCAGTCATTTGGTTCACCTGGACACAGGCCGTGGGCTTCGGGTGCAGAATGGGCAAGACTCACGGATCTGGAGTTTCTTTTGGACAGGGCCGCTGTCCACAGAAGATCTTGGTCCTCTGAGGTGCAGGCAGCCCTCTTGAGGCTTTTAAGAGGTTGCTGGTCCTGCAGGATGTGTCGCCTTTTTGTAGCAGGGCTTCAGAAGCTGGAGACAGGACTCTAGGTCTGGGGCCAAGTCAGTTGGTGTCTTCAGTCTTCTCTGCTGGGGATCTGCTTAGCAGTCCTCCTTCTTTCTTCTGGTCTTCTTAAGGTTGCCAGGAATCTCACAAGCTAGGTTCAGGGGAGCCCTTAAATCCTGGATTTAGGGGTCTTAGAGGGGTCAGAGGGTGGCTACATCCTCCTTGTGTCCACTCCCTTTGGGGAGGGGGGCACATTCCTATCACTATCGGTCCCTGTCCTCCAAACCAAGATGGAGGATTCTGCAGGGAGGGGGTCACTTCAGCTCTAGACACCTTATGGGTGGTCCCTGTTGAAATGTTCCCTCCTCCTTGTTTTTCTTAAGTTCCCCGTCAAACTGGCTGCCGAAAGTGGGGACTTGTCTGGGAGTCGGGCATCTCCACTAGCTGGAGTGCCCTGGGGCACTGTAACACAAGGCCTGAGCCTTTGAGGCTCACCACCAGGTGTTACAGTTACTGCAGTGGAGAGGTGTGACGCACCCCCACCCACAGCAGGCTTTGTTTCTGGCCTCAGAGAGCACAAAGGCCCTCACCCCATGGCGTCAGAAACTCGTCTGCTAGTGGCAGTCTGGCACAGACCAGTCAATCCTACACTAGAGGATCGGGTAAAATACAGGGGGCATCTCTAAGATGCCATCTGAGTGCATTTTTTAATAAATCACACACTGGCATCAGTAGGGGTTTATTTTGCTGAGACGTTTGATACCAAACTTCCCAGTATTCAGTAAAGCCATTATGGAACTGTGGAGTTCGTAATGACAAACTCCCAGACCATATACTTAATATGGCCACACTGCACCTATAATGTCTAAGAATGGACTTAGACACTGCAGGGACGTATTGCTCATGCAGCTATGCCCTCACCTGTGGTATAGTGCACCCTGCCATAGGGCTAGGAGGCCTGCCAGAAGGGTGACTTACTTATGCCACAAGCAGTGTTTTGTCGACTTTGCCTTTTTCAACCCACCAACACACACAATCTGCAATGGCAGTGTGCATGTGTTAAGTGAGCGGTCCCTTAGTGTGGCACAATACATGCTGCAGCCCTTAGGGACCCTCCCTGGTCACCGGGCCCTTGGTACCTCTGGTACCTTTTACAAGAGACTTATCTGTGGGCCAGTGGTGTGCCAATTGTGGAAACAATGGTACATTTTTAGGGAAAGAACACTGGTGCTGGGGCTTTGTTAGCAGGATCCCAGCACACTCACTCTCAGTCAAGTCAGCCTCAATACCAGGCAAAAAGTGGGGGGTGGGGGTGGGTGTAAATATAACAAGTGCCAGTTTCCTACACTTGCTCAATTTGGGACCATAAACATTATATATGTTCGTAACAGCCAATATTGTGAATTACTTTTTTAATAGAACGAAGCAAGGTCTAGTGTAACAAAACAACCTTACCAAAGAGGCTGCATACCCCATCGACTGGAGAGGGCCATGGAACAGTACTTAAAATACTTTCTTCTACTCTGAGTTGTTTACAGATCTTAATATGGAACTTCATCTGTAGAAGAGGCAAGCTAGCTTCTTGTGATGCCGCTCATGATAGACTGACTGAACATAGAGGCAGGCTGTCTCGTCAGGCTTCTGAGTCCCCAGCAGATTTGATATAAATAGCTGGATTCCTTTGACTGTGGCCAAAAAGAGCATTAAGTATTTCTTCAACCAGCAGAGGGGAGAACATGCCTCCATATAAGTCATGGCTGTCTGTTAATGTTTAGAACCAAATTTGTTTAATCAGAGAGAGGAAAGTTTCTAAAAATCAAATTGACTGCCTTCAGTTTTAACCGACAGACAGAAACATGTTCTCTTGATGAGACCCCCAGCCACGTGTTGTCTTATCTTCCAAAAATGCTCTCAACTGCAGGAGGGGAGCACTATGATTGGTTTTGCCTGCCAATGCCTCTATCTGCCATGGTAAAGGCAAAACATTATGGAGAAGCTTGGGCTTTTGCTCCTGCTTTTTTTGCCAATTTACCTTATGGATGTGTGCCTGAAGAACGAGTTACTTACCTTCGGTAACGACTTTTCTGGTGGATACATTAGCTACCTGTGGATTCCTCACCTCATGAATACTCCCATGGCGCCAGCATTCTACGGAAATCTTCTTACTAGTCTCTGCACGTCGACGAGGACGTCACTGTCTCGCACGCGACGCCGTCTGACGTCATACAGGCAATAAGAGGTCCTCGACGACGTGCGGACGTCAGTACCAATCATTTTTTACGTGCATGAGAACAACCAGGCAATGCAATGAAAGAACAAAGCAACATCCATTATAATGTAAAAATACACCACATTGTATGAATAACTGTAAATCTTTTTATGTACATATATATATATATATATATATAAAACTCTCTCTTTTTTTAAAATATATACACACACCAAGTATATACATAAAGATATATAGACATATACCTACATATATATAAATATATTATATATATACATCTATTGCACCCTCAAAGACCAAGAGGAGCACACTCAAGGATTACTTGGCAAGACCATAAAGGCAACGGGGAGGCGGGTGGGACCGTGAGGAATCCACAGGTAGCTAATGTATCCACCAGAAAAGTCGTTACCGAAGGTAAGTAACTCGTTCTTCTGATGGATACAACTACCTGTGGATTCCTCACCTCATGAATAGAGTCCCAAAGCAGTACCACGCCCGGCGGTGGGTGCCTAAATGGTCAAACCAAGAAATCCTGCAGCACTGACCGTGCAAAATGGCCGTCCCTTCTAACCTCAGAATCTAAACAGTAATGTTTTGCAAAAGTGTGAAGGGACGACCAAGTTGCGGCCTTGCAGATGTCGACCACAGGAACACCTCTGGCTAAGGCCGAAGTGGCCGACTTAGCTCTGGTGGAATGAGCTCTAATGCCCTCAGGAGGATCCTTCTTTGCCAAAGAGTAACATATTTTAATGCAAAGAACAACCCACCTGGATAGTGTTCTCTTGTGGACTGCCTTTCCTCTCCTCTTGCCCACGTATCCAATAAACAGCTGATCCTCCAGCCTGAAATCCTTTGTTCTATCGATAAAGAAGCTCAACGCTCTCTTTGGGTCCAGACGGTGCAGTCTTTCTTCCTCTTTGGAAGGATGAGGCGGAGGATAGAACGTGGACAAAGTAATTGCCTGAGCCAAATGGAAGGGTGAAACAACCTTCGGGAGGAAAGCAGCCTTGGTCCTCAACACCACCTTATCCCCATAAAAAGTTGTATAAGGGGGTTTTACTGATAAGGCCTGCAACTCACTCACTCTCCTTGCTGATGTTATAGCTATCAGGAAGACTGTTTTTAAAACCAAATACCTCAAGGGGCAAGAATGCATAGGTTCAAAAGGGGACCCCATAAGGAAAGTCAGGACTAAGGACAAATCCCATTGCGGCATAACGAATGGCTTTGGAGGATATTGATTTAGAAGACCTTTCAAGAATCTGATAACAATAGGGGATTTAAATAAAGATGGTTGGTCTGGAAGACATATGAAGGCTGACAAGGCCGATAAATAACCTTTAATGGTAGCCACTGCACAGCCTTTCTGCGCCAGAGATAGAGCAAAAGACAAAACGTCCGATAGATGAGCATGTAAAGGATCAATCTGCCTCTCTCCACACCACGCAACAAATTTAGACCACCTATTAGCGTAGATAGATTTAGTGGAGTGTCGCCTGGCCGCTAATATAACATCCACTACCTCAGGCGGGAGAGAGAAGGAACTCAGGTTGCCCCGTTCAATCTCCAGGCATGTAGGTGCAGACTCTGGAGGTTGGGGTGTAGAACCTGCCCCTGCGACTGTGAGAGGAGGTCTGCCCTGAAAGGGAGACGGAGCGGCGGGCACGTTGAGAGTTGGAGAAGGTCGGAGTACCACACCCTCCTTGGCCAATCCGGAGCTATTAAGATTACTAGAGCCCGGTCTTGGCGAATCTTCCTCAATACTCGAGGAATCAAGGGTATGGGAGGAAACGCGTAAAGCAACTGGCCGCACCAGGTCATTTGAAACGCGTCCCCCAACGCTTCCTGCATCGGATACTGAAGGCTGCAGAACAACGGACAATGCGCGTTCTCTCGAGTGGCGAACAGATCTACCCGAGGAAACCCCCACTTGTGGAAGATTAAACGGACTTGATCTGGATGGAGACGCCACTCGTGGTCTGCCGAGAAGTGGCGACTGAGACTGTCCGCACGCACGTTCAAGACTCCGGCCAGATGGTTTGCTATCAAGCAAATCCGATGGTCCTTTGCCCAGGACCATAGTCGAAGAGCTTCTCTGCAGAGAAGGTACGACCCCACTCCTCCCTGCTTGTTTATGTACCACATCGTGGTAGTATTGTCCGTTAGGACCTGTACCGACTGACCACGAAGGGAAGGGAGGAAGGCCTTGAGAGCCAGACGTACAGCCCGTAACTCTAACAGATTGATGTGAAAAATCTGTTCCTCTGGAGACCAAAGACCTTTGATCTCCAGATCCCCCAGATGAGCTCCCCACCCTAGAGTGGAAGCATCCGTTATGACTGTGGCCACTGGTGGCGACTGCTGGAACGGCTTTCCTTGTGAAAGATTGTTGCTTGCAATCCACCACTTCAAATCCACAGCAGCATCTCTGGAGATCTTGACAGTACCCTCTAGATCCCCTCTGTGTTGAGACCACTGCCTTCGGAGGCACCACTGAAGAGCCCTCATGTGCCAGCGAGCATGCATGACCAACAGAATGCAGGAGGCAAAAAGACCGAGCAGACGAAGGACCTTGAGGACTGGAACTACCGCTCCATTTCGAAACATTGGAACCAAATCCTGAATATCTTGAATCCGCTGAGGCGGAGGAAAGGCCCGACCCAATGTTGTATCCAGTACTGCCCCTATGAACAGGAGGCGCTGAGAGGGCTCCAGGTGAGATTTGGGCTCGTTCACCGAAAAGCCCAGGTCGAACAACAACTGGGTTGTTGACTGCAGATGACGCAACACAAGCTCCGGGGACTTGGCTTTGATCAACCAATCGTCCAAGTAAGGGAATACTGCTATCCCCTTCCTTCTGAGCTCTGCCGCAACCACCGACATCACCTTCGTGAAGACTCGAGGTGCTGAAGTAAGACCAAACGGAAGGACCGCAAACTGGTAGTGTTGCGATCCCACCACAAACCGGAGATACTTCCTGTGTGACTTGAGTATCGGGATATGAAAGTAAGCATCCTGCAAGTCGACAGACACCATCCAGTCTTCCATGTTCAACGCCAAAAGCACCTGTGCTAGGGTCAGCATCTTGAACTTTTCCTGCTTGAGGAACCAATTCAAGATCCTCAGGTCCAGAATTGGTCTCAAACGACCATCCTTCTTGGGAATCAGGAAATACCTTGAGTAAACTCCTTGACCCCTTTCCTGCTCCGGGACCAACTCCACCGCGCCCTTTAAAAGGAGGACTTCTACCTCCTGTTCTAGCAACAGGAGGTGTTCTTGTGAACAATACGAAGGGCGGGGCGGGATGAGGGGCGGAAACTCCCGAAAGGGAAGGGTGTAGCCTTTTCCCACAACACTGAGAACCCAAGTGTCCGACGTAACAGTCTCCCATTTGGTGAGAAAATGCTGTAATCTTCCCCCTACAGGAGAGGAGTGAGTGGGAAATGGTGGAAGCCTAAGGCTGCTTCCCCTGCTGCACCCCGCCAGAGGATGAGGAAGAGGCAGAGTGCTGCTGAGAGGCTCCCCTGGTGCGGACCCTACCCCTCCCCCTAAAAGATCTATAGGGGTGGGAAGAGGCAGGTTGCTGATATCTTCCCCGAAAGGAAGAGGAGGAAGAGCCACGCCCAAATCCACGAAACCTCCTGAAGAATCTGGAAGAGGCCGTGGAAGAAGGAGCTTGGAGTCCCAACGACCTAGCCGTGGCCCTGCTCTCCTTAAACCGTTCCAAGGCCGAATCAGCCTTAGCCCCAAACAGTTTGTCCCCATCAAACGGGAGATCCAACAATGTGGACTGTACATCTGGCGAAAAGCCCGAGTTACGGAGCCAGGCCTGTCTCCTTTCCACCACAGTTGTGCCCATTGCTCTGGCTACCGAGTCGGTGGTATCCAGTCCCGTCTGGATAATTTGGGTCGCAGCAGCCTGGGCATCAGAGACAAGATCCAAAAGACCCTGGGGAAGCTCTGTAAACGAAGAGGAGATGTCATCCATCAGAGCATGAATATACCTCCCCAGGATACAGGTCGCATTAGTGGCCTTTAACGCCAGACTGCAGGACGAAAAAATCTTCTTCGACTGCGCCTCTAGCTTTTTTGAGTCTCTGTCCCCAGGCACCGTCGGGAAAGAACCAGGCGCTGACTTGGACGAACAGGAGGCCTGCACTACCAAGCTCTCCGGCGTAGGGTGCCTAGATAGGAAACCAGGATCAGTTGGAGCCGTCCGATACCTCCTGGCCACGGCTCTGTGAACTGCTGGGGAAGATGCCGGCCTCTTCCACACCTCTAAAACCGGATCCAGCAGAGCGTCATTAAAAGGTAACAGAGGCTCCGCCGCGGCTGAGGCCGGATGCAACACCTCCGTCAAAAGGTTTTGTTTTGCCTCCACCACCGGCAAAGGCAGGTCCAAAAAACTAGCTGCCTTCCGTACCACTGTATGAAAGGAAGCAGCTTCCTCAGTATATTCCCCCGGGGACGAAAGGTCCCACTCAGGGGAAGTGTCCAGCCCACTGGCCGACTCCAGTCCACGCAGCCCATCACCCGAGTCCTCTAGCTCTCCTTCCTCTAGGGCTCGTTGGTACTCCTGCTCTTCTAGTACCCGGAGAGCACGTCTCCTCGAATGAAGTCGTTGTTCAATACGCGGAGTCGACAATGCCTCCGCCGAAGTCGAAGATCGGCGCCGATCTTCGGAAGCCACCGACGCCGCGTCCGGCGCCACATGTAACTTCGGCGCCGACGAAAGAGCAGCTGAAGCAGATGGACCCACCGGAGTCACAGGCCGAAATCCCGACGTCGACGGGATGGAAATCCCCGGGGCCAATCCTTCTGAAGCCACCGGAGCGGCCACCGGCGCCGACACTGGCGCCGAGCCCACGTTCCCAAACGGGAGAAAGGGCATAAAGGGTGCCGGCCGAAGAGGCGCAGGATCACCCAAAGAAAAGGCCAAAGGCCCAGCCGGAGCACCCCCTGGAGCCATCTGTTGGAAGATGGCATACATCGCATTCAAGAATGCGGAACTATCGGCTCCAGGGGTGGGAAAAGCCGGATACTGGGGTGCCTGTCTCGGAGGCGACCCCGACTCCGGCCTCGGCGTCTGCGCCGGAGAAAACACTTGAGGCTCCAATACCTCAATCACCGACGCCTGTCCAGGCGAAGTTGGTGACGCCGGAGAGGGCAACGGCGTCGAAGGATGCGGCGTCACCGTGGGGCTGACCTCCCATGTCTTTCGGCGCCGATCCGGAGACCTGGAACGAGCCTCCCTTGAATGACGCCGAGATTCTCTACGGCGCCGGGAGTCTCGATGACGCCGATGTTTTGGAGAAGACTTCTTGTGATGCTTCTCCTTTGACTTGGCCATAAACAGCTTCGCCTCACGTTCTTTAAGGGCCTTCGGATTCATGTGCTGACATGAATCACAAGTCGAGACGTCGTGGTCGGAGCTCAAACACCAAAGGCAATCGGAATGAGGATCCGTCACCGACATCTTGCCTCCACACTCACGACAAGGCTTAAATCCAGACTTTCTCTGCGACATTATTTCCACGGAGAAAGAGTACGCAGCAAGATATACACTGTAACCGCAAGAGTAACAGTTGCTCCCTCGAAGATAACCGTTTCGAATGCACGGAAAAAAGGGAACTGACGTCCGCACGTCGTCGAGGACCTCTTATTGCCTGTATGACGTCAGACGGCGTCGCGTGCGAGACAGTGACGTCCTCGTCGACGTGCAGAGACTAGTAAGAAGATTTCCGTAGAATGCTGGCGCCATGGGAGTATTCATGAGGTGAGGAATCCACAGGTAGTTGTATCCATCAGAAATTTCCAATATTGCTGGTGGATATTTTGTTTTGCTGGAGATAGCCCAAGGGCCCTTCTAGTAGTTTTACTCTGCTTACAACATTCAATCGAGTTGTCTGCTTCATGTCAGTAGGTCTATCAAATGGGCTGGCATATACAAAGAAAGGCTAGTAAATGTCATCCATGCAAGGCAGGGAATCACTGCATCAGTAGAATCCAAAACAATTTGTGAAGAGTGTTTGGCAGCATCCACTCCATTCTGAATCCTGACTTGAAAGAATCTTAGAATAAGTTCTGAGTCTGGCAATCCTAGAAGTGGCCATTACCTACAGTGCATGGTGTGACAGGCTAGCAAACAACCTGAATTGGTGACACGAAGAGACAGACTTCAGTAAAAAAGACAAATTTACACAGCTTTAGCTTTATTGTCCCACCCCTCCAATGAGGGGGCTATGGTTATTTTCAGTGCTTATGTAGATCCACTAGAAGCTTTGTTGTGAATTATAAATCAACTACTCATCTGTCTTAGTGATACTTGGGATAACTCTCCATCTTCCTTTTAGTCTTGCCTTTATTGCTGACTGGACTAATGTCTTGAAACTTAGTTCGGAGAAAACGGTACCTGGTGGTCCACCCCTAACTGGACCACCACTTACTAACCAGTAAGCTTTGGACCCCAAGTGACTACTTTGGTTCCCACTGCCTGCAGTCTTGGAAGTACCTCACTTTCCTTTGGTGCTTCGATTATAACAAAATAACCTGAACTGGTTTTCGAGTCATTAGTACCTGCAGAATTGTCTTCCACTTCCACCCTCTCAGGGCTACTGTCTTAATTCAAGCAGCCATCTCATTCAGAATTGACTTTAGAAATGCCATTGACGTAAACCTGCCAAATATTTTCTTGACGGGTTTCAGTTGTTGACCAAGCCCTTCGTAACCTGAGAAACGTTGTCATTCAGTTCTTCTACCAATCCACTCATCAATTGCTTCTGGTACCAAAAAAAAATATTTTAAAGCTCTATAACAGGTTCATCATTCTGGAGGCCTTAAAAACCTTTGCAACGGGTTCTCGTCTTACTATCTACTTTTTTACCTCCATAGCAGTTCCTGCATTCCTTCACTTCAAACGTTTCACATTGGTGGGCAATATTTATCTTTCTGTGATGTTGTTTTATGGAACTCTCAATCTCGGAGGTGTTTTCTCACTCTGGACCATGTTTAATTCTAAAAGCAGTTCAGGACATACTTTTCCAAATAGCACCATCTTAACCAGATTCTTAAGTCTCCAGGCCAGAACATCTCTGGGGTTGATTAACAAGATTATAAAACAAAAAACAAAAACAAAACAAAAAAAATCAAACAATCAAGGGAAAGTAGTGTTTGAAAATTCCAGAAGAGGCCTGGCGCCACTAGATTTTCTGCCATAGAAGACAATGAAA
This sequence comes from Pleurodeles waltl, assembly GCF_031143425.1. Taxonomy (NCBI): domain Eukaryota; kingdom Metazoa; phylum Chordata; class Amphibia; order Caudata; family Salamandridae; genus Pleurodeles; species Pleurodeles waltl. The sequence goes on from NC_090444.1 coordinate 1,195,314,768, forward strand.
GGGATGGCACATCAGTATTCCCTGGAAGCTAACCTCATCAGTGGAGCAGATTCTCATAACCTTCACATTAGTGGAAGCTCTTGAAATGCAAATTCGGCTCCAAGGCGTGCCATAATTTCAGTAGAGTGGTTTGTGGCTGCTCTGAAAGCATTGGTGTAAGGAAATGCCTACTTGGCATGGTTACCCCCTGACGTTTTGCCTTTGCTGATGCCAAGTTATGATTTGAAAGTGTGCTGAGGCCTGGAAACCAGCCCCCAGCACCAGTGTTCTTTCCCTAACCTGTACCTTTGTCTCCACAATTTGCACACCCTGGCATCCAGGTAAGTCCCTTGTAACTGGTACCCCTGGTACCAAGGGCCCTGATGCCAGGGAAGGTCTCTAAGGGCTGCAGCATGTCTTATGCCACCCTGGGGACCCCTCACTCAGCACAGACACACTGCTTGCCAGCTTGTGTGCGCTGGTGGGGAGAAAATGTCGACATGGCACTCCCCTCAGGGTGCCATGCCAACCTCACACTGCCCATGGCATAGATAAGTCACCCCTCTAGCAGGCCTTACAGCCCTAAGGCAGGGTGCACTATACCATAGGTGAGGGCATAAGTGCATGAGCACTATGCCCCTACAGTGTCTAAGCAAAACCTTAGACATTGTAAGTGCAGGGTAGCCATAAGAGTATATGGTCTGGGAGTCTGTCATACATGAACTCCACAGCACTATAATGGCTACCCTAAAAACTGGGAAGTTTGGTATCAAACTTCTCAGCACAATAAACGCACACTGATGCCAGTGTACATTTTATTGTGAAATACACCCCAGAGGGCATCTTAGAGATGCCCCCTGAATAACAATACGACTTCTAGTGTGGGGTTGACCAGTTTCTGCCAGCCTGCCACAACCAGACGAGTTGCTGGCCACATGGAGAGAGTGCCTTTAGCACTCTGTGGCCAGGAACAAAGCATGCACTGGGTGGAGGTGCATCACACCTCCCCATGCAGGAACTGTAAAACCTGGCGGTGAGCCTCAAAGGCTCACCCCCTTTGTTACAGTGCCCCAGGGCATCCTAGCTAGTGGAGATGCCCGCCCCTCTGGCCACTGCCCCCACTTTTGTCGGCAAGGCTGGAGGAGATAATCAGAAAAACAAGGAGGAGTTACCCACCAGTCAGGACAGCCCCTAAGGTGCCCTGAGCTGAGGTGACCCCTGCCTTTAGAAATCCTCCATCTTAGTTTTGGAGGATTCCCCCAATAGGATTAGGGATGTGCCCCCTCCCCACAGGGAGGAGGCACAAAGAGGGTGTAGCCACCCTCCAGGACAGTAGCCATTGGCATCTGCCCTCCCACCCCAGAACCCAGGAAATCAGATTCCTGCAACCTGAACTACAAAGAAAGATTGCTGACCCACAAGCATGCAGAGACGACGGACGACAACTGCTTTGGCCCAGCCCTACCGGCCCGTCTCCTGAGTCGAAAACCTGCAAACAGCGACGCATCCAACAGGGACCAGCGACCTCTGAAGCGTCAGAGGACTGCCCTGACCCCCAGGACCAAGAAACTCCTGTGAGCAGCGGCTCTGCTCAACAACCTGCAACAAACTTGCAACTTTTCTTCAACTTTAAAGACCTCACTCTTCCCGTCGGAAACGTGAGACTTCACACTGCACCCGACACCCCGGGCTCGAGATCCAGAGAATCAACACCACAGGGAGGACTCCGTGAGTAGCCCGAGACGACCCCCCTGGATCCCCACAGCGACGCATGCAGAGAGAATCCAGAGGCTCCCCCTGATCGCGACTGCCTGTAACAAGGGACCCGACTGCACCAAGCACTGCACCCGCAGCCCCCAGGGCCTGGAGGAACCGAACCTCAGTGCAGGAGTGACCTCCAGGCGACCCTCTGCCTAGCCCAGGTGGTGGCTGTCCCGAGAAGCCCCCCCTGTGCCTGCCTGCACTGCTAGAGTGCCCCCAGGTCCCTCTATTGAAACCTATCTAAAACCCGACACCTGCTTTGCACACTGCACCTGACTGCCCCTGTGCTGCTGAGGGTGTGTTTTGTGTGCCTACCTGTGTCCTCCCCCAGTGCACAACAAAACCCCCCCTGGTCTGCCCCCCAGAGGACGCAGGTACTTACCTGCTGGCAGAATGGAACCGGAGCACCCCGTTCTCCATAGGCACCTATGTGTTTTGTTCACCTCTTTGACCTCTGCACCTGACCGGCCCTGAGCTGCTGGTGTGGTAACTTTAGGGTTGCCCTGAACCCCCAACGGTGGGCTGCCTATGCCCAGGAACTGAGACCATTACTTACCTCCCGCAGGAACTGTTGATTTTTGCACTGTGTCCACTTTTAAAATAGCTTATTGCCATTTTAACAAAGACTGTATAAGTTATTGCTCTAATTCAAAGTTCCTAACTTACCTGTGTGGAATACCTTGCACTTTATGTATTTACTTCAAATCTTGAACCTGTGGTTCTTAAAATAAACGAAGAAAATATATTTTCCTATATAAAAACCCATTGGCCTGGAGTAAGTCTGAGTGTGTGTTCCTCATGTATTGCCTGTGTGTGTACAACAAATGCATAACACTACCTTCTGATAAGCCTACAACTCGACCACACTACCACAAAATAGAGCATTATAATTATCTAATTTTGTCAGTCTCTTACCTCTTAGGGGAACCCTTGGACACTGTGCACACTATCTCTCACTTTGAGACAGTATATACAGAGCCACCTTCCTACAAAGGGCACAACAAATACACATTCAAGAAAGAAAAATGTCCTCCACTTAAATTCACAATTCTTGAAAAACCTCAACAGCTACAAGATTTACCCTATGGGTGATGCCGAAGGATGCCACAGTTCGGTCTTGACAACAGGACTGGGCTGGATTTACTACCACCCATCTATTGACCAACTACAAAAAATGTTTCCCTGTCTGGAATCAGAAGGGTATGAGAAAAATATCAATATGAGCCATAATTTAATTAGAAACATGGTTTTCTTTCAGCTTTACAGTAGTACTAATACTACTTTATGTACTGCACACAACAGATGGAACGGTGGTATAAGACCAACAGATTTGATTCGCTAACAGGCAGATGTGAGAAGGTTCATGAACCCACTTCAAAACTGAGGAACTCCCCACACTGTGGGTGGCTTGAGTGACAATTTCAATGAAAAATCAAACACCATTTGTAATGCGGATATTTTTCTAATTTGTAGATTCTAATTTGCAATGCATTAAAAAAAAAAAAAAAAAAAACACACACGTTCAAAGACTGCTGGCATACGTACATTTCCAGCCACTCCATTGGCTTGCTTTGCCTTTTGTGGTTTCTGCAAAGGCGGGGGTGGTGGTGCTGGCTTCTTTTTTACCGGTTTCTTTTTCTTCGACTTTGTAGTCTTTTTTGCAGCTTTATTTTTTTGTTGCCAACCTTTGTTTTTAATTTTATTAATATCTCCAGGCTGCAAGAGATGGCAACAAAAACAAAGGGTACTTAGTGCACAGCCATGAACCATCATTTAAAGAAAGTGGCAAATTACTTCACTGTAAAGAAAAAACTTAAGTTTTGGTTGACTAAATATGCACAACACGTTGTAGCTAGAAAACACCCATTTAAGAAGCACATAAAAAGGATAATGAATTATCAAAATGCGATTAGATTTATTAACAATTGCCATAGAAGAGTGCAAGGTACTTTAGAAACGATTTATTTACTAGCTAACTAGTGTAAGACCCCACTCAGAGTGGTGGTGAGGGTGACGGGCACAGGACAGCCAGGGCTACTGGGGAATAACTGTGGAAGTTAAAGTAGTTTGCCACTGAGTCCTTAGGTCCATAGCAATAGGTCTCTACCAAGGACACCCCTTATGCATCTGACTCTCGGGGTAGCAAGGATGAGCAGTCGAAGGCTTCTGAGGTACTAAGGGAGGGAAAGAGCTCAGAACTAAAGTTAAACAACAGACAGAATAATGTACTCTCCAACCCAGTGTATATCTTAGAAAAAAAATATTTTCACAGCAAAACAAAATGCTACACAGTTCAACGAGAGCTGTTACAGAGTTGAGATCACCCCTACAATTCCTAGTCGTGTTACACATATTAAAGAGTTCTCTTCCCATTCTACAAAGCTCTGTAACTGCCTACAGCAACTTATACAAAAGTGGAGGCACATGCATGAAGTAGGACCAGAGGCAGTTTGCTAGTTATTACCTCACAGACTATTCCATATAGCAGTTCAAAAAGGTCTTGCTAAAAGCAATAACACTGGCAACATTTAGTGTTCTCAAGATGTAAGTATGTGCAATCAGTTCAGCTTTAGGCCCGCTTAACCTGATCACTGAGATGGGACTGGTGCAGTGCTGCCAGATATGCTCACATATTTAGAGTAAGCTCAGTACACAGTGGTGGCCCAACTATGGACACGGACCACAGGGGCTTGAGCAGGGTGGCATGCCTGCTAGACTGATGCTCCTCTTTGGAAAATGTAGCTTTCAGGCCAGGATCAGATAGGCGATTGTTTTCAGCAGTTGTGGCTTCTAGTTTGAATTAGATGTATGTGCTTCTTTAGCAGTTGAAGCCTCTGGGTTGGGAACATGTCAATGGAGACAGCAGCTCCCTCACCTGGTAACAACAGCAGCAGTCCAAGCAGGGGTGCTGGATGGCACAATATGGGCTTTTAAGCTTGATTTCTTTATGTGGTCTGCAATGGGAACCCCTCCAGATGCAGGTTTTCTTTGGCTTTGCTCCAGATGGTAGTCAGCTGGTTCTGGGAAATACCCATTATGGGAACACAGCTCAGCTTTTCGTCCCGGGCACTCTCTCCTCCCCTCTCTGAGGAGGCAGACTGGCTTCAAAGGGCGGGACAGGCCAGCAAGTTGAGCTGAATTCAGGTTTTGTACCTTTTCTGGGAGACTGCCACACAGACATGAGCTCTGGTCACACAGCATCTTTTCAAATTCTCTGCAAACCACTATTTTCCAAGGTTAAGAAGAGCATGGTTCTAATGCATTTGAGCGGTTGTAATGCATATGTAGCCTTTGTGAATGGTGATAGCCGTTCCAGAAGGTGGTGATGCGGCTGGCTTCAAGCAGGAGTGTCCAACACAGCGTAACAATGAAGAGTGATATATCTGCACCTGGCTGTCAGTAGCCTTCCTGAAGTAGTAATAAGGGAATGACAAATGGACATGCCCTGCCTAGAAACTTCCTCTTCTTTAAAACGGATAGCCCACTTTTCACCCCTACAGCCCACCAAATGGCATCTCTGCCGTTTGGAGAGACCTGGATTGCATTATAACGGCAGCAAGGCCTTTAAAGCTCCCCGCATTGAAATGTCCATCCTGCCCAGGAGTGGAGGTCACACCTCTACCCAATGCGAGCTTTTGTCTCAGCACTCGAGAGCACACGCTCTCACCTCGGAGGAGCCAGAAACGCGTCTGTGGTGGCTGAACTGCTCAGGACCAGTCAGTCAATACACTAGTAGTTGGTAGGTTTCAGGGGGCACCTCTAAGCTGCCCTCTGTGTCCATTTTTAAATAAATCCATCACAGGGGTCACTGAGGGTTTATTATTCTGAGATGTTTGATATCAAACATTCCAGGGTTCAGAGACGCCATCATGTAGCTGCGGAACTCATGGTGACCAGTGTACAAGAACATGCATTTAGAATGGTTTCCCTGTGCACTTACCATGTCACAAAATCGACAAAGACATAGCAGGGGCTTATCTGCTCATATGCCCTCACATGTGCCTGGATGCACCCATCCCTAGGGGTGACTTACACCTGGCACATGCAGTGATAGGGGACCTGGCACACAGGGGTGTGTGACAGGTCATGTTTTCAATTTAGCCTGCACCAACACACGCACTCTGCAATGGCAGCACTGGTGTGAGTTTGGGGAGGGGTCTCTGAGGGTGGCACAACTGGTGCTGCAGCCCTCAGAGGAATTCCTTAGTACCCCAGGCCCTAAGTACCATGGGTACCATTCACTAGGGACTTACAGTGGCAGGTAAAGAGTTTGCCAATTGTGCAAAACAACAGTTCAGTTTTGAGAAAAGAGAACTGGTACTGAGGACCTGATTAGCAGGGACCCAGTACAAAAACCACCAAAGCCACATCAGAATTGAGGGAAAATGTGGGGGCTAACCATGTCAAAAACGGTACTTTCATGTACATTGACATGGTCAGTCCCAGGTTTATGTTCCACAGTGAAGTCTATTGCCTGGAGGGAAATGGACCACCTTAACAGTTTGGGATTTTCACCTTACATTTGCATAAGCCATCTGAAAGGTTTGTGATCAATTTGAACAAGGAAGTGAGAGCCAAATAAGTAAGGCCTCAACTTCTTCAGGGACCAAACCACAGCAAAGGCTTTCCTCTCAATGGCACTTCAACGCTGCTCTCTGGAGCGTAAACTCTTGCTAATGAAAGCAACAAGTTGGTTATGGCCATCATCAGTGACTTGGAATAGGACTGCTCCTATCTCAACTTCAGAGGCATCTGCCTGTACTATGAACTGCATGGTATAATCTGGAGCTCTGAGAAAGGTGCTGAGCACATCGTTTCTTTCAGGGTGTCAAAGGCCTTTTGACAGCTCACTGTAAAGATGACCTTTTTTGGCCTTTTCCTGGGTGTCAGTTCTGTGAGAGAGGCCACAATGGAGCCATACCCCTTCACAAACCTCTTGTAATACCCAGTCAAGACAAGGAATGCCGTGATTTTAGTCTGGTTTGTTGAAGCTAATCAGTCCAGAATTGTCTGGATCTTGGCCTCCACCTACAAGGTGGCCGAAGTATACAACTTGGCCCGGCCCTATATGGTACTTAATAGTGAGGCATGCCTTTCTCTAAGCCACAAAGACCTTTCCCAGGTGGATCAGGTGATCCTGCCAGGTAGAGCTAAAGACAGCAATATCATCTAGATATGGTGCACTAAAATCTTCTAAAACCAGCCACAAATTTATTCACTAACCTTTGGAAGATGGCATGGGCATTCTTTGGTCCAAAGGGCATAACAGTGAACTGATAAGGCCTATCAGGAATGAGTGCAGATTTTTCTTTTGCTCCTGTAGTCCGACATATCTGGCAGTACCCCGATGTGAGATCAAAAGTACTGAGATATTTGGCTGTCCCTAACCTGTCAATTAGCTCATTAACCCTAGGAACTAGTGAGCATTGTTTTTTGTCACAGTATTGAAACCCCTGTAGTCCACAAAAAACTCATTTCTTTCTTTCCACCCTGTGAATGGGGCTTAAGGACTAAAACCACTGGGCTGGCCCAGGGACTTTCAGAGTGCTCAATGTCTCCCAAATCCAGGATCTTGCTGACCTTACATTTGATGCTCTTTTTTGACATGGTCAGACTGTCTGTAAATTTTGTTTTTGACAGGTAAGCTGTCCCCCACGGTCCACATCATGTGTGAACCAGGTAGTCTGACCAGCGGTCAAGGAGAAGTGATTAGCATACTGCTGTAAGACGTGCTTACAATCAGCCAGCTGAAAAGACCACTCCCTCAACCGAGCCATCTTTTGGGTTGCTGGAGAGGAGATCAGGGAGAGAGGTTCACTCTCTGCTTCCTGTCCCTTATCAGTGACCATAAACATGGTCATTTCAGCCCTGTAATGATAGGGTTTCAGGCAGTTTACATGGATAACCCTTTTGGGGCTCATGCAAGAGCCAATGTCCACCAGATAAGTGATTTCCTCTTTTCTTTCTAAGATGGGGTAGGGTCCACTCCACGTGTCTTAAGGGCTCTAGGAGCTACAGCTCCAAAACCCATACCTTCTGCCCTGGTTGGAACTCCACCAGTGCAGCATTTTGGTCATACCAGAGCTTCTGGAGATCTTGGCTTCCCTCAAGGTTGTTAGAAGCTTTTTCCAAGTACCCAGCCACCTTGGAACGAATGCCAAGCACACAAACCACACTGTCTTGCTTAGGCTCTCTGAGAAATCTCTCCCATCCCTCCTCCACAAGACATAGGGGACCCCTTACAGGATGCCCAAACAGAAGCTCAAAGGGAGAAAAAGCGTGTCCCTTATGTGGCACTTCCCTATAAGCAAAAATCAGACACTTAAGTAAGACATCCCATCTCCTTCTGAGTTTTGCAAGGAGTCCACCAATCATACCTTTCAATGTCTTGTCGAGTCTCTCAACAAGGCCACTGGTTTGTGGGTTATAGTGGGCAGTGAACTTATAGATCACACCACACTCAGCCCACATACGTTTTTGGTAGCCAGACATGAGGTTGGTACCTCTGTCTGACACCAACTTTTTTGGAAAGCCCAATCTGGTGAATACACCAAGGAGGGAAGTAGTGGAATTCAGAGGAATTGATTCAGGGTCCAGAACCAGCATAGATCTGTTCCCTGATACTGTTGGAGGGTCAAGGGACAACATCAAGCCCTACCCTTTGAAAGGCAACCCCAACCACTGGAAGTGGAATTGAGGGGGCCTTTGGGTGGCCACATGTCTTGCCGCTAGCTTGACAAGTGGCACAGGACCTACAAAACTCCTTCATCTTTTGGGACATACCTGGCCAGTAGAAGTGGTTTACCAACCAACTGCATATTTTGGCCAGGCCAAGATGCCCAGCTAGGGGCATATTATGGGCCAAAGTGAGGAGAAACACTCTAAACTGCTGAGGCACTACCACTCTCCTAGTGGCACCAGGTCTGGGGTCAATGGCCTCCGTGAATAGGAATCCCCCCTCCCAACAGGTTCCGTGGGAGCCACTCACACCCCTTTTCCTGATCAGCAGCTTGCTGACTCAGGCCTTCAAGAGTTGGACAGGTCCTCTGTCCCTGGCACAGATCCTCACTAGAGGGCCCCCTTGGTCTTAGGAGCTCTGCTGTGTAAGGCACAAGCTCCTTAGGCTCAGTTCCCTCTGGGAATGTCAGGTCTCCTCCCTGAGGAAAGGAGACCTGTTTTGGTGTTTGACGCTATCTTCCCAGACTTTTTTACTTTCCCTCTTGGTAGGTTGGGCCATTATTCCAGACTCCAACTCTACTTTTTAACCCTGTGCCTTGCTTTGTGCTAGTTTTTATACAGACCCATGCAGGGATACCCAGCACAGCTGCATGGGGTTTTCTTTCCACCTAGGCCCATGCCGAGGACTCCAGATCATTTCCTAGCAAACATTGAACAGGGATGGCAGGAGATACCACCACCTTTGCCTGGCCTGAAACCCACCTCCCAATTCTGAGGATGTACCTTGGCCTGATTATCAGTGTTGAGGACTGTGCATGTCTCATCAGTTAGATACTGTTCTGAGGATACCAGTTGCTCAGCCACCATGGCGACACTGGCACCAGTGTCTCTCAGTGCTACAACTTGAATCCCATTTATATGATGCTGTTGTCTGTATCTCTCCAGATTAGTGGGCCAGACAGCTAGGGCAGCTACATTCACCTCACCCTCCGAGACTAAAGTTGCCTCAATAGACCCACTGACATGGTCAGGGCCTACTTGGAATCCTATCTGGAGGCTTACCACTGCATTTACTGCAGGTTCACTAGATGAATTATTTTTGTTAGGACAGTTACGATCTCTAGTTTGGTGTCCATTGGTTTAACAGTCCTGGCACCAAAACTTTCTGGGATCCCATTTTTTACCCTGGCATCCACCCTTGGGCTGAGAAGAGTTTTGGGGCCCACCCTCCTGTTCAGGTTTTTGGGGGCCTTTAGAAGACTCCTTGTTTTTGTTCTTTTTTTGGTTACCCTCTTTCCCTTGGGGGAGGGAGGGCTTTTTGGCCTGCCTTTTGTGGTCTCCCCATCAGTGGAAATTTTGGTCACCTGTGTGTTGACCCAGTGGTCTGCCTTCTTCCCCAACTGTTGAGGATACAGTGGACCTCAGTCTACCAGGTACTGATGTAGCTTTTGCTGCACACAATTACAACAGATGCTCTCATTTCATTGTTAAATTGTAAAGACTTTCATAATCATGCATTTGGTTACCTTCTAAACAGCCACCTAAAGCCTTCATTGAGTGGTCCACAAAATCAACCCAGGACTGACACTGGGTCTCCCTGAATTTGATCCTGTATTCCTCAGGAGTAAGCCCAAAGCCCTCAATTAGGGTACGCTTTGTGAGGTCATAGATCCTTGCATCTGCCTCACTGAGTGTCAGGAGTTTATACCTGCACTTTCCTGAGAACAGTTCCCACAGAGGAGAGCCCCAATGCGGTTTGTCACAATTTCTGGCGACACAGGCCCTCTCATAGGCTGGGAACCATTTAATGATACCATCACCTCCCTAATATTTAGGAACAATTCTCTTTGGGGATTTTAGGCCCAAAGTGCTTTACTCTTTTTCGCTAGTAATGAAATTGCTACAACCATCCATGGGTGGTAAACCCATTTTTCATCTCTTTCTCGACTGCTAGGATTCTGTCTTTTAGGGCAAGTCTCCTAGCTAATCTCTCTAAAAGAATCTATTCTTCAGAGAGTGTGTCTCTGGACTTTGAGGAACTTACGTTCTCTTCACAAGGTGGAGGTGTCCTAGACACTTGTGGTACAGGCTGCACTCTCAAGTGTTGGAGGGTCCAGTTCCCCCACTCTTGCACTGCCCTGATCTTCAGGGTCAGTAGCCTCATCTTTAGGATAGGTCGGCTCATAGTCTGCCAGTAGCTCCTGGAGCTTGACAATGGTAGGGTTTGAGCCTGTTTAGGGGCGAGCACAAAGCGCTCCATCCCATGTTGTAAACTCTCTTTGGGCTTCAAACCACGCCCATGTCACATCAGCTCCTTTCATTGGTTTGGGAGCTTGCCTTTTAAAATCTGCTTTCTTTCTTTAGTGAAAGCAATGCATAAGTCATGCCTTTTCCGGTGTTTAGCCCTCCTCGAGTGTAGCGAGCAAGTACTGAAAACATAAGAGGCTCCATGTTTTCCGTCCGGTTTCTGGGCTACTTTTTCTCTTTTTTCGCAGCGCGATCTTGCTGGGCAGAAGTCGAGCGCTTTGCATGACATCGACCCTGTTACATAGTTAATTGCACTTTTGCCGGTTACGTAGATAACTGCACGTTTGCCGATAGGTTTCACTACGAGTGAACTTTTATTTCCCTTTGTGTTTATATGGCAAGAAAAGTCCATTTAGTTATGTGAAACTGTTTTATTTTCATTTTCAATTTATGTGGAAAGAAAAGTCAGGTTAGGAGTTTACAAAGCTAATTGCTCTAGCTCAAGCAAAAGCGAGACCAGTTGCATTGCAAATGCTTGTTTTATTTTGTACCCTTTACAGAGGGTCCTTAACTGATTGTGAGACAACTTAATGTAAGGGGTGAGGTCGAGCTCCACAACCCTCTCCTCTGAGGTACTCATTATTTAACTAAGGTAGGGACCTTTTTGAGCTAGAGAAAAAAATCCTAACACAGGTTTTTCAGCCCTAAGTTTTTAAATAATTCACTGTTAAGCTGCATGGACCTAAATAGGGCCCTAACAGTACTTTTAAGAATTTGGAAAAATACCCAATTCAAAAAATACAGTTTAACTAAAGGCAATTTTTGGATTTAGTCACATGTAGTCACTTATTGACCAGGTGTTAGCAGCAAATGCAAAGCCGTAGACCCCACCACTGTTCCACCCATGTAGAAAGCTGACTCTCTATATAGTGCACTAAAATGAAATACACTGTGTAGAGTCTCCAGTGGATCCCCAATTAGTATTGCAGAGGCCACAGTAGATAGGACTGATGCTTTTTTGTGGTAATGCAGGTGAGCACTTATGCTTTTCAGAGGGTAGTGCTAAGCACTTGTTGCACTCACAGAGGCAAGAAATGAGACACATGCTCAAAGAAGAAATCCGAGATTAATTTTGAAAAATTATTCTTTTTAGATATGTTTCAAACTCAAGAACTTCCGAACCAGGTAAGTAGACTTTTAAGCATACCTTGCAGTTTCAGAAATCAAACACAATGCAATTTTCGAAGTTCTCTTAATGATCTCCTATGGAGGAACACAATGTTCAGCAAACACAGGGTTAACAATGACTTCTCAGGGAGTTAAGATAAGTACTGGGCACTGATCAGAACCACACCAACAGGCCACACCTGGCAGCACTGGGTCGGCCGGATACAGAGGTGCAGTAAGGTGTTGGATCCTGCCTGGTAGAGGAGGTCACACCTCTTCCCAGAGTAGGCCTTTATCTCAGACCCTCGAAAGCAGTCTCTAATGGCAGAACTGTGTGGGTTAGGTAAGGAGTCCCTGAGTGTGGTACATTTGGTGCTGCAGCCCACAGAGACCTTCCTTAGTACCCCAGGTCCGAGGTAGCAGAAGTACCATTGACTAGGAACTTACAGGGGTCACTAAAGAGTTTGCCAAACAACTGTGCAAAACAACTGTGCAGTTTAGGGGAAAGAGACCTGGCACTGGGGATCTTGTTAGCAGGGACCCAGTGCACTAATAGTCAAAGCCACATCAGAAACTAGGCAAAACATGGGGGCTAACCATGTCAAAAACAGGGAGTTTTCCTCCAACCAGATGTGATCAATTGTTGTACAGCCACAGATGTTCTCCTGGGGTATCTCTAAAGTCGTACAGAGAACATTTTTTGTTACAACCCAAGAAAACATTAATCTTTTTGTCACTCACAATGAGGGAATAAAATTTACTTCTGTTGTTGAAAGGAGGATCCACCAGGGGCAGATCAGCCTCTTCAGCTGGGTCTCCAATAATGTTAATTCATTCTTTCTCGGCATGAGATGGCTTAGAGTCTAAAAGCTCTTCCCCTTATTCTTCTGCTATAGCATCGCTTTCTGCATCAGAAGTAGTTTGATCTGCCAGAAACTGAGTTGGTAGAGGTTAAAGTGAAGATTGTGACTGCTGTAGTGGTTGAGAAGGTGATACTGGTTGTGATACCAACTATGTGTGGAACAGCTGTGTTTGTGGACCAGCACCACAATTTTTGCATAAAAATCAACAATCATGGACTGCTGATCAAGAATTAGGCCTTTAGTGTATCATTAATGTCATAGAATTTCACTTCAGATCAGCCAGACTATAACCAGTACCCAGGGACCATCATCTTCAAAGTTCTCAGCACCTCACTTAATATCTGTTTTCATGATTTAACTAAAAGATTTGGTACGTTAGTAGAGGATGTATGAGCTGGTAGCAGGTCCTTTGAGACTATTGCACTGGCCAGAGTGACAGCGAACGTTAATGAGGAATTTGTTGCCCACAACAAAGAAATCACAGACAGGGTGGTTATCAAGAATTATGGCATCAATGGAGGTGTTGTCCACAAGGATGTCAGTAGTGTAATTGTTAATGGGATATTATTAGGAGTGGTTGACCATGTGGGTCTCATCAACAGAGGCTTAGTTGATGATGTAGTGTAAATCAACATTACAGAGGAAAAAGCAGGTTAAGGTTTATGTCTAATTAAAAGCCTGACTGAAGTTTTTGTCAATGGTACTTTAGGCAGGACAGCTGAGGAAAAGATTACCTAAGATTTTCTTGGCTGCTCGTCTGTATGCAGATTTTGAAGGGAGCAAATCTTTTAGAGTACGGCTGTGTTTTTTGTAACTTTTTTAGGGTCGAACCTGAGTTACCATGTGCAAGCATACTGCTAGCAAGACGCTATTGTAGTTAGAAAAGGCCATGGAGTCCACCCATGGCTTACCATATTTTGACTTGCTTTGCATTCTTCTTTACAGCTTTGTAATTCAACACTGGATGCCATATCATCATTTCAATTCCCGTCCGTGGTGCAAGGATTAAGCACTGACTGATTCAACTTAATCGGTGCCGTCCGCTGCTCCAGACGTGATTGAAGTACTATTTGCTTATTTTAAATTTTAGTGCCCTGCAACGTAAGGGGTGTGACTAACAGACACATGACTAGCAGGACAAAAAAAATGAGAAGTTATATTTTCTATAGTTAACTCTTTTTTATTTTGCCAACTCTTCTTTTCTCACTTTCCCCTTATATTTTATTTTGCTCATGGTCGCTGTTCTCCAAAGGTGTCTATTACCTTGTTTTAAATATTGCATAGTAACATTGTTTCTAATGTGTAATTTTTGAAGTTATACTTTAACACATAATCGTGCAGTACGTGCCAATCCATCCCAGACCAATGCACTCCAATCCAATCCAATCGAAACCACTCACCCCAATCTACTCCAGTCCACCCAACTCCAATGCTCCCAACCCATCCCACCCAAATACAGCAATCCGTCCCACCCCAACACAGCAATCCGATACAACCCGTCCCACCCCAACACAGCAATCCGATACAACCCGTCCCACCCCAACACAGCAATCCGATACAACCCGTCCCACCCCAACACAGCAATCCGATACAACCCGTCCCACCCCAACACAGCAATCCGATACAACCTCCTCCAGCCCGAAACAACGTGCCCCCCTAACAAGCGGGCCCCCTCCTCCAGTCCCAAACAAGCGGGCCCCCTCCTCCAGTCCCAAACAAGCGGGCCCCCTCCTCCAGTCCCAAACAACCGGGCCCCCTCCTCCAGCCCCAAACAACCGGGCCCCCTCCTCCAGCCCCAAACAACCTGGCCCCCTCCTCCAGCCCCAAACAACCTGGCCCCCTCCTCCAGCCCCAAACAACCTGGCCCCCTCCTCCAGCCCCAAACAACCTGGCCCCCTCCTCCAGCCCCAAACAACGTGCGCCCCCTCCTCCAGCCCCAAACAACGTGCGCCCCCTCCTCCAGCCCCAAACAACGTGCGCCCCCTCCTCCAGCCCCAAACAACGTGCGCCCCCTCCTCCAGCCCCAAACAACGTGCGCCCCCTCCTCCAGCCCGAAACAACGTGCGCCCCCATGCTCCAGCCCGAAACAACGTGCGCCCCCATGCTCCAGCCCGAAACAACGTGCGCCCCCATGCTCCAGCCCGAAACAACGTGCGCCCCCATGCTCCAGCCCGAAACAACGTGCGCCCCCATGCTCCAGCCCGAAACAACGTGCGCCCCCATGCTCCAGCCCGAAACAACGTGCGCCCCCATGCTCCAGCCCGAAACAACGTGCGCCCCCATGCTCCAGCCCGAAACAACGTGCGCCCCCATGCTCCAGCCCGAAACAACGTGCGCCCCCATGCTCCAGCCCGAAACAACGTGCGCCCCCATGCTCCAGCCCGAAACAACGTGCGCCCCCATGCTCCAGCCCGAAACAACGTGCGCCCCCATGCTCCAGCCCGAAACAACGTGCGCCCCCATGCTCCAGCCCGAAACAACGTGCGCCCCCATGCTCCAGCCCGAAACAACGTGCGCCCCCATGCTCCAGCCCGAAACAACGTGCGCCCCCATGCTCCAGCCCGAAACAACGTGCGCCCCCATGCTCCAGCCCGAAACAACGTGCGCCCCCATGCTCCAGCCCGAAACAACGTGCGCCCCCATGCTCCAGCCCGAAACAACGTGGCCCCCTCCTCCATCCCGAAACAACGTAGCTCCCTCCTCCATCCCGAAACAACGTAGCTCCCTCCTCCATCCCGAAACAACGTAGCTCCCTCCTCCATCCCGAAACAACGTAGCTCCCTCCTCCATCCCGAAACAACGTAGCTCCCTCCTCCATCCCGAAACAACGTAGCTCCCTCCTCCATCCCGAAACAACGTAGCTCCCTCCTCCATCCCGAAACAACGTAGCTCCCTCCTCCATCCCGAAACAACGTAGCTCCCTCCTCCATCCCGAAACAACGTAGCTCCCTCCTCCATCCCGAAACAACGTAGCTCCCTCCTCCATCCCGAAACAACGTAGCTCCCTCCTCCATCCCGAAACAACGTAGCTCCCTCCTCCATCCCGAAACAACGTAGCTCCCTCCTCCATCCCGAAACAACGTAGCTCCCTCTCCTCCAGCAACGCTCCAGCCCGAAACAACGTGCCACGCTCCAGCTGGAAGCTATCCGCCACCCTCCAGACCAAAACTATCCGCCACCCTCCAGACCAAAACTATCCGCCACCCTCCAGACCAAAACTATCCGCCACCCTCCAGACCAAAACTATCCGC
The DNA here is from genome assembly GCF_031143425.1 of Pleurodeles waltl. Taxonomy (NCBI): domain Eukaryota; kingdom Metazoa; phylum Chordata; class Amphibia; order Caudata; family Salamandridae; genus Pleurodeles; species Pleurodeles waltl. The sequence continues at coordinate 1,195,330,714 of NC_090444.1, forward strand.
CACCCTCCAGACCAAAACTATCCGCCACCCTCCAGACCAAAACTATCCGCCACCCTCCAGACCAAAACTATCCGCCACCCTCCAGACCAAAACTATCCGCCACCCTCCAGACCAAAACTATCCGCCACCCTCCAGACCAAAACTATCCGCCACCCTCCAGACCAAAACTATCCGCCACCCTCCAGACCAAAACTATCCGCCACCCTCCAGACCAAAACTATCCGCCACCCTCCAGACCAAAACTATCCGCCACCCTCCAGACCAAAACTATCCGCCACCCTCCAGACCAAAACTATCCGCCCCCCTCCAGACCAAAACTATCCGCCCCCCTCCAGACCAAAACTATCCGCCCCCCTCCAGACCAAAACTATCCGCCCCCCTCCAGACCAAAACTATCCGCCCCCCTCCAGACCAAAACTATCCGCCCCCCTCCAGACCAAAACTATCCGCCCCCCTCCAGACAAAAACTATCCGCCCCCCTCCAGACAAAAACTATCCGCCCCCCTCCAGACAAAAACTATCCGCCCCCCTCCAGACAAAAACTATCCGCCCCCCTCCAGACAAAAACTATCCGCCCCCCTCCAGACAAAAACTATCCGCCCCCCTCCAGACAAAAACTATCCGCCCCCCTCCAGACAAAAACTATCCGCCCCCCTCCAGACAAAAACTATCCGCCCCCCTCCAGACAAAAACTATCCGCCCCCCTCCAGACAAAAACTATCCGCCCCCCTCCAGACAAAAACTATCCGCCCCCCTCCAGACAAAAACTATCCGCCCCCCTCCAGACAAAAACTATCCGCCCCCCTCCAGACAAAAACTATCCGCCCCCCTCCAGACAAAAACTATCCGCCCCCCTCCAGACAAAAACTATCCGCCCCCCTCCAGACAAAAACTATCCGCCCCCCTCCAGACAAAAACTATCCGCCCCCCTCCAGACAAAAACTATCCGCCCCCCTCCAGACAAAAACTATCCGCCCCCCTCCAGACAAAAACTATCCGCCCCCCTCCAGACAAAAACTATCCGCCACCCTCCAGACAAAAACTATCCGCCACCCTCCAGACAAAAACTATCCGCCACCCTCCAGACAAAAACTATCCGCCACCCTCCAGACAAAAACTATCCGCCACCCTCCAGACAAAAACTATCCGCCACCCTCCAGACCAAAACTATCCGCCACCCTCCAGACCAAAACTATCCGCCACCCTCCAGACCAAAACTATCCGCCACCCTCCAGACCAAAACTATCCGCCACCCTCCAGACCAAAACTATCCGCCACCCTCCAGACCAAAACTATCCGCCACCCTCCAGACCAAAACTATCCGCCACCCTCCAGACCAAAACTATCCGCCACCCTCCAGACCAAAACTATCCGCCACCCTCCAGACCAAAACAACCCGCCACCCTCCAGACCAAAACAACCCGCCACCCTCCAGACCAAAACAACCCGCCACCCTCCAGACCAAAACAACCCGCCACCCTCCAGACCAAAACAACCCGCCACCCTCCAGACCAAAAACAACCCGCCACCCTCCAGACCAAAAACAACCCGCCACCCTCCAGACCAAAACAACCCGCCACCCTCCAGACCAAAACAACCCGCCACCCTCCAGACCAAAACAACCCGCCACCCTCCAGACCAAAACAATCCGCCACCCTCTAGACCAAAACAATCCACCACCCTCTAGACCAAAACAATCCGCCACCCTCTAGACCAAAATAATCCGCCACCCTCTAGACTAAAACAACCTCCACCGCCAGCCCAAAACAATCAGCCACCCGCCAGCCCAAAACAATCCACCACCCGCCAACCATCCAAACCGCCACCCCAATCCAGTAAATCCCAGGCAATTCTGACCTTGAGTCCACCCTGGGTTGACCCCTCCTGCCCAACACAACAACATCTGCAGCCTGAATCCAGAGGTTCCCCCTGATCATGACTGTATCCGACAAAGATACCAGGCGCCCAAGGAGACCCCTGCACCCGCAGTCCCCTGGTCTTGGGGAATCCGACAGACGGTTCAGCAACATCCAGCAGGTGCCTCTCCTGCCTGTCCAGCCTTTGGTCTCCCGGAACCGACCCCCTGGACCCAGCCTGCAGCTTCTTTTCTGACCCCCCCCCCCCAGGGTCCTCCCATTGAAAAGCATTTGGGGCTCAATTCCGTTTTTAGCATCCGGCACCTGCCGACCTTGTATGTCCCGGGGAGGGGTGGGGAATTGGGGGGAATGGTGGGGGGGAACAAGAGGTGGGGGTGTGTGTGTGTGTAATCCTGTGCCCCCCCCCTCCCGATCTCAAACCCATTAATCCCCCCCCCCCCCGCCTGTGTCCTGCACCACTGGTACTTAACCGCAATCTGCTTTCTACCGAACACCCTCAGTTCTCATAGGATTCCATTGTAAACCCAATGTCAACTTTCACCTCTGCCCCCAGCCGGTCCCCTGTTGTTGGTAGTGCACTTTTGGGGTCAGCCTAAACTTTGCCCTCTAGACATCCTAAATTCTGAACACCGGAATTGTAAGTTGTGTACTTATCTGTTTTCTGTACTAACACTTTTGACCCATCAGGACTCTATGGACTCCTATGGACAATTGCAGGCAACTTTTGAAATAGAAAATTGCCACTTATTTGTAAACTGCTTCATCTGCTAAAACCAAACAAAGTACATTTGATACATATGCTTGATACCTGCTTACTACTGTACTTACCTCCAACAAAGTTCTTCTGGTTTTAGTAATAAAGTAACCAAATATATTTCTGCGATATAAAAACTACTGACCTGGAGTTAGTCATTAAGTGTGTGCCTCATTTCTTGACTCTTTGTGCACAACAGATGCTTTGCCCTACCCTCTGATAAGCCTAAGTGCTTGACCACACCACCACAAAAGAGATCATTAGTATTATTTAGTTTAGCCTCTGTTAAGACTCTGGGGAACCCCTGGACTGTGTGCGCACTATACCTCATTTTGGTATAGTATATACACACACAGAGCCAGCTTCCTACATTTACCTGTTAGTGTACTGAGGCCTGCTAACCAAACCTCAGTATTTATGGTCTTTCCCTTAAACTGTAAGTCGAATTGCATAGGCCAATTAGCAAGGACTTTACCACCCCTTTATGTCCCTAGTACTTGGTATCATTGGCACCCCGGGCAAGGGTGGTAAAGGGGTCAACAGGGCTGCAGCACTGATTGTGCCACCCTGTGTGACCCGAGTTAAAGTGAGCAGCCTGCTGCTCGAGTGAGACTCTGCTCACACCAGGAGCGGGCAGAGTCCCTTTACTGCCTATTGTATAGGTCAGTCACCTCTAAGACAGACCTCCTTTAGCCCAGGAGGCAGGGTGCACTGTACTAATAGTGAGAACACATCTACATGAGCATACATATCCTGTGATGGCATTTAAAATGTAATTCTACCAAGTGAAACCAGCGTTCCATAGGACAACATAGACTAGCATCTGGGCACTTTCCAGTTGTCCAGCACTGTGATAGTCTGGACGATTCCCCCTGTGTTGGGTAACAAAAAAACCTTGCTTTTTAACCCTGAGCATGATGCCCACGCGCAGGAAAAACTAGCATTAGGAACTGAGGAAGTGGCTGAGTCCTATCCCCAAATGACAGAGACCCTCATTGAAGGCTTTGGACTCACCATAGAGGAGTACAGAGTCAGATTTAGGGATACCTGAAAAAGTCAAGACCAAACTTGAGTAGACTTTGTGGAGTCCTCAGTCCAAGCACCAGAGGGCTGGAAGAAGGGCAATAAAGTCGGCACTTATGTAGAGCTACATAATCTTTTAATGAAAGAGCATGTCCTGACTAGTGGTTATACAGAGAAATTGCGACAGCATCTGATGAATTCAGAGTTGTCTTCCGCCAGAGAGCTGGGGAAGATAGCAGACAAATGGGTCAGGTCCAGGGTAACCCAGAACAAGGGCCATAGTGATGGTGACTCCAAGAAAGGTGCACAAACATCTCAGCAGGGGAAGGGGGCTAGTCCTCATCAGCCCCCAAAAGAACTCCAAGGAACGTGGGCCTCCAGACTCTTCGTAGTCCAAAGGAAAGGGGGGTCAGGGGAAAAACTGGGATCCCAAGAAGGCTGGGACATGCTTTGACTGCCAGGGCACAAGAGGGGTGATGCAATTTGCTCCAAGAAGCCCCCCACTGAGGGGCAATCCAAGGGTGGTGGTAGTATTGGGATGGGAGAAGAGATGTACTCTGGAGAGGCCATAGGATAAGCTGAGGCTACTTTGGTTTCCCTGGGAGGGGTGGACTTTGAACCCTTGGCTATGTTGCCTCCAAGCCTGGAGAAGTATATGCAGAGAACAAGAATCAATGGGATTGAGGTAGAGGCTCTAAGGGATACAGGTGCCAGTGCCTAGTTTCCCCAGATCAAATGATCCCTGGTGCAAGTCACCTGATTACCAACGCTGTTAATGAGACTAAGAGTCATCCAACGGCTTTGGTGAACTTGGAGAGGGGAGGAGTTACTGGCCCAAAGAAAGTGGTTGTGTTTCCTACTGTTCCACAAGAGTGTCTATTGGGCAATGATTTGGAAACCTCTGCATGGGCAGAGGTAGAAAAGAGGGCTCATGCAGAAATGTTGGGCTCCCTGGGTGGGTGTGTGCGACAACAAGGGCACAGGCTGCACATCAGGGTAAAGGTAAGGAGTTGGAGCCTGAAACAACAGCCAAGCACCTCAAGACCAAGAGGAAGGGCAAGAGGCCTGCTGACCCTGCCTCTACTTCCATACAGGATCAGAGGGAGAACTTACCCCAGGGTGAGGCCCTGATGCCAGAAGAGGGAGCTGCATCTGAAGAAGCCTGGCTGGACTTGGCAGAGCTTCTAAGTTCCAGGAGGACCCTCCAAGGAAGAGCTTTGCCAGGAACAAAGAGGGTGCCCAACCCTTGAGAGCCTCAGCAGCAAGCTGCCAGGCAAGAGGGCAATGCCAGTTGTACTCAGTCTATTGAGAGGAGGTTCTGCTGTACACTGAGGCCAAGGGCCCCTAACCAGGGGAGCCAGGACAGTGGTGGTTCCCCAGGTGTATAGAGAGTTCATCCTAAGTTTGGCACATGACATTTCACTGGCTGGGCATCTGGGACAGTCCAAGACTTGGGACCAGTTAGTGGCCATTTTATTGGCCCCCGATATCAGAAAAAAGTAAGGTGTTTTGTCGCTCCTGTGTGACATGCCAAGCCAGTGGCAAGACAGGCACACAACCAAAGACACCCCTAATTCCACTACTTGTGGTTGGGACTCCCTTTGACAGGGTAGGGATTGACCCGCCCACTACATCTGGAAACAGATTTATTCTAGTGGTAGGGGACCATGCCATTAGGAACCCAAAGGCAATCCCTCTTAGGACTGCAACTGCTCCTGCAGTAGCGAAGGTCCTCTTAGGTATCTTTACCAGGGAGAGTTTTCCTAAGGAAGTGGTCTCTGATAGAGGGACACATTTCATATCCGCATAACTGAAAGTAATGTGGGATGAATGTGGTGTGACATATAAATTCACCACCCACTATCAGCCCCAGACTAACATCTTAGTTGAACGATTCAAGAAGACCATTAAGGGAATGATCATGGGACTTCTGGATAAACTCAGAAGGAGATGGGATGTCCTACTGCCATGGTTCCTGTCTGCATACAGGAAGGTTCCTCAGAAAGGGGAATGGATTCAGCCACTTTGAGCTTCTCTTTGGACAACCTGTAAGGGGTCGCCTTAGTCTTGTGACAAAAGTATGGGAGAAGCCTCGCAAACAAGACAAGTAGGAGATAGTGGACTATGTACTTGGCCCACAGTCACGTATGTCTGAATACCTGAAGAAGGCAAACAAAAATGTGCAGGGCAGCCAGGAGCGTGTGAAGCACTGGTATGACCATAAGGCAGTCTTGGGCTAGTATCAACCTGTTCAGCTTGTGTGAGTCTCAGGACAAATGGATTGGGCCCTATCCTATGGTGGAAAGAAAGGGTGAGGTCACCAACTTTGTTGACTTAGGCACCCCAGGAATCCTCACAAAGTGATCCATGTCAATCGCCTGAAACCACACCAGGACAGGGCTGTCATGACCACACTGATGGTCACAGATAGAAGGCAGGAGGAGGAGAACAAACCGCTCCCTGATCTTCTGTCCACCAATCCCCAAGATGTTACAGTAGAGGGTGTTGCACTGTCAGACACCTTCTCTGGACAACAGCAGGCTGCTCTTTTCCTTGAGCCGTCATCAGACAACTTGATGTACCCATGATGTGGAACCTGTGACAGCCTCGTCGTCCAACAAGTTACCTACCTTCGGTAACACATTATCTCATAGAGACTAACTGCAGATTCCTTGCCTTTAGAATTTCCTGGTATCAGCTTAGAATCCGCAACTGTTGCAGAGCAATACCCTTGCGCGTGCCGTCAGGTGTCATCATTTAGTTCCATGTGGCCTCATTGAAGACATCGATGACGTCACTGTGGCCTATAAAGGCACCACCCTGGAGCGCTTATGTCAGTTCCTTTTCCACAAACTTCCATGCCAGAAGCGCAAAGCCATGGAAAGATCTAACAGTTTGTCTGTGCAAAAATATAGGGCCCTGAAAGGGACCATTTCTGATCCTCGTAGACGTGTCTGCAGAGTGGGGAGGCATGGGTGGGTGTAAGGAATATGCAGCTAGATAGAGCCTCTACCAGATAACGTGTTACCGAAGGTAAGTAACTTGTTTATTTGATAGAGATATCTAGCTGCAGATTCCTTACCCTTTAGAATAGACACCCAAGCCATAACCTCCTGGAGATGGGCTGCGGACAGATCTCCTTACACTAGAAAGTCCTGCAGGACTGAACGGGCAAAGTGCCCATTTCTACGGACCTGATTATCCAGGCAGAAATGCCTTGCTAACATGTGCAAGGATGCCCACGTCGCTGCCTGACAGATATCCAGGTCTGGAACACAGTGGTAGCAGCCTTGCCCCTGGTAAGGTCTGCACTGAACGACCTTTCTTTGCTCCCACGTACCCCACAATGAGCTGGTCACCCAACCGGAACTCTTTTGTGCGGTCAAGGTAAAACTTGGGTAGAAAGGAGTCACCACCTTAGGGAGGAAAGAGGCACGAGTTCCAAGTACCACCTTGTCCAGGAACATGGTGAGATAAGAAGGATTAGATGAAAGAGCCTGCATCTCTCACCCTCCTGGCAGATGTTATTGCCACTAAGAAAGCTGTCTTGATGGTGAGCAGCCGGAGGGGACAGTTGTGCAGTGCTTCAAAGGGAGCACACATAAGAAATGTGAAAACCAGATTCAAGTCCCACTGAGGCATAACAAAGGGAGTAGGGGGAAATTTATGTAAAAGTCCTTTGAGACATCTATGTACAATAGGTGATTTAAATAATGAAGGCTGATCAGGCAGCCAAAGGAACGCCAATAAGGCAGAAAGACAGCCTCTGAGAGTGCCCAATGCAGAACCCTGCTGGGCTGAGCCGGAGTGAGCATTTTGAATTTCTCCGTTTTAAGGAAGAGGTTGACGTCCCTCAAATCCAGAATAGGGTGAAGGCCTTCGCTCTTTTTCTGTATCAAAAAGTAGTGGGAATAACAACCACTGCCTCCTTCTGATATTGGGACCCTTTGTATGGCTCCATTGGCCAAGAGAGCCATAACTTCCTCGCAGAGCAAAACTAAGTGAACCTCCATTAGTCATGATTATTTACAGAGGCACTGGGGGAAGGAAAACTGGAAGGTGAGGGAACAGCCCTTCTGTATGATCTGCAAGACCCATTTGTCCAATGTTATGGACCGCCAGTGAGGGAGATGACACTGAATCCTCCCTCCAACTGGATGCACGTCTTGCAGAATCATACTAGGAAGGCTTGGATGCTGTGGAGGAGGGGGGTTGGGTAGTGGACAACTCCTGGCCAGAGCCTCTGGGTCTGAAGGTACCACCTCCCCATGCGAGATGTTGGCCTGGTGGAGGAAAGTGGCTGGTCCGTGGGTGGCGTGGTACCCCACCCCTTATGAAAGCCTCCAAAGGGGCGATAGAAGTTTGGTGAGGTGTTGCACAGAGGACCAAGGACTTGGCCGTAGCCCGGGAGTCCTTGAAGTGCTCCAGCGCCAGGTCTGCCTTTTCGTCAAATAGGTGGGACCCATCAAAGGGCATGTCCATGAGTTTTGCCTGGACATCCCCCGAAAATCCAGATGTACGAAGCCAGGCGTGGTGTCAAAGGGCCACCAACAACAAATTTGGTCTACCCATTGAGTCAGTTGTGTCCAAACCACACCTAATAGTAAACTTGGCTGCATCCCTCCCATCTTTAACTGTTTGTGAGAGAGTAGCCGGCACGTCCTCCAGGACCGGAGGCAGCACCTGCGCCACTGTATCCCATACAGTATGGAAAAAACGGCCCAATGGGCTTTGTGGACTCAGCGCCGTGCTGACTCCGAGGTGACCGAAGGCACACCGGCAGTGTACCACTCAAATACGAGACGCATGGCCTCGTAAAACTAAGTTGAGAGGGGGTCGCTCCCGAAAATGGGAGATGGGGAAGACTCAGAGTCAGTCCTAGCAATGGTTTGCGGAACCATACCTGGGACGTCAACGTTCATGACTCACCTAGTCGGCTGACGGGCAATGTGAAGTTGAAGTACACTTAGACTTCTTCTTCTTCTTGTGCCTCTTTCCCGAAGGCCAGGAGGACCTCAAGTGGGATCAAGAGGACTTGGGGCTCCTGCGGCGGTTCTGCAACCTCCTCCTTGACTGGGAAATTGACCTCCTAGGAGTCGCGCCAGCTGACGTCTACTGCCAGGCCGCCATTAGCTTCAGGGACCGCTCCCTCAAAGCTTTCAGAGCCATGGTCGGACAGTTGGAACACAGCTTTGCGTCGGGGTCTCGGTTAAGCACCAGAGACATACCTGATGGGAGTCCGCCACTGATACGGTGTAGTGGCAGGCGCCATACAGCCTGAACCCCATCTCTGTATATAAAAAAAAAAAAGAAAAGGGGAGCTTGATTCCGTATCTGCGCTTTAATCGTCGCCGACAGATAAGAACTGACATACACCTGCCTGGGAGGTGCCTTTATAGGCCACCGTGACGTCAGACGGCTAGAACACCACCACGCGGATCCAAACAATGCCACACAACAGCACACAAAAAGGGCATTACTCTGCAAAAGTTCCAGATTCCAAGCTAACGCCAGGAAACTCTGAAGGTGAAGAATCTGCAGCTAGAAGTCTCTATCACATAAAATCAAATTGTGCAGACTGTCAGACCAAGTCAAGGAATGCATCAAGATGTACGTCAAGATGATGCTAGAGCTAGAGGTGATTGAACCCTCCCATAGTCCCTGGGCTAGCCCAGTCATACGTGTGTCCAAGCCTCACTCAAAAGGTGGGAAACCGAGATGAGATTTTGTGCGGATTATAGAAGGTTGAATGCAGGCACTAAGACAGATGCGCACCCCATTCCCAGAGCAGATAAGCTTATTGATAAGCTCAGAAGAGCTAAATTCCTAAGTTCCTACAACCTAACATTAAGGTACTGCCAAATTGGACTGACCCAGGGAGCTGAGGAGAGATCTGCATTCTCCAACCCTGAGGGCCACTTTCAGTTTAAAGTGATGCCTTTTGCTTTAAAGGGTGCACCTGCCAGTTTTCAGAGGTTGGTAAATAGAGTCATATCAGGTTTGGAAGACTTTAGTGCAGCCTATCTAGATGATATAGTGGTCTTTAGCTCAACCTGGAAAAATCACCTGGTCCACCTCAGAGGAGACTTGTAAGCTCTACAGTGGGCAGGCCTCACTATGAAGGCCAGTAAGTGCCAGACAGATGCAGGCAGAGTCCCTTTACTGCCCATAGACAGGTTTGTCACCCCTAAGAAAGGCCTCCTATAGCCCAGGAGGCAGGGTGCACTGTACGATGAGTGAGGACATATATGCATGAGCATAAATGACCCCTTGATAGTATTTTAAGCATAATGCGACTACGAGTAACCGGTGGCCCATAGGACAATGTGGACAGACATCTGGGCACTTTCTAGATGTCCAGCTCTGTGATGGTCTGGCCGATTCCACCCGTATGGTATCAAACACTTAGCTTTTTAACCCTGAGCACAATGCCCACGCTCAGAATTAACTAGCATGTGCCCAGGTGGCACCCTTAGAGGGTACCCACCAAGTTACCAACCTCCCTGCTGTTTTGGCGGGCTCTCTCAAGCCTCTGCCACCATAGACAAGAATCTGCCCTCCTACTGGTTGTGCTAGCACTTCCACAGGACGGAGATAAAAAGGCCTGGGCAGGCAGGCCTCCTCCCTCCCAGGCTGGCTAGTGTGAAAAGGTAATCAAGGCGGACAGCCTCAAAGTAATTACTTCTCATCCCAGTGGAGAACACAGCCTTTCCTGCTCTGTCCAGCCCAACAAGTGGGATAATTAACGATGCAGAAGCTGTACACCTCCAAAAGGCTAGCCACATCTTTAGGGTGGGCTAGGAGGTCTCGGCAGCACAGAGATGGTGCTACCATCTTGGCAACCCTTAGGTTTAGTGGATTCTGGGTAGGAACGTGACCTACTCCCACAGGAAGTGGTCATTACAGTGGCGGGCTAGCCCTGGGGGCCAATAGCCCATTGGCCACTGCTATCTCACCCTCAACGCCCTCTAAAACCAGGTCTTAAGGGACTCCACTGGCACCATAAAGTTAGTTCTAACTTGCAAAGATGAAGAGGCACAAAGACTACATCACCAACAACTATAACTAGACTTCAGCTGCAGCGAGAAGAGAGGACACAGAAGTGACCTACGGAGAACACCACTGAAACTGGGTGACTGACGTGTGCCTGAGGTGAAAGCTTACGGGTCCCAGCAAAAGGGACCCCAATGGACACTGAGAAGCCAAGAAAGACTACAGGGGACTGGTACCACCAGTCAGGGGAAACTGCAGGAGTAATCGCCATGCTGAAGTCAAAGAACTGCAACCTGACAGACTCTGTGTGAGTGAGCCTAAAGAAACTGTGTCCAGCATCCAAAGAGTGGGAGTGAGGTCTCTACCAAGTTTCAAACCTCTACTACCATCCGGACGACCCGCAGCCGTTGAAGCACCAGTAGACCACCTTTGCAGCTACCAAGACTTGTTCCACCAATCCGGAAACCACTCTCCTGTGGTTCTGCATTCTGAAGAGAGCGACCTTGACAGGAGAAGCGAAGCAGGTTTGGCACGAGCAACTCCCTTGACTGAGTTAGAAGCCACCTCTGCACCTGGACATGGTGGCGAAGTTCCAACTGTTGATTACTGGTCCTACCCAAACCCCCAACCCCCCACAACCAAAGTCCTCTACATCCATAGGGCAGAGTGCATCTCCACCCCCAAGTACCCGTTTGCCAAGTGTTGCAAACGAACCAGTCGCCGCGGACTCATCAGCACCAAGGACAGCCAAAGTATCTCTGCACTGGGACTCCCCAGGCAAGCTCATAAGAAAATGACTGTTGACTCTTCGTCTAGGGGCCCCGCAGAACCTTAAGTACAGGTGGGCTCCCCAGAACTCACCCTGAAAGTGCCCAAGTACACATTTTGATTTTCTCCATTAACTTTAAAGGGAGCCATTTAAACAGTGAAAATACCATATTTTCCAAAGCTTCTAAAATTCTTAACTCCGGTTGAGTGTAACTTAAAAAGTTTGTTTTGGTGTCTAAATGTATATAGAAATCTCCAAACCAACCCGCCACACTCCAAACCCATCCTCTCCAATATGCCCCCCTTAAGTCCAAAGCAATCTGCCTCACTCCAGTACAGCAATCCAAAACAATCTGCCCCGCTGCAATCCAAAACAATATGCACCACTCAAATCCAAAACAATTTGCACACTCTAATCTAGTCCATCTCACCACCCCACTTCAATATCTCCTACTCCAATCCGATCCACTCCAAACCAAAACAATCTGCCCTACTCCAATCCAAAACAATATGCCCCAAGCCAATCCAAAACAATGTGACCCACTCCAAAATGCCCCACTACAATCCAAAACAATGTGCCCAACTCCAATCCAAAACAATCTGCCCATTCCAATCCAGTCCACTTCACCCCAATCCTCCCCATTTCAATTTGCTCCACTCCAATCTGCCCTACTCCATTCCAAAGCACTCGGCCCCACTCCAATCCAAAACAATCTGCCTTACTCCAGTCCAAAAGTCTGCCAACCTCAATCCAAAAGCATCTGCCCCACTCCAATCCAAAACAAGATGCCCCGCTCCAGTCTGCATCACTAAAATCCAAAAAACCTTCCCCACTACAATCCAAAACAATGTGCCCAACTCCAATCTGTTCTAGTACAAACCAAAACAATCTGCTCCACTCCAACCTACTCCAGTCCAATCCAAAACAATCTGCCCAACTCCAATCCAAAATAATCTGCCCACTTAATTGGCCCCACTCCAGTCCACAGCAATCTGCCCCACCCCTGTCCACAGCAATCTGCCCCACCCCTGTCCACAGCAATCTGCCCCACCCCTGTCCACAGCAATCTGCCCCACCCCTGTCCACAGCAATCTGCCCCACCCCTGTCCACAGCAATCTGCCCCACCCCTGTCCACAGCAATCTGCCTCACCCCTGTCCACAGCAATCTGCCTCACCCCTGTCCACAGCAATCTGCCTCACCCCTGTCCACAGCAATCTGCCTCACCCCTGTCCACAGCAATCTGCCTCACCCCTGTCCACAGCAATCTGCCTCACCCCTGTCCACAGCAATCTGCCTCACCCCTGTCCACAGCAATCTGCCTCACCCCTGTCCACAGCAATCTGCCTCACCCCTGTCCACAGCAATCTGCCTCACCCCTGTCCACAACACTCTGCCATGCTCTAATCTAAATAAATCTGCCCCACTTCAATCCAACACAATCTTCCCACTCCAATATGTCCTAGTACAATCCAAAACAATCTTCCCCACTCCAACCTGCCCCACTCCAATCTAAAACCATCAATCGCAGCCCAATCCAAAACAATCTGCCCCACTCCAATTGGCCCAACTCCAATGCAAAACCATCAATCCCAGCCCAATCCAAAGCAATGTACCCCCAATTCCAATCCAAAGCAATGTACCCCCAATTCCAATCCAAAGCAATGTACCCCCAATTCCAATCCAAAGCAATGTACCCCCAATTCCAATCCAAAGCAATGTACCCCCCACTCCAATCCAAACCAATGTACCCCCCACTCCAATCCAAACCAATGTACCCCCCACTCCAATCCAAACCAATGTACCCCCCCACTCCAATCCAAACCAATGTACCCCCCCACTCCAATCCAAACCAATGTACCCCCCCACTCCAATCCAAACCAATGTACCCCCCCCCACTCCAATCCAAACCAATGTACCCCCCCCACTCCAATCCAAACCAATGTACCCCCCACTCCAATCCTAAGCAATGTACCCCCCCCCTCCAATCCTGAGCAATGTACCCCCCCCTCCAATCCTAAGCAATGTACCCCCCCTCCAATCCTAAGCAATGTACCCCCCCCTCCAATCCAAAACAGTCTGCCCCCCTCCAATCCAAAACAGTCTGCCCCCCTCCAATCCAAAACAGTCTGCCCCCCTCCAATCCAAAACAGTCTGCCCCCCTCCAATCCAAAACAGTCTGCCCCCCTCCAATCCAAAACAGTCTGCCCCCCTCCAATCCAAAACAGTCTGCCCCCCTCCAATCCAAAACAGTCTGCCCCCCTCCAATCCAAAACAGTCTGCCCCCCTCCAATCCAAAACAGTCTGCCCCACTCCAATCCAAAACAGTCTGCCCCACTCCAATCCAAAACAGTCTGCCCCACTCCAATCCAAAACAGTCTGCCCCACTCCAATCCAAAACAGTCTGCCCCACTCCAATCCAAAACAGTCTGCCCCACTCCAATCCAAAACAGTCTGCCCCACTCCAATCCAAAACAGTCTGCCCCACTCCAATCCAAAACAGTCTGCCCCACTCCAATCCAAAACAGTCTGCCCCACTCCAATCCAAAACAGTCTGCCCCACTCCAATCCAAAACAGTCTGCCCCCCTCCAATCCAAAACAGTCTGCCCCACTCCAATCCAAAACAGTCTGCCCTACTCCAATCCTCTGTCTGTTGTGGTTAGGTCGTGTGCAGGCACAAAGAACAGTTCAGACAACTGTTTATGGTAGGAGGATGTAGTAATTGGTTTTTATTATTTTGGGTTTCTCAAAATATATTTACATATAAAAGTCTACATTCACATATTTTTTGTTTAGCTGTCCCGTTTTGGTCTCTGTTTCTTTCTGGTTTGCAGATTACTTGGGAAATTTTCCTTTCATGGTTCCTTCTCTTTTCTTTCCTCCTCAGGTATCTTTATGGCCTCGGGTAACTCCTATTTCCATTGGTTCTGGTATTGTCATCTTTTGGGGACAGTTACGTGCTATATGTCGACATTCAGCACAGTTATAACATTGGGGCGTTTGATTAGGGTTTCTATCCGCTATTATAGGACTCTGGGCTTCCTCTGGGCTTTCCGCTGATCGCATTCGGGAAGAGGATATAGATAATCGTCCGCCAATAGTTTGTCCCTTCTGGGTCCCTATTTTAAACTCCGGAGCTCGGTGGAAAGCACATGCTAACTCTATAGCTGTGGTTGTATTGACATAAGGATGTTGTCTGATCCAGTTGATTGTTTGTCTGGGTAGGGCATCTAAAAATTGCTCCAGTAAGATGATCCAGATGACTTCTTCTCTGACTGTACCTATTGGGTTTAACCATTTCAGTCCCTCATCTAGTTTCGGTATCATATCTTCTAAAGAGGGTTTTCCTTCCATCTTCTTGCATAGTGACAAGGACTTTTCCAATATCCCACTTCTGACACAAAATTGTTGTGGGTAGGTTGTGTGCAGGCATAAAGAACAGTTCCGACAACTGTTTATGGTAGAAGGATGAGGTAATTAGTTTTTATTATTTTGGGTTTTTTATATATATGGAAAATGTCACTTACCCAGTGTACATCTGTTTGTGGCATGTTTCGCTGCAGATTAACATGCAGTGCATTACTTCTGCCGTCTAGTGTTGGGCTTGGAGTGTTTTTCTTCGAAGAAGTGTTTGAGTCACAAGATTGAGTGACTCCTTTTCGGTTCCATTGCGCATGGGCATCGACTCCATTGTTAGATTGTTTTCCCGCAGAGGGTAAGGTAGGAGTGATAGAATATATAGGTAAGAGAAAAGAGATGTCCATGCTAATGCTAATATATATAATATATACATATGTACAAATGTTTGTAACTTGGACGACTACAGGCTCCCGGGGAGGCAGAAGGGTGCATGTGAATCTGCAGTGGAACATGCCACGGACAGATGTACATTGGGTAAGTGACATTTTCCAGTTGGTGGCATGTGTAGCTGCAGATACACATGCTGTGCATAGACTACAAAGCAGTTTGTCCTATAATAAATAGCGATGGTCAGCCTGTAGGAGTTGAAGATACTGTCCTCAGTACAGTTTGGCCTACTGTGGCTTGTTGTCTTGATAAAACATCGACATAGTAGTGTTTAGTGAATGTATGTGGTGTTGACCAAGCAGCTGCTTTACATATTTGAGCCATTGGTATATTGCATAAACAGTCATTGTAGCACCTTTTTTCCTTGTAGAATGTGCTTTAGGAGTAACTAAGAGTTGTCTTTTAGCTTTAACGCAGCATGTTTGGATGCATCGTACAATCCATCTTGCTAAACCTTGTTTTGATATGGGGGTGCCTGTATAGGTTTTTGGAAGGCTACAAACAATTGTTTAGTCTTTCTGAATGGTTTCATTCTGTCTATATAGTACATTAAAGCTCTTTTGATGTCTAATGTATGTAGAGCTCTTTCTGCCACAGAATCTGGCCATGGGAAGAAGACTGGTAGTTCCACTGTTTGATTTATATGAAATGGTAATACGACCTTTGGAAGAAATTTGGGGTTTGTTCCTAGTACAACTTTATGCTTGTGTACCTGGGAGAATGGTTCTTCAATAGTAAAGGCTTGAATTTCACTTACTCTTCTTAAAGACGTAATTGCCACCAGGAAGGCAACCTTCCATGTTAAAAATTGTATTGGACAGGAGTGCATGGGTTCAAATGGTGGGCCCATAAGTCGTGAAAGCACTATGTTTAGATTCCAAGAGGAGACTGGAGGTGTCCTGGGTGGAATGATGCGTTTTAAACCTTCCATGAAAGCTTTAAAGACAGAACTCTAAATAAGGAGCTGTGCTGTATATTTTGCAAAATATGCTGAAATTGCAGTAAGATTAATGTTTATGGAAGAGAATGCTAAATTTTATTTTTGTAAATGAAGTAAATATCATACAATGTCTTGTATTGATGCTGTAAGAGGGTCAATATGTTTAGACTGACAGTACTACACAAATCTCTTCCATTTGTTTGCATAGCACTGTCTAGTAGTGGGTTTTCTTGCTTGTTTAATAGCTTCCATACATTCTGATGGGAGTTGTAAATATCCAAACTCTATGACCACAGGAGCATAACTGCTAGATTGAGTGTTTTGGGATACGGGTGCCTGATTTGGCCTTTGTTTTGTGTCAACCGATCTGGTCGATTTGGGAGTGGTACTACTGACCGGTCTAACAATGTTGTGTACCATGGCTGACGTGCCCATGTTGGTGCTATGAGTATCCTGTTCAGTGAGGTTTGATGCAACTTGTTGACTAGAAATGGAATGAGTGGAAGAGGGGGAAAAGCATAAGCAAATATCCCTGACCAATTGAACCATAGAGCATTGCCCTTGGATAGTGGATGTCTTGATGCAAAGTTTTGGCATTTTGTGTTTTCGCTTGCGGCAAAGAGGTCTATGTTTGGTGTTCCCCATTGTTGAAAGTATTTTTGAAGTACTTGAGGATGAATCTCCCATTTGTGTGTTTGTTGGTGATTTCTGCTGAGGATATCCACCAATTTATTGTCTATCCCTGGAATGTATTGTGCTAACAGGTGAATTTGGTTGTGGCTTTCCCATTTCCACATTTTTCGGGCTAGAAGGGAGAGTTGGGACGAATGTGTCCCTCCCTGTTTGTTTAGGTAATACATGGTTGTCATGTTGTCTGTTTTAATCAGGACATTCTTTTGTGTGAGAAGAGGCTGAAAAGCTTTGAGTGCTAGGAAGACAGCTAACAACTCTAAGTGATTTATGTGTAGCTGTTTGTGTTTGGCATCCCATTGTCCTTGAATGTTGTGATTGTTTAGGTGAGCTCCCCAACCAATCATTGATGCATCTGTTGTAATTATGGTCTGCGGCACAGGGTCTTAAAATGGCCGCCCTTTGCTTAGATCTGTGGAATTCCACCACTGAAGGGACATAGATGTTTGGCGGTGTATCAACACTAGATCTTGAAGTTGACCGTGTGTCTGTGACCATTGTTGTGCAAGGCACCGTTGTAAGGGCCGAATGTTTAGTCTTGCGTGTGGAACAATTGCAATGCATGATGCCTTCATCCATAAAACCTTCATGACAAATCTGACATTGTACTTGTGATTTGTTTGTATTTGTGTGATTACGTTTTGGAATGCTTTTATCCTTTGTGTATTTGAACATGCTAGCGCTTGCTGAGTATTTAGTATTGCACCCAAATATGGTTGTACTTTTGCCGGTTGTAGCTGTGATTTTTGGTAGTTTATTGAGAACCCTAGTATGTGCAAGGTTTGTATTACATGATTGGTATGATTTTGGCATTGCGTATGACTTTTTGATTTTATTAGCCAATCGTCTAGATATGGAAAGACATGTATATGTTGTCTTCTTAGGTAGGCTGCGACTACCGCTAGACACTTTGTGAATACCATTGGCGCTGTTATTCAAAAGGGTAGCACTTTGAACTGATAGTGCTTTCCTTGAATGACAAACCTGTAATACTTTCTGTGCGCAGGATGGATGGGTATATGAAAATACGCATCTTTGAGGTCTAATATTGTTATGAAATCGCATTTTTGGAGTAGTGGGATAACATCCGGTAGAGTTACCACGTGAAAATGTTCTGACAGGATGTAAAGATTGAGGGTCCTGAGATCTAATATTGTCTGAGGGTGCCATCTGTTTTGGGAATTAGGAAATATAGTAAGTAAACTCCTGTCCCTATTTGAGATTATGGTACTGATTCTATTGCTTGTGTGAGTAATAGAGATCGGACCTCTTCCTGTAACAGACTGATGTGTTCTGTGGATAGTTTGTGTGACCTTGGTGGTATATTTGGAGGAATGTGTATCAATTCTAGGCAATAGCCATTGCGGATAATTGATAGTACCCAATTGTCTGTGGTAATGTTTTGCCAATTTGTGTGGAACTGATGTAGTCTTCCCCCACAGGAGAGGTGTGGAGTGGAAGGGAATGAGACAAGTCACTGCTTAGGGTGCTGTGGAGGTTGCTTAGAGGTCTGAAATTTCCCTCTATTTCTGGGGTACTGCCCTCTATATGTGCCCCTAAAACCACCTCATTGGTATTGTGGTTGGTAGGTTGGTTTTGCCAGAGATGTGGATGCCTCTGTTGTCTGTGGTCTGAACCCACCTCGAAACTAAGGTTTCCGAAAGGATCCCCTGTATGGTGTCGAGTATAGTGCACCCATTGCCTTTGCCGTGTCTGAATCTTTCCTTAATTTTTCTATGACTGTGTCAACCTCTGGCCCAAAAAGTTTTTTTTTTATTGAAAGGCATATTTAACACAGCCTGCTGTATTTCAGGTTTGAAACCCGAAGATCTGAGCCATGCATGCCTATGTATTGTCACTGCAGTATTGACACTTCTAGCAGTGGTGTCTGCTGCATCTAGGGCAGATCAAATTTGATTATTAGTAATGGCTTTCCCTTCTTCCACTACTTGTTGTGCCCTCTTCTGGTGTTCTTTGGGGAGATGCTGGATTATGTCTTGCATCTCTTCCCAATGGGTCCTGTCATATCGAGCTAACAGTACTTGTGAGTTAGCTATCCTCCACTGATTCGCTGCCTGGGATGCAACTCTCTTCCCAGCAGCATTACATTTTATGCTCTCTTTGTCCTCTCCTGATGACTGACTGTTAGCTCTTTTTCTGGCAGCACTAACTACCATCGAATCTGGAGGAACTTGATGGGTTATGTAATGAGGATCCGAGGGTGGAGGTTTATACTTCTTCTCTATCCTGGGCGTTATAATAAGTGCCTTAACAGGCTCACTAAATGTTTGATCGGCGTGTTTCAACATGTCTGGAAGCATGGGGAGGCATTGGTATTTTGAGTGTGTTGAGGATAGGGTGTTAAACAAAAAATCCTCTTCCAGTGGTTCAGTATGCATGGTGACCCCATGGTATGCTGCAGCCCTAGCTAGAACTTGATTGTACACAGTGCTATCCACAGGTGGTGAAGGTTTAGAGGGATAGCTGTCTGGATCATTACTAGGAATGGGATCTGGATCATAAAGGTCCCTTGGATCCACAATGTCCTGTTGTGAGTCGAAAGAGTGAGTGGGTTACTGCACTGGTGTAGGACTAGTAGTGGAGAGGTAGGCAGGTGTGGAGAGTGAGGAGGAGAATAAGAAGGAGAAGATTAAGGAGGTGGTGGTTTCTCCTTCTACTTTGGCTGGAGGCTGCATAGTGCCCAATTCCTCCTTAAAGGCTAGCTTTCTCTTTGGTTTCAGAGGAGGTGCTGTCTGAATTCTGCCTGTTTCCTTATGGATGTGGATCCTGGACGGCCTTTCATCCATAACTTCAAGAATTGGTTGTACTTGATACTCCTCTTCAGAGGTTTTGTGGCTTTCTTTAAGTCTTTTTGAAAGTCTATATTCCTCTGTGTATGCTGGCCTCTTCAGCTCAGAAGGATGCTTTTTCGGGATCGAAAAAGATGATGCAGACTATGCTTTCGTCTCCGAAAGAAATTTTCAAATTTTAGACTCCGAAAAATGGTGTTTGCTGGAGTCAGAAACAGAGGTCTTTGTTGCCTCCAATGTTTTGGGACGAGTGGCCTCTTTCGGTGCCGAACTGGTAAGTTGGTCACCGGTAGCCTTTTTTTTGGGATGAGCCATGGCCTTCCGGCAGTTGCGTACCGAAGGCCTTGGTTTTTGCTTTTGTGAGGGTACAGGGGCAGACGTACTCACATGTTGTTCTGCTGTGACCGGTCTGTCTTCTTCTGATTCCTGATCGGATTCGGAATCTCAAACCGAGACCGCTGTTTGCATCAGTCCTTCCTCCCCTACGTCGAGATGTTCACTGCTTCTCGACGTAATTTCGAGACTTCGTGCCCTTCTCTCTCAAAGAGTCTTTTTCGATCAGAAGGATCTATAGGCCTCACAATTTTCTTCCCGATGATCCGGGGAAAGGGAAAAGTTGCAAACCAGATGCTGATTTGTGTATGGGTAGTTCGTGTGGCACCGAGGACAGAACCGGAATGGAGTCCGATCCAGGAGGCTTCCATGCGGTCGGCCCGAATAGGCCTGAGTTGGGCGCACGCGCCCCGAAGGGCGAACAAAGTTGTTTTCCCCAATGGTACTGCTGTGTCGATGGAATATATAAACCCAATCGAGACAATACCGACGAAAAGAGAGTTTTACAAAGTTTTCCGAATCGAACTCTCGGGCGAGAGGAAACACGTGCGAACCAGACGGCAGAGAGAAAACAATCTAACAATGGAGTTGATGCCCATGCGCAATGGAACTGAAGAGGAGTAGTCACTCGATCCAGTGACTCGAAAACACTTCTTCGAAGAAAAACAACTTGTAACACTCTAAGCCCAACACTAGATGGCAGAATAATGCACAGCATGTCTATCTGCAGCTACACATGCCATCGAATATATATATATATATATATATATATATATATATATATAAATATAAAAGTCTTCATTTACATATTTTCTGTTTAGCTGTCCCGTTTTCGTCTCTCCGTTTCTTTCTGGTTTGCAGATTACTTGGGAAATTATCCTTTTATGGTTCCTTCTCTTTTCTTTCCTCCTCAGGTATCTTCACTGTCTCATTTTGTAGAAGTCCCCATCACAGGATGAGTCCACGAGAAACCGGAAACAGATTGACAAAAGGTAAGTCAATAGTTGTTTTCTAACTGAATGTTTTCTTTTATAATGGGGAAGGTGAAAAAGAAAAAGAAGTAGAAATAGAAGAAAAGGCTAAGAGAAACGGTATAACCCCAAAGACAACCAACTCCTCTTGGACTTATGCGGGATAGTGCTCAAATGTGGTTGCTGTATCTTTCTACGAGGGTCGTAATGTAAAACAAACCAGTGCGAGTGGAAATAAAATGAAGAGAAAAAAAAACATCAACCTCAGTAACCAGAGTACCCATGGGGTTCAGGAATGACTCCCCATTTTGTATGTCCTCAATTCTCCTCCTCTCCCTCTTTTTCTCCGTCTCCCCCTCCTCCACACCGTAATAAATAAATGAGCAGGATTTGGAATGCAGGCACGTACCTGCATGAGCCACGTTCCTCCCGAGATGTGGCGGGCTGCTTAGTTTTCTCTCATTAGCTCTCTCTCTCTAGTGGCGATGACCGCTTTCCTCCTGCTGTCACCTCAGAGCGCGTCTTCTGCGTCTCCCTGTTCAGATGTACTCTCTCTCGCATCTCTTCCTTCTGCATATCCCTGCTCCGATGTTCTCTCCCTCGCATCTTGTCCTACGGCGGTCTTTCTCTCCGTATCGTCTTCGTCTGTTTTTATTACACCCTCCCCGCGCGTCACTTCTGAACCATGTACTTCCGGGTTCGTGCACGCATTCTTCTGCTTTTGTCTTGTTGTGGTGGTGGTACTTGGCTGTCGGCCCTATCCCCGTGGTGATATCCGGTCGAGGTACGACTCTGTTACACTGCCCCGCTCCAATCCAAAACCACCTGCCCTGCTCCAATCCAAAACCACCTGCCCCATTCCACTTTGCCCCATTCCAGTCCAAAACAATCTGCTCACTCCAGTCCAAAACAATCTGCTCACTCCAGTCCAAAACAATCTGCTCACTCCAGTCCAAAACAATCTGCTCACTCCAGTCCAAAACAATCTGCTCACTCCAGTCCAAAACAATCTGCTCACTCCAGTCCAAAACAATCTGCTCACTCCAGTCCAAAACCAAAACTGCCCCACTGCGATAAACCAAAACTGCCCCACTGCGATAAACCAAAACTGCCCCACTGCGATAAACCAAAACTGCCCCACTGCGATAAACCAAAACTGCCCCACTGCGATAAACCAAAACTGCCCCACTGCGATAAACCAAAACTGCCCCACTCCAATCCAAAACAAAAACTGCCCCACTGCGATAAACAAAAACTGCCCCACTGCGATAAACAAAAACTGCCCCACTGCGATAAACAAAAACTGCCCCACTGCGATAAACAAAAACTGCCCCACTGCGATAAACAAAAACTGCCCCACTGCGATAAACAAAAACTGCCCCACTGCGATAAACAAAAACTGCCCCACTGCGATAAACAAAAACTGCCCCACTGCGATAAACAAAAACTGCCCCACTGCGATAAACAAAAACTGCCCCACTGCGATAAACAAAAACTGCCCCACTGCGATAAACAAAAACTGCCCCACTGCGATAAACAAAAACTGCCCCACTGCGATAAACAAAAACTGCCCCACTGCGATAAACAAAAACTGCCCCACTGCGATAAACAAAAACTGCCCCACTGCGATAAACAAAAACTGCCCCACTCCAATCCAAAACAAAAACTGCCCCACTCCAATCCAAAACAAAAACTGCCCCACTCCAATCCAAAACAAAAACTGCCCCACTCCAATCCAAAACAAAAACTGCCCCACTCCAATCCAAAACAAAAACTGCCCCACTCCAATCCAAAACAAAAACTGCCCCACTCCAATCCAAAACAAAAACTGCCCCACTCCAATCCAAAACAAAAACTGCCCCACTCCAATCCAAAACAAAAACTGCCCCACTCCAATCCAAAACAAAAACTGCCCCACTCCAATCCAAAACAAAAACTGCCCCACTCCAATCCAAAACAAAAACTGCCCCACTCCAATCCAAAACAAAAACTGCCCCACTCCAATCCAAAACAAAAACTGCCCCACTCCAATCCAAAACAAAAACTGCCCCACTCCAATCCAAAACAAAAACTGCCCCACTCCAATCCAAAACAAAAACTGCCCCACTCCAATCCAAAACAAAAACTGCCCCACTCCAATCCAAAACAAAAACTGCCCCACTCCAATCCAAAACAAAAACTGCCCCACTCCAATCCAAAAATAATCTGCCCCACTCCAATCCAAAAATAATCTGCCCCTCCCCAATCCAAAAATAATCTGCCCCTCCCCAATCCAAAAATAATCTGCCCCTCCCCAATCCAAAAATAATCTGCCCCACTCCAATCTGCCCAACTCAAAAAAAAAAAAAATCAGACCCACTTCAGTCCATAATAATCTGCCCGCTCTAGTCCTTAATCATTTGTCTAACTCCAGTCCATAGTAATCAGTCCTACTCCAATTCAAAACAATTTGCCCCAAAAGCAATCTGCACCCAATCCAAAACAATCTGCTGATCCCCAATCCAAAACAATCTGCTCTTCTCCAGTCCGCCCAACTCCAGACTGCCCCAATCCAGTCCACCTCACCCCAATCCAATTCTAGCCACTCCATCCCAATTCACCCCATTCCAAACCACCAGAATCAACACCACACCAATCTACCCCAAATCAGACCAGATCAATCCAGCCCAATCCAATCTACCCTACACCAATCTACCTCAATACAATATGCCCCAATCCAGTTCACCACAATCCAACCCACCCCAACTCCAGTCCAACCCATCCCAGTCCAAACCATTCCCAATCTAATCCAATCCAGCCCACCCCACTCCAATCCAATCTAACCCAACCCATACACCCACCACACCCCAGTCCATCCCACTACATACCAATCAACCTTAATCCACCTCAGTTCACCTTAATCCACCTCATTCCAACCCATCCCACACCACCTTAATCCACCTCAGACAAATCTCATTCACCCCCACACAATCCAATGAATCCCACTCCAGTCCAACCCAATTCATCCATTCCACTCCGGTCCAACCCAATTCATCCATCCCACTCCGGTCCAACCCAATTCATCCATCCCACTCCGGTCCAACCCAATTCATCCATCCCACTCCGGTCCAACCCAATTCATCCATCCCACTCCGGTCCAACCCAATTCATCCATCCCACTCCGGTCCAACCCAATTCATCCATCCCACTCCGGTCCAATCCAATCCAAACCAATCCACCCCACTCCGATCCAATCCAATCCACCCCACCCCACTCCACTCCGATCCACCCCACCCCACCCCACTCCGATCCAATCCACCCCACCCCGATCCAATCCAATCCAATCCAATCCAATCCAATCCACCCCACCCCAATCCGATCCGATCCGATCCGATCCGATCCGATCCACCCCACCCCACCCCACCCCAATCCAATCCAATCCAATCCAATCCAATCCAATCCAATCCAATCCAATCCAATCCACTCCAATCCAATCCAATCCAATCCAATCCACCCCACCCCACCCCACTCCGATCCAATCCAATCCAATCCAATCCACCCCACTCCGATCCAATCCAATCCAATCCAATCCAATCCAATCCACCCCACTCCGATCCAATCCAATCCAATCCAATCCAATCCAATCCACCCCACTCCGATCCAATCCAATCCAATCCAATCCAATCCAATCCACCCCACTCCGATCCAATCCAATCCAATCCAAACCAATCCACCCCACTCCGATCCACTCCGATCCACCCCACCCCACTCCGATCCACCCCACCCCACTCCGATCCACTCCGATCCACCCCACCCCACTCCGATCCAATCCACCCCGATCCGATCCAATCCACCCCACTCCGATCCAATCCACCCCACTCCGATCCAATCCACCCCACTCCGATCCAATCCACCCCACTCCGATCCAATCCACCCCACTCCGATCCAATCCACCCCACTCCGATCCAATCCACCCCACTCCGATCCAATCCACCCCACTCCGATCCAATCCACCCCACTCCGATCCAATCCACCCCACTCCGATCCAATCCACCCCACTCCGATCCAATCCACCCCAATCCAATCCAATCCACCCCACTCCGATCCAATCCAATCCAATCCACCCCACTCCGATCCAATCCAATCCACCCCACTCCGATCCAATCCAATCCAATCCACCCCACTCCGATCCAATCCAATCCACCCCACTCCGATCCAATCCAATCCACCCCACTCCGATCCAATCCAATCCACCCCACTCCGATCCAATCCAATCCACCCCACTCCGATCCAATCCAATCCACCCCACTCCGATCCAATCCAATCCACCCCACTCCGATCCAATCCAATCCACCCCACTCCGATCCAATCCAATCCACCCCACTCCGATCCAATCCACCCCACTCCGATCCAATCCAATCCAATCCAATCCAATCCAATCCACCCCAATCCAATCCAATCCAATCCAATCCAATCCAATCCAATCCAATCCACCCCACTCCAATCCAATCCAATCCAATCCAATCCAATCCAATCCAATCCAATCCAATCCAATCCAATCCACCCCAATCCAATCCAATCCAATCCAATCCAATCCACCCCACTCCGATCCAATCCAATCCACCCCACTCCGATCCAATCCAATCCACCCCACTCCGATCCAATCCAATCCACCCCACTCCGATCCAATCCAATCCACCCCACTCCGATCCAATCCAATCCACCCCACTCCGATCCACTCCGATCCACCCCACCCCACTCCGATCCACCCCACCCCACTCCGATCCACTCCGATCCACCCCACCCCGATCCAATCCACCCCACCCCGATCCAATCCACCCCACTCCGATCCAATCCACCCCACTCCGATCCAATCCACCCCACTCCGATCCAATCCACCCCACTCCGATCCAATCCACCCCACTCCGATCCAATCCACCCCACTCCGATCCAATCCACCCCACTCCGATCCAATCCACCCCACTCCGATCCAATCCACCCCACTCCGATCCAATCCACCCCACTCCGATCCAATCCACCCCACTCCGATCCAATCCAATCCACCCCACTCCGATCCAATCCAATCCACCCCACTCCGATCCAATCCAATCCACCCCACTCCGATCCAATCCAATCCACCCCACTCCGATCCAATCCAATCCACCCCACTCCGATCCAATCCAATCCACCCCACTCCGATCCAATCCAATCCACCCCACTCCGATCCAATCCAATCCACCCCACTCCGATCCAATCCAATCCACCCCACTCCGATCCAATCCAATCCACCCCACTCCGATCCAATCCAATCCACCCCACTCCGATCCGATCCAATCCACCCCACTCCGATCCGATCCAATCCACCCCACTCCGATCCGATCCAATCCACCCCACTCCGATCCGATCCAATCCACCCCACTCCGATCCAATCCACCCCACTCCGATCCAATCCACCCCACTCCGATCCAATCCACCCCACTCCGATCCAATCCACCCCACTCCGATCCAATCCACCCCACTCCGATCCAATCCACCCCACTCCGATCCAATCCACCCCACTCCGATCCAATCCACCCCACTCCGATCCAATCCAATCCACCCCACTCCAATCCAATCCACCCCACTCCGATCCAATCCAATCCACCCCACTCCGATCCAATCCAATCCACCCCACTCCGATCCAATCCAATCCACCCCACTCCGATCCAATCCAATCCACCCCACTCCGATCCAATCCAATCCACCCCACTCCGATCCAATCCAATCCACCCCACTCCGATCCAATCCAATCCACCCCACTCCGATCCAATCCACCCCACTCCGATCCAATCCAATCCGACCCACTCCGATCCAATCCAATCCGACCCACTCCGATCCAATCCACCCCACTCCGATCCAATCCAATCCGACCCACTCCAATCCGATCCACCCCACTCCACCCCGATCCGATCCACTCCACCCCGATCCACTCCACCCGATCCGATCCACTCCACCCCGATCCGATCCACTCCACCCCGATCCGATCCACTCCACCCCGATCCGATCCACTCCACCCCGATCCGATCCACTCCACCCCGATCCGATCCACTCCACCCCGATCCGATCCACTCCACCCCGATCCGATCCGAGCCACCCCGATCTGATCCGAGCCACCCCGATCTGATCCGAGCCACCCCGATCTGATCCGAGCCACCCCGATCTGATCCTGACCACCCCGATCTGATCCTAGACCACCCCGATCTGATCCTAGACCACCCCGATCTGATCCTAGACCACCCCGATCTGATCCTAGACCACCCCGATCTGATCCTAGACCACCCCGATCTGATCCTAGCCACCCCGATCTGATCCGAGCCACCCCGATCTGATCCGAGCCACCCCGATCTGATCCGAGCCACCCCGATCTGATCCGATCTAATCCACCCCACTCCGATCTGATCCAATCCAATCCACCCCACTCCGATCTGATCTAATCCAATCCAATCCAATCCAATCCGATCTGATCCAATCCACCCCACTCCGATCCACCCTGATCCGATCCACCCCGATTCCGATCCAATCCAATCTACCCCACCCTGATCCAATCTATCCCACTCCGATCCAATCTACACCACTCCGATTCACCACAGTACAAACCACCGCCACTCCAATGTAACCAAATCCAGACTCCAATCCACCCACCACACCCCAATCCATTCCAATGTAATCCAATGTAATCCAATCCACCCACCCCACCCCAATCCAATCCACCACACCCCAATCCAATATAATCCACCCACCACACCCCAATCCAATATAATCCACCCACCACACCCCAATCCAATATAATCCACCCACCACACCCCAATCCAATATAATCCACCCACCACACCCCAATCCAATATAATCCAATCCACCCACTCCAATCCACCCACTCCAATCCAATCCAATCCACCCACTCCAATCCAATCCACCCACCCACTCCAATCCACCCACTCCAATCCAATCCACCCACCCACCCCAATCCACCCACTCCAATCCAACAAACCACCCACCACACCCCCAATCCAAACCACCCACCACACCCCCAATCCAAACCACCCACCACACCCCCAATCCAATCCACCCACCACACCCCCAATCCACCCACCACACCCCCAATTCAATCCACCCACCACACCCCAATCCAATCCACCACACCCCAATCCAATCCACCACACCCCAATCTACCACACCCCAATCCACCCACTACACCCCAATCCAACACACCCTAACCCAATCCAACCACCACACCCCACTCCAATCCAGCCCACTCCATTCTATTCCAATACAATCCACCACATTCCATTCCAATCCACCTACTACAAACCCCCCTACTTCACCCCAATTCAAACCACTCCAGTCCATCATATTCCAGTCCAATTCACTCTACTGAAATCCCTTCCACTCCAATCCACCCCACTCCAAAAAAATCCCTTCCACTCCAATCCACCCCACTCCAGTCCAGTCCAGTCCAACCCAATATAGTCCCCATCCAATCCACCCCACCCTACTAAATCCAATCCACCCAGCTCAATCCAATCCACCCAGCTCAATCCAATCCACCCAGCTCAATCCAATCCACCCAGCTCAATCCAATCCACCCAGCTCAATCCAATCCACCCAGCTCAATCCAATCCACCCAGCTCAATCCAATCCACCCAGCTCAATCCAATCCACTCCAACCCACTCAATTCCATCCTAGTCCAATTCACTCAATTCCATCCTAGTCCAATTCACTCAATTCCATCCCAGTCCAATTCACTCAATTCCATCCCAGTCCAATTCACTCAATTCCATCCCAGTCCAATTCACTCAATTCCATCCCAGTCCAATTCACTCAATTCCATCCCAGTCCAATTCACTCAATTCCATCCCAGTCCAATTCACTCAATTCCATCCCAGTCCAATTCAATACAGCCCACCCCAATTCAATACAGCCCACCCCAATTCAATACAGCCCACCCCAATTCAATACAGCCCACCCCAATTCAATACAGCCCACCCCAATTCACTTCAGTCCCACCTACCTCTAGTCCAACCCACCTACCTCTAGTCCAACCCACCTACCTATAGTCCAATCCACCTACCTCTAAATCCAATCCAATCATCCCCATTCCAATCCAATCCAATCCACCCGCCCACTCCACCCCAATCCAATCCAATCCACCCGCCCACTCCACCCCAATCCAATCCAATCCAATCCACCCGCCCACTCCACCCCAATCCAATCCAATCCACCCGCCCACTCCACCCCAATCCAATCCAATCCACCCGCCCACTCCACCCCAATCCAATCCAAACGCCCACCCACCCCAATCCAATCCAATGCAATCCAATCCACCCGCCCACTCCACCCCAATCCAATCCACCCGCCCACTCCACCCCAATCCACCCGCCCACTCCACCCCAATCCAATCCAATCCACCCGCCCACTCCACCCCAATCCAATCCACCCGCCCACTCCACCCCAATCCAATCCAATCCAATCCACCCGCTCCACCCCAATCCAATCCACCCGCCCACTCCAATCCAATCCACCCGCCCACTCCACCCCAATCCAGCCCAATCCAATCCAATCCAATCCACCTGCCCACTCCACCCCAATCCAGCCCAGCCCAATCCAATCCAATCCACCTGCCCACTCCACCCCAATCCACCTGCCCACTCCACCCCAATCCACCCGCCCACTCCACCCCAATCCAGCCCAGCCCAGCCCAGCCCAGCCCTGCCCAATCCAATCCACCCGCCCACTCCACCCCAATCCAACCCAATCCAACCCAACCCAACCCAACCCAATCCAACCCAACCCAACCCAATCCAGCCCAACCCAACCCAACCCAACCCAATCCAGCCCAATCCAGCCCAATCCAGCCCAATCCAATCCAATCCAATCCAATCCAATCCAGCCCAATCCAATCCAGCCCAATCCAATCCAATCCAGCCCAATCCAACCCAACCCAATCCAGCCCAATCCAATCCAATCCAGCCCAATCCAATCCACCCCGCTACCAATCCAATCCAATCCCACTCCAATCCCACTCCAATCCCACTACCACTCCCACTCCAATCCACTCCCACTACCACTCCCACTCCAATCCACTCCCACTACCACTCCCACTCCAATCCACTCCCACTCCCACTCCAATCCACTCCCACTCCCACTACCACTCCAATCCACTCCCAATCCACTCCACTCCCACTCCCACTCCACTCCCAATCCACTCCCACTCCCACTCCAATCCACTCCCACTCCCAATCCACTCCAATCCACTCCCATCCACTCCCACTCCAATCCACTCCCACTCCAATCCACTCCCACTCCAATCCACTCCCACTCCAATCCACTCCCACTCCAATCCACTCCCACTCCAATCCACTCCCACTCCAATCCACTCCCACTCCAATCCACTCCCACTCCAATCCACTCCCACTCCAATCCACTCCCACTCCACTCCAATCCACTACCACTCCAATCCACTACCACTCCAATCCACTACCACTCCAATCCACTACCACTCCAATCCACTACCACTCCAATCCACTACCACTCCACTCCAATCCACTCCAATCCACTCCCACTCCAATCCCACTCCAATCCACTACCACTCCAACTCCCACTCCCACTCCAATCCACTACCACTCCAATCCACTACCACTCCAATCCACTACCACTCCAATCCACTACCACTCCAATCCACTACCACTCCAATCCACTACCACTCCAATCCACTACCACTCCAATCCACTACCACTCCAATCCACTACCACTCCAATCCACTACCACTCCACTACCACTCCACTACCACTACAATCCACTACCACTCCAATCCACTACCACTACCACTCCACTACCACTACCACTCCAATCCAATCCACTACCACTACAATCCACTACCACTCCAATCCAATCCACTACCACTCCAATCCACTCCAATCCACTACAATCCACTACAATCCACTACCACTACCACTACCACTCCAATCCACTACCACTACCACTCCAATCCAATCCACTACCACTCCAATCCACTACCACTCCAATCCAATCCACTACCACTCCAATCCACTACCACTCCCACTCCCACTCCACTCCACTCCCACTCCACTACCACTCTAATCCCACTCCCACTCCACTACCACTCCCACTCTAATCCCACTACCACTCCAATCCAATCCACTCCAATCCAATCCACTCCCACTCCAATCCACTCCCACTCCAATCCACTACCAATCCAATCCAATCCACTACCACTCCCACTCCAATCCACTACCAATCCAATCCAATACCACTCCCACTCCACTACCACTCCCACTCCCACTCCAATCCACTACCAATCCAATCCAATCCACTACCACTCCCACTCCAATCCACTACCAATCCAATCCACTACCACTCCCACTCCAATCCACTACCAATCCAATCCAATCCAATCCTACTCCCACTCCCACTCCAATCCTACTCCCACTCCAATCCTACTCCCACTCCAATCCTACTCCCACTCCAATCCTACTCCCACTCCAATCCTACTCCCACTCCAATCCTACTCCCACTCCAATCCTACTCCCACTCCCACTCCAATCCTACTCCCACTCCCACTCCAATCCCACTCCAATCCCACTCCCACTCCAATCCCACTCCCACTCCAATCCCACTCCCACTCCAATCCCACTCCCACTCCAATCCCACTCCCACTCCAATCCCACTCCCACTCCAATCCCACTCCCACTCCAATCCCACTCCCACTCCAATCCCACTCCCACTCCCCTCCCACTCCAATCCCAATCCCACTCCCACTCCAATCCCACTCCCACTCCCACTCCAATCCTACTCCCACTCCCACTCCAATCCTACTCCCACTCCCACTCCAATCCTACTCCCACTCCAATCCTACTCCCACTCCCACTCCAATCCCACTCCCACTCCAATCCTACTCCCACTCCAATCCTACTCCCACTCCCACTCCCACTCCCAATCCCACTCCCACTCCAATCCTACTCCCACTCCCACTTCAATCCCACTCCCACTCCCACTCCCAATCCCACTCCAATCCCACTCCCACTCCCACTCCAATCCTACTCCCACTCCAATCCTACTCCCACTCCAATCCTACTCCCACTCCAATCCTACTCCCACTCCAATCCTACTCCCACTCCAATCCTACTCCCACTCCAGTCCAGTCCACTACCACTCCAGTCCACTACCACTCCAGTCCACTACCACTCCAGTCCAGTCCAGTCCACTACCACTCCAGTCCAGTCCAGTCCAGTCCAGTCCAGTCCAGTCCAGTCCACTTCCAGTCCAGTCCAGTCCAATCCACTTCCAGTCCAGTCCAGTCCACTACCAGTCCAGTCCAGTCCAATCCACTACCAGTCCAGTCCAGTCCAATCCACTACCACTCCAATCCACTACCACTCCAGTCCAATCCACTACCACTCCAGTCCAATCCACTACCACTCCAGTACCACTACCACTACCACTACCAGTCCAGTACCACTACCACTCCAACTACCACTACCAGTCCAGTACCACTACCAGTCCAGTACCACTACCAGTCCAGTACCACTACCACTACCAGTCCAGTACCACTACCACTACCAGTCCAATCCACTACCACTCCAATCCACTACCACTCCAATCCACTACCACTCCAATCCAATCCACTACCACTCCAATCCAATCCACTACCACTCCAATCCAATCCACTACCACTCCAATCCAATCCACTACCACTCCAATCCAATCCACTACCACTCCAATCCAATCCACTACCACTCCAATCCACTCCAATCCACTACCACTCCAATCCACTACCACTCCACTCCAATCCAATCCACTACCACTCCAATCCAATCCACTACCACTCCAATCCACTACCACTCCAATCCACTACCACTCCAATCCACTACCACTCCAATCCACTACCACTCCAATCCACTACCACTCCAATCCACTACCAGTCCAGTCCATTCCAATCCAGTCCCACTACCAGTCCAGTCCATTCCAATCCAGTCCCACTACCAGTCCAGTCCAATCCCACTACCACTCCACTCCAATCCCACTCCACTCCACTCCAATCCCACTCCACTCCATTCCATTCCAATCCCACTCCATTCCAGTCCATTCCAATCCCACTACCAATCTAGTCCATTCCAATCCCACTACCACTACCAATCCAGTCCATTCCAATCCAGTCCAGTCCCACTACCAATCCAGTCCATTCCAATCCAGTCCCACTACCAGTCCAGTCCATTCCATTCCATTCCATTCCAATCCAGTCCCACTACCAGTCCAGTCCATTCCAATCCAGTCCCACTACCAGTCCAGTCCATTCCAATCCAGTCCCACTACCAGTCCAGTCCATTCCAATCCAGTCCCACTACCAGTCCATTCCAATCCAGTCCCACTACCAGACCAGTCCAGTCCAATCCAGTCCCACTACCAGTCCAGTCAATTCCAATCCCACTACCACTACCACTACCACTACCAGTCCATTCCAATCCCACTACCAGTCCAGTCCATTCCAGTCCCACTACCACTACCAGTCCATTCCAATCCAATCCAGTCCCACTACCAGTCCAGTCCATTCCATTCCAGTCCCACTACCAGTCCACTCCATTCCAATCCAGTCCATTCCAATCCAATCCCACTACCAGTCCAGTCCATTCCAATCCCACTCCCACTACCAGTCCAGTCCAGTCCATTCCAATCCCACTCCCAGTCCAGTCCAGTCCAGTCCAGTCCAATCCCACTCCCACTCCCAGTCCATTCCAATCCCACTCCCACTACCAGTCCAGTCCATTCCAATCCCACTCCCACTCCCAGTCCATTCCAATCCCACTACCAGTCCAGTCCATTCCAATCCCACTCCCACTACCAGTCCAGTCCATTCCATTCCAATCCCACTCCCACTACCAGTCCAGTCCAATCCCACTCCCACTACCAGTCCAGTCCAGTCCAGTCCAGTCCAATCCCACTCCCAGTCCCAGTCCAGTCCAATCCCACTCCCAGTCCAATCCCAATCCCACTCCCACTACCAGTCCAATCCCACTCCCACTCCCACTCCCAGTCCAGTCCATTCCAATCCCACTCCCACTACCAGTCCAGTCCAGTCCAATCCCACTCCCACTCCCAGTCCAGTTCATTCCAATCCCACTCCCACTCCCAGTCCAATCCATTCCAATCCCACTACCAGTCCAGTCCATTCCAATCCCACTCCCAGTCCAGTCCATTCCAATCCCACTCCCAGTCCAGTCCATTCCAATCCCACTACCAGTCCAGTCCAGTCCCACTCCCACTACCAGTCCAGTCCAGTCCAGTCCAGTCCCACCTCCAGTCCCACTCCCACTACCAGTCCAGTCCAGTCCCACTCCCACTACCAGTCCAGTCCCACTACCAGTCCAGTCCCACTCCCAGTCCAGTCCAGTCCCACTCCCAGTCCAGTCCAGTCCAGTCCAGTCCAGTCCAGTCCCACTCCCACTACCAGTCCAGTCCAGTCCAGTCCCACTCCCACTCCCACTACCAATCCACCTCACCCCAGTCCTGTCACTTCAGTCCAATCCACCCATCCCAATCCAAGCAACACTTTCCAATCAACTTCACTCCATTTCAATCTATCCCAATCCACCTTACTCCATTCAGTCCACCCCATTCTACTCCAATCCACTCTATTTCAATCCATCCCACTACCTCAGTCCATTCAACCCATTTCATCCTATTCCACCCCATGCCACTGTCTTCCACTGAACCACTGCACTCTACTCTTCTCCACTCAACTATACAACACTCTACTCCCCCTACTCAACTCTAACAACACTCTACTACCTCACTCCACTCCACGACACCCCATGCCACTGACTTTTAACCATGCTGAACAGCAGCTACACTGGTGTACAACATGGCAAATACACATTGCCAAAGCCAATAGCTTTTGTATATGTGACTTATTGGTTATGCCAATGTTTTTTTTTTTTTAAAGTTGGAACAGGGGCCCCCGTGCCATGATTTCTCATCTAACGAAATGGCATTTCCGTACTTTAGATGTCGTGGACCCCAACTTTCTTTCTCCAGAAGGGTCTCAGTGTAAAAACATCCTACAACGACTGTAATCCTCTGGTTTGTGTCGTGGATGCAGGAATAATATTCCAAGTCATGAGGGTCATCTGTCTGAAGGCACTTTTTGCCACAAGCACCCACGTTCCTGAAGAAAACCTTCTTAGGAATGTCTTACATGATGGTCCTGATTGTGAAAAAACAGCTTCTTGCCCAAGCTAAAAAAACAACAATCTAAAAAAAATAAGTTGTTGTGAACTGAGGTTGATCCAGAAGGCTGAACTCAACCTCAATCAAGAAACAAGAGCGGAGCTCTGAAACGAAGTCCTGCATGCATCAGCTTCAGTAAGAATTCTTATCTACGGTGAATGCTCAGAGAGTGCAAAATCCAGATCACTTCCACCTCTGGAAGACGTTTTGCCCGTTTTCATTAAGGTGGCAGTGCTAATAAATCAAGTGATGTTTACTTTATTTTCTAAGACTATTTCCTTTCAGCACAGCTTGGACATGTTACCAGAGGCTCCCATCTTAACGATGGGAATACATTTAGGAATGTGAATCTGCAAAAGATCCAATGCTGGAGAAAGATAGCTAATCATAATAGAGCAATGTTGTATGCCCTCTCAGAATGCCTTGCGGTAGCCAATCAGATTAGCACTAAGACAAACAGCATGACTTTTGCACACACTGGTAGGTCTCACACAAGCAACCATGGCCTGCTCAGCTAAGAGATACTCCTTACTGCTTTTTAATTTTTTCTATTTGTGGAAAATGATAGCCGAAATGGGCAGATTTGCTTCCACTTTCCAATGAAATGCCAAATCCTTGTAGCCAGAAGTCAGACTGCTAAATTAAGAGCTGGCAGGCTGAAATGCACAATCTTGCCAGATCCTAAAAAGAACAATGGGTCTGTCTGAGAGCTCCTGTGTTGAATTGTTGCATAAACAGTACTGGTCCACCATAATAGTCTTGACTAGTATGGAGATATGAGAATCACGATGGGCTTTTTTGATGAATGTCACTGGAAAAGAGTAAGTGTCTTTGTATCGGGCACATTTAGTTTTCCCAGGGTACAGCAGGAAAGATCTGCTGCAGTGCAAACATTCTGAATTTCTTCCTTGACACAAACGCTCCCTAATATCTAATTTGAATTCCAGAATTAATGGATATAGTTATGCCAGTACTGAGAACTTTTTGGCTATGTAGCAGAAGTAGTTATTCTTGTCCCTCTAAAGTTTAACTGCAGTTTTCCACAAAATAGCTCACCTTCTGCACCAGATTCTTCACGATAATCTGGCTGGCTAAACTTTCTGCCATAATGGTAAGAAAGCAGTGAAGTCAGATTTTCCATTCATTTCGCATAATATGGAGAACCCATTTTTGAAACAACATTGTATGCCATAAAGAGAGATGGTTGGTATTTCTCCCTCCTTCCGGACTCTACCAGGTGGTTGCAGGATGAAATCACTTTTTTCATGGTGGAGCAATTCAATCAACTGCAGCATGCTGCTAGAAAACCTTGGCATCTGGACACATTTTCCTACTGAAATGAGGGCCTCTGTAGTTGTTTCTGGGCCTGTTGTCTCTTCCAATATGAAATGAGGGAGCACTGGTTGCCTCTACCATAAACCTTCAAAATGCTCTTTTGGGAACTGCCTTTAAAAATCTCCACTTCATTCTTCATTTTGTAATATCTGAATGAGCAAAATGACACTGTAAAGGGAACTTTCAGAATTTTGATTTGGACCTGAATATTCAGATGCATTGTCACTCTCATTGCAATTTCCGTTCTGTATGGGAAGAAGTTCATTTACCATTTAACAAATCCCAAATGTCAGTGTTGTCTAACCCCAAAAGAAAGAGTCAACTTTGCATACAAGTGGTTGATAAAGAGAAACATTTCTCACCAAATATTCCATCG
Organism: Pleurodeles waltl; assembly: GCF_031143425.1. Taxonomy (NCBI): domain Eukaryota; kingdom Metazoa; phylum Chordata; class Amphibia; order Caudata; family Salamandridae; genus Pleurodeles; species Pleurodeles waltl. The sequence goes on from NC_090444.1 coordinate 1,195,367,652, forward strand.
TAATGCTCTCTTTGGGGGAGAGCAGAGAATGGAGACTCCAATACAGTGCTTTGTCAAGGCTCAAACCACAAACATCTGTAGGAGGGGTGCCTCAAAGAAAACACAGATGTCAGATTCTAAAAGTTTCTATTTTGGTCCATCAGAGTGCATGGAGGAGGCAGGACAGACATGTTCAAAGTCTCTTACAGCCAAGACAAATGCACAAGCATCACTAGGGAAGGCGATTTAACACCATCGGTAACTGAACAAGGATACAAAAGAAACTGATGGGCATGCCTATAAAACTGACAAAATGATCTGAGATTGGCATTTTCAAGAGGACAAAACAGTTTCTAAGTAGTAGGAACAGAGATAATCAACTGCATTTGTACTCACTGCCTCTTCTGGAGTTTGATCTTCAGCTGCGCATGTGGATTGTTCTTTTTCAAACACATCCTAACAAATGAAGACATACATATATTTCATTATACTTCACTGGCTCAGCAAACTATATACAACTATAAAAATGCACTATCAATGAGGCAACACATTAAAACACATAAAATCACCTACTATTAACAACAACAAAAAATTCTCAATTGAGGTTTCCATACATATTCATATTTTAATTCAGTAGTACTTTCCCAAATCTGAGAGCTACACTTTACACTCCATTCATTAAGAACTGCATGAGGACTACAAAGGAACCTTAAGTCTCCCTTTTGCACGCAGTTAAGAACCACACCAATGGCAGTTCCATGTCCATTTTTTCTGTGCCACACAAGCAATATCCCCTACCAGTCAACAGGTTTGAAGGAGTGGTCAGACAAGGAAATCTTGAAGCACAGCCTCTGTGAAATGATCGAGCATGATGCAGTTTTCTTCTGGACCGCCTTGCTGTTTCTGCTGCCTACATTTCCCATGAACAGCTGGTTGTCAGACTTGATCTCCTTTGTCTGGTTGATGTAATAACGGACTGTCCTATGAGGGTGCACTCAATGTCATCTCTTCGTGGGCATTGGGTGAAGAGAAAAAGGTGGGAAACCTTAGGCAGGAAAGCTGCTCTACTTCCTGTCTTGGAAGAAGACTAAGAAAGATGGATGGGGACACAGCCCCTGCAACTCACAGACTTCTTTTGTGTAATGGCAACAAGAAAAAAACCTTAAAAGGTCCATAAACAGACCTGGCAACTGTGAAGGGGTTCAAAAGGGTTCCGTCAAAAAGGTCAACACAAAATTCAGATCCCACAGGGGCATCACAGGTGTAGAAGGTAAGTTATGTGGGAGTCTATTCAAAAGTTTGATAGCAGTCTGAGATTTGAACTGGAAAGACAGATCTCGCAAACATAAATGGTGGCAGAGCTGAAATATGACAGTTTATAGCGTTTACTGGACAGTGCTTTTGGGCCAGTAGCAAAACGTAGGACCTCTGAAAACCGTGCCTTCAGTTGATCTACAACCTGCTCTCTAAACCAAACCAGGAACAATTCTACTTCCTAAGTGAATAGATTTTGCAGAAGGGTGATGTGCTGACAGCATGACATAGCCCATCTCCAGTGGCAATTGTAAGTTCCATTGGTACCTGCTCAGTCTATGTGCATGAACCCTCATGAAGAACCTAAACAACACGGGGTTCACACAACTAGTCAACCTCCCTCTACTCTCAGCAGGACACACCCTCGCCCTGGTCTTCTCGGCTGGAAACCACATCTTCTCACACACATCCGAACTCCACTGGACCTACCACTACTGCATCCATTCCTCCTTCTCCAAGACCACCGCCCCCAAAGAAACTGGACCAAGGTTACCGAAGCCCAGCTCACAGGCACTCTCCACCACCAGACATCATGGACGCCAATACCTCTGTCCACAACCTCCACCAAATCTCTAGCCCCCTGAGGAAACCTGCCGGCTATCTACACCACAGGAGACCCAGCTGGTTCTCCCTCGATCACCAAGAATCCAAGAGCACCTGCCGACAACTAGAGAGAAAGTGGAGAAGCATAAGAGCAAGAGAGACCACAAAGCCTGTAAAGACAGTGTCACATCACAACACCGGCTCATCAGATCAGCCAGAAAATCAGTCATTCAGGAGCGCATCAACTCCAATGCACACAACAGCAAGAACTCTTCACCATAGTCAAAGAATTAGCGAAACCCAGCACGGACACTACAGACACCCCTCTGCAAGCACAGACATGCCCACCAACCCCCGCACACCAGCACTGCAGATCCCAATCCCCCACCAACCCTGGACCACCGGACCCTCCTCACCCTGGAAGCCCCTGGAAGCCCCCGGAAGCTTATGCGTACCATCCACTCTGGGGCACCCTCAGACCCATGCCCCCACCACTTCTTCAACTGAGCCAGCGCTACCATCGCACCCGAACTATGCCCTACCATCAATCGCTCCATCTAGACTGCCACCTTCTTGGACAAACTAAAACATGCAGAGATAAACCTACTTCTGCAGAAGCCTTAAACAGACCCAACAGAGCTGAAGAACTACAGACCGATCTCAATGCTACATTTTCCAGCCAAGGTAATCAAAACATGATCAACACTTAGCTCGCCAAGTTAAATCGAGACAACCCACATCCTAGATCCCGCCCAATACGGATTCAGAAGCAACCACAGCACTAAAACAGCACTCCGTCTCCCACCACACCTTGTGCACCAGATTACATGATGCCAGCATCCGCAGCAAAGCCCTGGAGTGGATCCACTCCTTCCTCACCGGCCGAACTCAGAAAGTCAGGCTCCTACCTTTCACCTCGAAACCAACAGAAACCAGCTGTGGAATACTCTAGGGCTCCTATCGGAGTCCCACCCTCTTCAATGTCTACATCATCCCACTCACCAAGATCGTCAGACACCACAGGTTGAACATCGTCTCATACATCAAAGACACACAGCTAATTCTCTTCCTTACCAATGAACCATCGACAGCCAAAATCAACTTTCACAACGGAATAAAGACAGTCGCCTACTAGATGAAAGGCAGCTGCCTCAAGCTCAACTTGGATAAGATGGAGCCTCATCCTGGGCCCCACCCCCATCTCCTGCGATGACTCCTGGTGGCCCACTACCCTCAGAACTATCCCATCTCCCACCGACCACGCAAGCAACCTCAACCTCATTCTCTACTCCTCGGGCTCTATGGCCCGTCAAGTCAATGCAGTCTCTTCCTCGTGCTTCCACACACACCATCTGCTCCGGAAGATTTTTAAGTGGATCCCCATTGATACAAGAAGAACAGTCACCCATGCACTGGTCAGCAGTAAACTCGACTACAGAAACGCACTCTATGCCGGCATCAACAAGAAACTCCAAACAAGACTCCAGAGGATACAGAACATTGCGGCCAGACCCATCCTGGACACGCTCCGGCACACCCACATCTCCGCCCACCTGAGAGACCTACACTGGCTCCCCGATAAACGCATCACTTTCGAGCTCCTGACACACGCTTACAAAGCTCTTCACAACGTCTGACCTGCCTACCTCAACCACTGCCTCTCCTACGTACTCCCCCCAGGCAACTCTGCTGTGCTCAATTGCCCTCCCCACCATCCCTAATATCCAGAAGAACATGGCTGGAGGAAGATCCTTCTCCTACCTCGTCAGGCATGTAGGAAGATGGCCTGGTATGTGGTGAATACCTATGGTATTATCACCTTATACCAGGTCCAGGTATCTCCTTATTAGTGAAGTATAGGCAGTGTCTGGAAGCCAGGCTATCTAGAAGGAGCTGTGGGTGAGCAGCCAAGGCTTATCTAGGAGACATGAAAAGCTCATGCAATACCACTTATAGTCACACAGCACCTACACACATGAAAGAACCACAAGGTGTTACAAAAATAAAGGAACTTTATTTTAGGGACACAAACACTAAATTACTAGATAGGCAATTCTCCAATAGGAGGTAAGTAAACACACTATTGAATGTACAGCAGTGATGAGAAACAGGAATAAAAGCAATAGAAAACAGTGAAAAGCAATAGGCAATACTGAAGGCCTGGAGGGAGACCAAATAAATCATGTACTAAAAAAGTGGAATGCGAAGGTCGGGTCCCCACCCAAGGAAGTGGAATCGGTAGAGGGAAGCTGGTGGTACTAGGAAACCCCGAAGGGAAGTACCAGAGTGCCCCCCAGTGACAAGGAGGAAAGAGGTGTTAATGGTTTTCCCCAAACCACCCCAAAGGACTTCAGAGAAGGATATTGTAAGACCCAGACAAGACTGCAAGCCACCAAAGGGCGATCCTGGAAGAGGAAGACCTGGATAAGAAGGGGATCAAGTCCAGTTGTTCGGCAAGAGCCACTTACCTACCCGTCTGTGGATGCAGGAGTTGGTCGACAGTGAGACGAAGACGGTCAGAAATGCAGCACTGGAACAGACAAAGAATTCCTGGATGATGCAGTTGATGTCCCACGCCAGATAAAGGATTGCAGTCAGCCTGTGGTTTGGAAAACACCAACAAGCCTTGGCAAAGGCAAATGTCGAAGTTGGAGGAAAAGTAGAGCTGTCGGGGACCAGCAAGGTCCAAGGGGACTCAACCCACAGGGGGAGTCCCAGGCTACCCTCAGCAGTGCAGAGAATCCAAAGAAGAAGAGGCAGCCTCCACAGAGGACCCACAGGTGAGGAGCCAGGAGTCGCAGAAAGGCCGACACAGCACACCTAATGAGAGGTTCCACGTTGCAGGAGGAGCACGCAGGGGGTTGTGCGTCGCAAGGCAGGGTGCTGGGGGTTCAGGCTACAAGGAGTCTCAAGATCCCTTGGAGGAGATGCCAACAAGCCTTGGTAGCTGTAAGAGACTCAGTGCACGGGGGTACTGTCCTGCAAGGGCTTACCTTCACCAAAGTTGGAAAGCTGGTAGAGAGGACCAAGGGGACCACTCAAGACCACCACGTGATGCAGGATCCACACAGCTTAGGATGAGAGGAGATCCACGCAGCCGGTCGTAGTTGTAGTTGGTGCCTGCAGATGCAGGGGAGTGACTCCTTCACTCCAATGGAGACTTCTTCTTGCTTCTTGTGCAGACTGACGATTTGCCACCCTCAGAAGATGCACAGCTGGGGAAATGTTGCAGTTGCTGGAAGGAGCCGGAGAAACAATGTTGCAAGGCGAGTTGTCGCTGGAGCTGCAGATTGTAGGTTCCTGTGAAGTCCAGTTGCAATTCCAGTGACCAGAAGTCGAAGTAAATGGTGCAGAGGAGTCCTGCTGGAGTCTTGCACGTCGAATGTGAGGACCCACCCAAGAGGGAGACCCTAAATAGCCCAGGAAAGGTGATTGGTCACCTAGCAGGGTGACCACCTATCAGGAGGGGCCTGTGACGTCACCTGCCTGATCTGGCCACTCAGATGCTCCCAGGGACTAATGCTCACCTTGGATTCGAGATGGCAGAAACAAGTGGCCACCTGGAGGTGCTCTGGGCACCACCCTTCAGGTTGTGATGGACAGGGGAGTGGTTACTCCCCTTTCCATTGTTCAGTTTCACACTAGAGCAGGGACCGGGGGTCCCTGGACTGGTGCAAACTGGTTTATGCAAGAAGTGCACCAAATGTGCTCTTCAAAGCATAAAGGTGGCTTGAGGAGGCTAACCCTTCCAAGCCATTTAAAACCCATGTCCAAAGGGAGAGGTTGTTCAAATCAATCAAAAAAACATTTATAAAGCGCGCTACTCACCTGTGAGGGTCTCAAAGAGCTAGGGGGAGGGGGTTACTGCTGCTCGAAGAGCCAGGTCTTGAGCTGCCTCCGGAATGCGTTGTGGTCCTGAGGTTGGTGGGGAGGGAATTCCATGTCTTGGCCGCCAAGACGTGGGAGAAGGATTTCCCACCTGCGGTGGTGCGGCGGATGCGAGGGACGGCAGTGAGTGCGAGGTTGGCGGAGCGAAGTTGACGGGTGGGCGTGTAGAAACTGAGGTGACGGTTGAGGTATTCGGGTCCCTTGTTGTGGAGGGCTTTGTGTGCGTGAGTGAGGAGCCGGAAGGTGATCCTTTTGTTGACGGGAACCCAGTGCAGGTGTTGAGGACGAGGCGGGCGGAGGCGTTTTGTATTCGCTGCAGACGTTTCTGGAGTTTAGCAGTGGTTCCTGCATATAGGGTGTTTCCGTAGTCCAGGCGGCTCGTGACGAGGGCGTGGGTCACAGTCTTTCTGGTGTCGGCGGGGATCCAGCAGAAGATCTTTCGGAGCATGCGGAGGGTGAGGAAGCAGGAAGATGATACGGCGTTGACTTGTTTGGTCATGGTGAGAAGCGGGTCCAGGATGAATCCGAGGTTGCGTGCGTGGTCTGAGGGGGTTCGTGCGGTGCCTAGGGCCGTGGGCCACCAAGAGTCGTCCCAGGCGGACGGGGTTTTTCCGAGGATGAGGACTTCCGTTTTTTCTGAGCTCAGTTTCAGACGGCTGAGTTTCATGTATTCTGCGACGTCTTTCATTCCATCTTGTAGGTTGGTCTTGGCGCCAGTGGGGTCCTTGGTGAGGGAAAGTATCAGCTGAGTGTCGTCGGCGTAGGAGGTGATGATGATGTTGTGTTTGCGTACGATGTCGGCAAGGGGGCTCATGTAGACATTGAAGAGAGTCAGGCTGAGCGAGGAGCCTTGTGGGACGCCACAGATGATCTCGGTGGGGTCTGAGTGGAACGGAGGGAGGTAGACTCTTTGGGAACGGTTAGAGAGGTAAGAGAAGATCCAGTCCAGGGCCAGTCCTTGGATACCGGTGGAGCGCAGGCGGGATGTTAGGGTTCGGTGGCAGACGGTGTCGAATGCAGCCGATAGGTCGAGGAGGATGAGGGCGACTGTTTCTCTGTTGTCCATCAGAGTTCTGATGTCGTCTGTGACTGAGATGAGGGCGGTTTCTGTGCTGTGATTGGCTCGGAATCCGGACTGAGAGGGGTAGAGTAGGTTGTTCTCTTCAAGGAAATTGGTAAGTTGCTTGTTGATGGTCTTCTCTATGACTTTGGCAGGGAAGGGGAGGAGCGAGATGGGGCGGAAGTTCTTCAGGTCGCTGGGGCCGCTGTAGGTTTCTTCAGTGGGGCGTTGACTGCTGCGTGTTTCCAGCTCTCGGGGAAGGTGGCAGAAGCAACCAAGCTGTTGATGATGGTCTGGAGATGCGGGGCGATGATGTTGTCTGCTTTGTTGAAGATGAAGTGTGGACAGGGGTCCGAGGGGGCACCGGAGTGGATGGAGATCATGGTAGTTTTGGTCTCCTCCGTGCTGATGTGAGTCCAGGCGTTGAGGGTGAATTGGATTAGAAGGCCCTGCCACCGGGGTGAATTACAGTGACCTGGTGCAGTGACATGTAGTGAAAAGGTGAATGCCCCTGTTCACGCAGGCTGTAATGACAGGCGTGCAGACACATTTTGCATGGGCTCCCATGGGTGGCATAATATATGCTGCAGCCCACGGGGAACCACTAGTACCCCAATGCCCTGGATACCTAGGTACCATAGACTAGGGACTTACATGGGCCACCAGTACGCCAATTGTGGGGTGTACAATGTCAGGAACAACCAAACTTAGATGGAGGGAGCAGTCGCTGGGGTCCTGGTTATCAGGATTCCGGTGAACACCGTCAAAACACACTGACATCAAGCAAAAAGTGGGGGTAACCATGCCAAAAAGAGGGTACTTTCCTACAGTGTTCCTCACAGTGAGGAAGACAGAAGTAATGAAGCAAAGTTGCTAAAACCTCAATTTTCAGACATACCATTAGAGCATGTTAGTAGATAGACACATCTCTGATGACTTAGTGCCGATTACAGCCCAACTCACTGGAAATGGACTCTTTAAATGTCATCTTAAGAAAAAGAAAGGCAGCAGACATGTTGGAGCTGCCCTTACCAACAATGGAATTCCAATTAAACTTACAGGATGTCCTCCAGCCCGCTTTGGCAGTTTCAGAGCCCACATCGCCCTTTTATGACTCATCATTAAGGCTGCTTGGGTCTAGTTTACTTCTGCTCACACTGTGAACCACCTGACTGCAAACAGGTGTTGGTCTGTACTGTGTTAGCCACTTTTTCAGTCTACCCATCAACAGAAAAATTGGTGGTGCAAGCCTCCTTGTGCACTAAGCAAAACCTTGATGCTTTAACTATGGCCCCACCAGTAAGGGAGTCTAAAGAACTTAAAGCCATTCGCAAAAAGGTGTTCTCATGGTAGTTTGGTTCTTAGGTCAATGAATGCCACTTGCCTGTTTGCATTGTGGGAGACATCAGCCATAATGGTGCAGAATCGTAAGACCACCTCTGAGACACTTTTAGGGAGGCAGTAACAGCAAGCCCAGATATAATGGACTCTATTGCCAAGGCCCAGAGTTCTTCTGTAGCCCCGAGAAGACATCCATGTTTTCAATTTGAAGGATTCTCTGGTGATGTGGATATGGCATTAATGCACATATCTTTTGACTGAAAAAACAGTTTGGAGATGAGGTTGAATCAGCCTTAGAGGGATTCAAGAAAGAGGAAGGCAACCTGTATGTTTGGATCTTTAATCCCTGGCCTCAGTCTACAGACAGTACCAGAACTTAAAAGCCGGTTATATTACTGAAAAAGGGTGAAACAAAAGGCAATAGAGAACTAGTTATACAAATATCAACAATCTTGATAAATTTTCAATATTGGTATAGTGACCCCAAGATGGTTCAATCAGAGTGAAGAATTGTAGGTTTTAATGGCAAGAGGGAGAGGTTCCTGAAGAGAAAGCAACTATAACATCAAATAAGAAATAAAAATGCATTAATGAGTAGAAGAGGACTGGAAATAAAATTGGAAAAAGTTATAAAGCAAACACTGAGGAGGTTCAACTTTATAATGTTGTCTATATCTCTAACTTTGCCCACCTGAGGAAAAGATTGAACAACAGAGTGATATCAAAATGGGGATGTCATAATTAACATATTGCAAGGCTAGAAATTATACAGAATTTATTAAAGCTGACATCATTGTACAAGTTACTTACCTTTCGTAACTATATATCTGGTAGAGACATATTCTAGTTGCAGATTCCTTACCTTATGAATTCCCCCAGGCATCAGACTGGATCCAGAGACATTCTCTTCGAGTAGTCCCTCTGCGCACCGTCAGGTGGCGTTGTGTTATGACATGACGTCGCAGTTGCACATAGGTGCCACCCCAGCGCGCTGAAGTCAGTTTCTTTTCACGACTTTCCACACCAAAAGCACGGAGCCCTGAAGAATACTGATAGTGGTGGGCCAAAGTTAGGGTCCTTTAAGGAAATTTCCTGCCCCTAGAAATCAGTTCGCAAAGCGGGGAGGATGGGTGGGGGTCGGTAAGGAATCTGCAAATAGAATATGTCTCTACCAGATATATTGTTACAGAAGGTAAGTAACTTGTACAACTGATAGAGACTTCTAGTTGCAGATTCCTTACCTTTTGAATAGATACCCGAGCAATACCATCCCCAGAGGTGGGCTGCGACCCAAGATCACACCAGCAAGTCCTGTAGGACCGAACGACCAAAGTAGCTGTCCTGACTGTCCAGGCTGTAGTTCTTGGTGAACGTGTGCAGAGATGCCCACGTGGCTGCCTGACAGATATCCAGAACTGGAACACCTCGTGCTAACACTGTCGTAGCTGAAGTTGCTCTAGTTGAGTGAGCTTGCATACCCTCAGGGGGTTGCTTCTTTGCCAAAACGTAGCACATTTTGATGCATAGGAGGACCCATTGTGAAATGGTTCTCTTTTGCACGGCCTTCCCTTTCTTCACCCCCACATATCCCACAAAGAGTTGATCGTCCACATGGAAGTCTTTGGTACGATCAAGGTAGAATGCCGACGCTCTTTTTGGGACCAGGCGGTGGAGTCTCTCCCCCTCATGTGAGGGATGTGGGGGGTGGGTAACAAGTAGGCCAGGTGATGGATTGACCTAGATGGAAGGGTGTTACCACTTTAGGGAGAAAAGAAGCCCTAGTGCGGAGTACCACTTTGTCAGGATGTACTGCCAGAAAAGGTGGTTTAGATCAAAGAACTTGAAGCTCCCTTACCCTGTGAGAAGAGGTAATGGCAACCAAGAAGGCAGTCTTGATGGTTAGGAGCCCTAAAGGGCAGCTGTGAAGCAGCTCAAATGGAGTGCACATCAGATATGTGAGGACTACATTGAAATCCCATTGGGGCATGATAAATGGGATAGGTGGGAAGAGATTTGTGCGACCTATGAGAAACCTCCCTACCTACAATGGGAGACTTGAATAAAGAAGGTTGGTCAGGTAGTCTCAGGAAGGCAGAGATAGCAGAAAGAAAGCCCTTGAGGGTGCCCAAGGCAGAGCCCTGTTGGGCAATAGAGAGAACAAAGAGCAGAACTTCAGAAAGAGGTGCAGAGAGAGGATCGACAGATTTGGCTATACACCATGCCACAATTTGTTTCCAATAATAGGTGTATACTGTTTTGGTGGAGGGACGCCTGGCTGCCAAGACTACGTTACAGACTTTGGAAGGAAGGTCAAAAGCCGTCAACTGTTGCCACTCAATCTCCACGCAAGGAGGCGGAGAGTGGACAGGTTCGGGTGGATGACCCTCCCCTGCTGCTGTGACAGAAGATCCTCCCGAATGGGCAGTCTGATCGGAGGAGCTATGGCCATGCTCAGGAGCTCGGGATACCATACTCTTCGTGCCCAGTCTGGAGCCACCAGAATAACTTGGGCCTTGTCTTGCCTGATCTTCTTCAGAACTCTGGGCAGAAGTGGTAAGGGCGGAAAGGCATACAGGAGGCCTGATCTCCACTTGAGACGAAAGGTGTTGCAGAGCGAGTGCCGCCTTGGAAACTCCAACGCCCAAAACACCTGACATTGCACATTCTCTGCAGAGGCGAAGAGATCTAACCAAAGCTCTCCCCACTGCTGAAAGAGACCTTGCGTCACCTCCGGATGGAGACGCCATATATGATCGACTATGCATTGTCTGCTGAGTTCGTCTGCTCTGGTGCCGGATGTTGAACCACCAGGGAAATGTCCTGATGTTCCATCCAAATCCAGAGACTAAGGGCCTCTTGACAAAGAATCCACGACCCCACTCCGCCTTGTTTGTTGCAGTACCACATGGTGGTGGTGTTGTCTGTAAGCACTTGCACTGCTTTCCCTGTGAGAGAGGGAAGAAATGCTTTCAATACTAGTCGAATCGCACGGAGCTCCAATAGATTGATATGAAGCCTGGATTCCACCAGAGACCAGAGGCCTCTGATCTCTGCCTCTCCTATGTGGCCGCCCCATCCCAGGAGTGACGCATCTGTCACTACTGTGAGGTCTGGTTGGGGAAAGGAGAGGGATCTGCCCTTGACCCAAATCTTGATTTGTTAGCCACCACTGAAGATCTTTCAAAGTTCCTTCCAGTACCCTGGCTGAAACCCAACCATAGCAGGCTTTTGGTAATACCACAACTTCTGGAGTTGTTGGCTGGCCTCAAGGTTTTTTCTTGCCTTTTCCATGTACTCTGCCATCCTTGAGCGAAGGCCTAGTACAAAGTCCACTACATCTTGCTTAGGCTCATGGAGAGGTCTCTCCCAGCCTTCTTTCACAAGTGCCAGTGGTCCCATTACAGGATGGCCAAACAGAAGCTCAAAGGGGGCACCTCTCTATAGGCGAAAAGCAGGCATGGCAAGAGGACATCCCATTTCCTTTTGAGTTTCAGGGAGCCCCATGATCATGCCCTTCAATGTCTTGTTAAACCTTTCTACAAGACCACTGGTTTGTGGATGGTATGGTGTGGTGAATTTGTAAGTCACCCCACACTCATTCCACATATGCTATAGGTAAGCTGGCATGAAGTTGGTACCTCTGTCGGAAACCACCTCCTTAGGAAATCCCACTCTGGTAAAAATACCTATGAGTGTTTTAGCTACTGCAAGGGGCAGTAGCGGACCTAAGGGGAATTGCCTCAGGGTACCTGGTAGCATGATCCACTACTACCAGTATATATTGGTTCCCTGATGCTGTGGGAGGTTCCAGTGGACCCACTATGTCCACTCCCACTCTCTCAACGGGGACCCCCACCACTGGAAGTGGAATGAGAGGGGCCTTTGGATGGTCACCTGTCTTACCACTGGCTTGACAGGTGACACAGGAGCTGCAAAACTCCTTAACTTTCTGGGACATATTGGGTCAATAGAAATGGTTGACTAATCTCTCCCAAGTCTTGGTTTGTCTCAAATGCCGGGCAAGGGAAATGTCATGGGCTAAGGTCAGAATAAACTCCCTAAACTCCTGAGTCACTACCACTCTCCCAGTGGCACCAGGATTGGGATCTCCTGCCTCAGTGTAAAGGAGTCCATCTTCTCAACAGAACCTGTGGGTTCCACTGACATTACCTTTTTCTTGCTCAGCTGCTTGATGTCTTAGGCCTTTAAGAGTGGGACAAGTCTTTTGTCCCTGACACAGCTGTTCCCTTGAGGGCCCCCCTGGGCCCAAGAGCTCTACCTGATAAGGCTCTAGCTCCATGGACTCAGTTCCCTCCGGTGATAGGACATCTTCCTGGGACAAGAGCTCCTGTTTCTTTTGCTGTGAAGGAGGTGGTCCCCCAGTCTTCTTTCCTTTCCTCTTGGAAGGTTGGGCCATTATTCCAGACTTCAACACTTCTTTTTCACCCTGTGCTCTGCATTGTGCTCTAGTCTTGACACGCACCAGTTCAGGGATGCCCAGCATGGCTGCATGGGTCTTGAGCTCTACCTCAGCCCATGCTGAGGACTCCAGATCATTCCCTAGCAGACATTCTACTAGAATTGCAGAGGGGACTACCACCTGTTTCAGGCCAGTGCCCCCTCCCCATTCTAAAGTTACCATTGCCATGGGATGGTCTTTAGTTTCATTGTCAGCATTTGTGACTGGATATGTCTGTCCAGCCAGGTACTGTCCCGGGGAAAACAGTTTGTCTGTCACCACGGTGACACTGGCACCTGTATCCCTCAGGGCTTTTACTCGATTTCCATTCACAAAGAGTTGCTGCCTGTATTTTTGCATGTTAGACGGCCAGGCAGCAAGTGTGTCTAAATCCACCCCAACCTCTGAGACTAAAGTAGCTTCAGTGTGGACCCTGATTTGCTCTGGGCACACTGTTGATCCCACCTGGAGACTGACTATTCCAGTACTAACTGGAGTAGTAGTTGTGGGACTTTTCTTAGGACAGGCCTTGTCTCCAGTTTGGTGTCCATGCTGTCTGCAGTTGTGACACCAGGCCTTCTTGGGATTAAAGATTTTACCCTTATACCCATTAGTGGACTATGAAGAGGCTCAGGGCCGCCCACCCTCCTGAACAGTTTTTTGGGGCCCTGTAGAAGACTCTTTGTTTTTGTCCTTGGATGTCTCACCACCCTTTCCCTGGGGAGGCTTTGTGACCCCTTTCTTTTGGTCACCCCTCCCCCCCCCCTGGAAGTTTTGGTCACCCTTGTCTTGACCCAGTGGTCTGCCTTCTTTCCCAATTCTTGGAGAGAAATAGGACCTAGGTCTACCAGATGTTAATGCAGTTGGTCATCAAAGCAATTACTTAACAGATGTTCTTTCATAAATAAATTATACCACCCATCATAATCACTTACACCACTGTCAGTTATCCAACCATCTAGTGTTATGACAGAGAACTAAAAAAAAAAAAAAAAAAAAAACAAGTCTGGCTCGAGGATTTGTGAGCCCCCTTGAACCTAATCCTGTACTCCTCCGTTGAGAATCCAAAGCCCTCAATCAGAGTCACCTTCATGAGGTCATAGGATTCTGCATCTTTACCAGAGAGGGTGCAGAGTCTATTCCTACACTTTGCGGTGAACATTTCCCAAAGGAGAGCTCCCCAGTGAGATCTGCTAACTTGTCTGGTCGTACAAGCCCTCTCAAAAGCTGTGAACCACTTGGTGATGTCATCACCTTCTTCATATTTAGTAACAATCCCTTTGGGGATTTTTAGGATGTCAGTATTCTATCTGACCCTATTTTTAGGATGTCAGTATTCTCTCTGACCCTATTTAAGTTGCTGCCACCATTTATGGGAGTTAAACACATTTCTCTTCTTTCCCTTTCTATGGCTAGGAGCTGTTTCTTCAAAGTTAATCTCTTGGCCATCCTTGCTAAAAGGATGTCCTCTTCATTGAGCCTGTCCTCAATGCTCACAGAGGCACTGGACTCCCCTATGGAAGAGCCAGGCTCTCTGACTATGATTTTTTGGGACAGGGTTCTAGGAGCCCTGTCTTCCCTATTTAGGACAAGAGGGGGGGGGGGGGGGGGGAGTTCATCCTTCTGTTCACTAATTTCCCCCATCTGAAGGAGGATCCTCCATATCAGAGGGGTGGTCCCTTGTGAACTTTGCCAAGAGCTCCTGGAGCTTTGCCTTGGTAGGGTTGGACCCAGTTTTGATCTTTTTTGTCTTACAGAGAGACCTTAACTCTGACATCCCTAGATGCAGGTAAGGGGGGAGGTTGAGTTCCATAACTACCTCATCTGTTTGACTCACTATAACTCTAAAAGTTGGGATTACTTTTTAAGAATCTAAAAACTACTTCTAGAACTTAAATCCTCCCTTTAACAAACTTTTAAACGTCAAACGAAATGCTAACAAGGACTTACACAAGGCCCTAGCAGTACTTTTAAAAATTTAGAAAAATAATCAAATTACAAAAATCAATTTCTAATGACAATGTTTGGAATTTTAGTCATGTGATCCGGTATTGGCTGAGTAGTACAGCAAATGCAAAGTCTTAGATCCTACTGCTGATCCACCAATGTAGGAAGTTGGCTCTGTATATACTATCTCAAAGTGAGAGATAGTGTGCACAGAGACCAAGGGTTCCCCTTAGAGGCTGATAGTGGCAAAATTAGATAATACTAATGCTCTATTTTGTGGTAGTGTGGTCGAACAGTAGGCTTATCAGAGGGTAGTGTTAAGCATTTGTTGTACACACACAGGCAATAAATGAGAACACACACTCAAAGACTTAACTCCAGGCCAATAGGTTTTTATATAGAAACATATTATTTTCTTAATTTATTTTAGAACCACAAGATTCAGAATTTAGGTAAGTACATAAATTCTAAGGTACTTCACACAGGTAAGTATGCAACTTTGAATTATAGCAAGAAGCTATTTTAAAAGTGAACACTGCAAAAATAAACAGTTCCTTGGGGAGGTAAGTATTGGTTAGTTTCTCAGGTAAGTAAAGCACTTCCAAGTTCAGTTTCCTGGGCAAAGGCAGCCCAACGTTGGGGGTTCAAGTCAACCCCAAACACCCAGCACCAGCAACACAGGGCCGGTCAGGTGCAGAGGTCAAAGTAGGGCCCAAATAGCATAGGCGCCTAGGGAGAACAGGGGTGCTCCGGTTCCAGTCTGCTAGCAGGTCCTGCGTCCTCAGGGAGCAGACCACAGGGGCTTTGTAGAGCACGGGGGAAGTTTGGGGGTGTCCCCCAAACAGGAACACAAAATACACCCACAGCAGCACAGGGGCAGCCGGGTGCAGTGTGCAAAGTAGGTGTCAGGTTGTAGATAGGAATCAATGGAGAGCCCTGGGGATCACTCTGGTGATGCAGGCAGGGCACAGGGGGGGCTTCTCGGGCCAACCAAAGAACTTGGAAACTTGGACCACTAATCATAGAGATGGAAGATAAATATTACTAACTTGGAGTTTGGTTATCAAACACAGGGAGAATATCACATCAGGTAGTGGCATTGACAGCCAAAGAAGAGAAAATCTCTTATGCATTAGCAAAACTATCATCAGCTTGAGGCACCAACATCAGAGGCAATAAGTAGAGTGTGAAAGGCGAAATTACCACCTGCAACTTCCTACCGTCATCTTGCATTCCCTGGCAGACCGACAACTCCACTGGAGAATTGCCAGATGAGAGATTACAAAAGGGTAGCCCAGATGCCCAGACCAACTAGGCATGCAGGGATACGTCTGGAACTAGACATATTAAGAATTAACATAATGTGCAAAATGGACATGATAGTTCCACCAGAGTGTTTGCAAGGCAAATGCCGACAGCCTGAAGGGGGCTCTGAAAGCAATCTTTAAAGACAAAACCAGGAGCTAACAAGGCAGTGGAACAGTTTAATCTGGCTCCCTCTTATATTTCAGATCCCTCCATCACGAAGGCGGTGCTGAAGAAAAAATGTAAAGAGATACGCATGCAAGCCTCAAGAGATAAAGACATATTTACAATCCAGAATATCAGTGGAGCCGATGGTTTACTTGAATCCTATGCAACCACCAAAGGCCAGCCTTACACGAAAGCACCTTTAGGAGTTTGATCATTCCAGACCATCTTGCAAATGCGTCTTTTAACTCTTCCTGTCTGGGACTATTGACGCACATGGAAGATGTCTCAGGGACTCTTGCAGGAATGCACTCTGTGTAAATATCACACTGAATCTATAACACATCTTGTATGCTGCTGCCCATGTCTGGCCTCAGACAGATGGGCAACTCTTAAAACCCCTGTTCTTGAAACATGGGTTGAGAACATGTAAAGAAGCTATAAGATACCTATTTACTGCAGTGGTCTCCATGGAACTGCCCTGCTTTGGGAACATTTTCCTAATACCATGCACAGGGCCAAATTAGTGAGGGAACCCACAGGAGGGGTGAGGTCTATAAAGAAATGGTGTTGACGAATTGGCTCCTATCTCCTAAATGACTTCACACTTCTTCTAGTTGGCTTTGGGCACTGCAGTGAAGAGATGTAAGAGGTTACCCCTCGTCACTTTGTGGCTAAAGAGCAGGGGTACATGGATGTTTGCATTTGCGAACCCAAAGAGCTGAGAGTCAAATCGCCAATGTGGGGACGGCTTCCTTTCACTTTGTGGATAACATGAGGGGCATACGGGAGTTAGCACTTGCGCTTTTTAAGGCTTAATACACGTCCACATAGCTGAGAATTAAGCAGCCTATGGCATAATTGGATAATTTTAAACGTATTTTACATGAATCTATTTTAGGAAAACACATGACTTATTTACCATTTGACTTCGGGTTTGTGTTGGATAATAATGTTTGCATTTTATGGGTGTTTATCTATTATTGTATTTGGTGCAACAATTTTAATTATTCACACAAAGTTTATCATTCATTCATACCACAATTTCTTCAACAACATGTTGCAAAGTTATTTAAGAATGACCTTGTTAAATGTCATCAGCATACAAAATGTAATACATCAACTATATCTGTCACCAGAAACATGTGGAATCACTGCAACAGAATAAACAGCACACTGGAAATTAAGAGTCAGGATAGTTTTAGGCATTCATCATCCCGTGCCAATGTGGTTTACACTTATTTTAAAAATAAATATGAATGTTTAAAAAATAAGTGGATTAGTATTGCAGGAACTTGAGTTTACATGCCAAAACTGTGTCATTCATTTGTACAAAGAATATTATAATTATTTTACTTAAAAGCTTTAGCAGGGAATGCAAGCAATACTTACTGCCATTGTTTTTCTCGTTAATGTGATTAAGACAGTTACAAGAGAGCCTACGGTGATGTTGTTGCTATCTTCATCGTCCAAAACTGAAACAAAAGATTTAAAAATAAAGTGAACTGATACTTTTGGTAAGCATGTTCTTTTTATTTTCTCTGTTTCTTGTGTAACATTAGAACACAAAAGAAAGAGTACTACCTGAAACACTCCTATGACTACAGCAAATTCAGAACATTTAACCAAATAAGCTGCTGCAGTTCTCCAGCGTTGGAATCTTAATGAGCTCACATTCTTGAATCATTTCCAGTTTGTAAAGGAGACTTCCACTTCAATGAAAGGAAATGTGTCAAGCAGGTGAATCCATGAAAGAGCCAGTGCTTTAAAATTGGAAAGTATCCATGATGTCCAATTTCAACTCTGAAGCAACCATATCAGTGTGAACATTCAAGGAAGCAGAACAACAGATTGACACATACAGAATCTAGGTGGTATCTAGAAACTAAAGTACACTGCCTCTCATCAAAAGGGCTTGCACCTATTGCTTAATACAATGTTTAATCTCTCCTTTAATGCCACATGCACAAGGAATCTGGAAAACGCTCTTTGGAGTTTGGTAAAGATGGTGGACAGCACCCCTGACTGTAAGGCAACCACTGGCATCTACAATCATGGACAATTACCATATTTGTGACTGCTGAAAACTACGAGAGATAAGAATTTGCAAGAGCAGAAGGCCCATGTATTCAGGGATGCTGGAAAAAAGAAGATAAATAAGTTATTTAAAGCAGGGGAGAAAGCCCTATTGGAAGCTGTTCAATTCTGTCCTCTTGTCTGAATTTTTGTCTGACCAATGATTTTCACACCAATGGACCGCCAAACCTGTGAAACGACTGGAGTTACTCAGTGCAATTTTGTTTATTGAGACCTAAGCAACAGCTGGTCACGCGGCTCTGCTGGGCTAGGGCCCACGCAAGAGTACTCACACTCAGTAGGTTGGCTATTGATGCTCCCCCCGTTATTAGATTGTCTATTAGTAACAGCTGAACATTTAGTATGGGATGGAGACCTTTTTAACCATACCTTTGGGAGAGGAGACTAACAGCTCTAATCAGGTAAAATGCGTTTATTATATATAATAGAGTTTGTGCTGTGTTTTTAGGCCTTCATTTGCTGCGTACATGTGTGGTAAGAATGGTATCCTGCGGAAAGACATGCTGCATCCAGCACAAGAAAGTTCCCAGAGAAGGTAGGCTATTCCAGATTCCCTAACTTTGGAACCTCAAAGATTCCACAGCAAGTTTACCTGTATAGTTTCTGTCTACAATATACATTCAGCTCAGACGTCCGACTGACCAAAAAAGTCCAAACAAAACCTGCATTGTTGCTTGTTAGCTCTGCTTGAAATCAGCAAAAAACAAATGGACTCCCTCCCACTAAAGTACCTGATAAACAAGAGGTCCAATGTACACCAGGCACTTTTCTTTTTCCTCTCACTTCTTGTCTGCAACAGTGAAGCCAATGTCTGGGAATCTATCTGCACTCTCTGGGAATCCACATTTTCTTAATCTGCAGTACCCATACTTTCCCCTCCTTCATGTAAACAAAGGAAGAACGTCCTTGAAGTTTACCTCCAGTTTGTTTACCTGGAGGGTTGATTTTTTAACCTGGCAAAGAAGCTTAATAGGCCCCTGCATTTCATTATGATTAAAATACTTTCTGGTTCCTTTCTAATAACTGGCGATTTTCTAACGTAACAGGATGGCTCAGTGAGTTCAATGTTAACTGCAGAAATATGTGATTTTCTGCAGTCACAACTGTGAATGCAGGCAAGGCCAACAGGGACTTATATCGTTCTGAGGTGTTAAATTAAATACCATTCAATACGGTAAAAGCATGACTTGTTATTTACAGTGCTTATAAATCACATACTTGTGGTACAAAGGGATCTATAAAAACACATTTATCATAATTATTATGATGGACCTTTGAAGAAACTGTGCTGCATCTCCACAAAGTGATAAAGTATTTTCTTTTGGTAATGCACCACATGGTGGAGAGTCTATTGTAGGAGGCTTGCTCAGTTTATGATGTACACCTATGTTGTGGCACCCTATAGTGGGTCCAGGCAGCCCTTAGCGATAATGAATAGTTGTCCAGATAGTAAAAGCTCTATGGGGTAGCTGAGGCGCCCAGCTGAAGCTTATCCAGGAGGAATGGACAGCACTTGTAATACCACAGTAGTCAGACAGTAACTCGCTCACAAGAAGGAGCCACACAAGTGTTGCAAAAATAAAGGATTCTTTATTACAGCACTACTACTAGATTAGCATTGGTATATCTCCCTTTGGAGATATCTACACACAATATTTAAACAAGATAACCGACAGAAATAGAATGTACAGGGCCCTATTGGGGGGAGGGAGAGGGCAAACCATATACTAAGTATGTGAAATGTGAAACAGTGAACCCCAACCAAGGTAGGTGTGGTAGTTCGCTATGGACGGGGGGTAGATAAAACAACAGAGGTGAGTACGGTAAGTATCCCCCGTGACCAGGTGCAAGGTAGTTACCCACCCGGTCATCTCATAGACTAACACAAGGAGTAGTGGTTGGAGATTGTGTGATTAAGGACCCTTCCCAGTGGACCCCGAGAAAACCAACAGACAGGAGGAAGTTTAGAGAGTGCCCCCACCTGAGGATACCCACCAGGGGACCTGGATGCATAGGGGGGAAGGGACACTCTCTGAAGTCAGTGGAAGCCTCGGATTGTCCAGCTGCTGTTACGACCCATGGACCAAGCCTGTGGAACCTAGGGACGGATTCCAGATGTGGAGGACATGGAAAGGAAAAGGGCAGAGTCCAGGTGGCAATGCCCACCCTCCTACGGGTGAAGTTCCCGCATGTCAGTGGAGGAAAAAGTCCAGCTGCGTGGTCCAGGAGCCGCAGAAGATCCCTTGACGGTCACCAGATTGCAGGACAGTCAGTGACCAGCAAGGTCATCAACAAGCACTGGCAAATACAAGCAGGAGCTCAAGAGGTATTTGCAGAGTTTTGGGGTCCAGGAGAATCTACCCTTGAGAGGGAGTCAGGGTTGGCCCTCAGCACACAGGAAGGCCAGCGGGAGTCAGAAGGCCCACGTCGCAGGAGTGGCAGGATAGGGGCTGATCTTCGAGTTGCAGAGCACTGGAGGCCGGGGCTTCTTGGCACCTCAAGATCTCCTGGAGGAAGAGTCAACAAGCCTTGGCAAAAGCCACAGTGGTGCACAAGGGCTCCAGTCTAGTATCAGGGGCCCACAGACTCAAGTTGGTTAGAAGACAAGCAGGACCCAGAGGAAGCTAAAGACCCACCATTGAAGAGCCTTTAGATGTCTGTGGAACAGCAAACCCCACCAGCCGCTAGACATTGTTTTGATGTGCCTGTGGATGCAGGGGAGTGACTCCTTTACTCCAAGGGAAATTCCTTCATACTTCCAGGTGCAAAGTCCTTATGACCAAGGAGAATGCAAAGCCTTGGATGTTGCAGAATTCTTGGAGGATCTGGAGAAACAATGTTACAATGGGAGCCTTCCTACCAGAAGCAGACGTGTTTCAGATGCAAAGCAGACCAGCAGTGGTTCCAGAGGCCAGGAGCAGGTGGTGTCTTGCAGAGAGTTCTTTGTAAAGTCTTGCTCGAGGAATCTGTAGACCCACCCACAGGGGAGCCCTTAAGTAACCCTAGAAGGGGGTTTGTCACCCTCTGAAGTGACCCCACCTATCAGAGGGGGGTCAGGGACGTCATCTACCTGGCCTAACCAGTCAGATGCTCCCAGGGGCCTCTGCGCATCTAGTTTCCAAGATTGCACAATCAAGTGGCCGCCTGGCAGAGCTCCATGCACCTCCCTAGGGGAGGAGCTGGACAGTGGGGTGGTCACTCCCCTGTCCTCTGTGCAGTTACGCGCCAGAGCAGGAGCTGGGGGTTCCTGAACTGGTGCAAACTGGATTATGCTATGAGGGCACAAAATGTGCCCTTCAAAGCAGTCTGGTGGTGCTCAGAGGCCACCCACCCCAGCCCTTAGACACCTACTACACAGGGGGAGGTGGTCACACCTCTCCACTGCAGGAAATCTTTCGTTCTGCCTCTCTGGCCTGAGCCAGGCTTGCCAACAGGAGGGCAGAACAGTGGCTGGGGTCAGCAGCAGTGTGGGCTGGCAGCTAGACCCCATACGCTGCACTGGCAGAACTGGGGTATCTTCTAAGAAACCCCCGGAGTACACAGTATCATGCTACTAGCACTGGAATCTGTGTAGTTGCATGATTCCAACATGTTTGATACCAAACATGCCTAGATTCGGAGAAGGTATTAAGTAATTGGACCAATGCTGGGGCTGACTATGCTAGAACGATGCCACTTTCCTACATCTTTCTTCCCAACGGCGCATATCTTTTAATAGCTCTCTCATGAGGCTGTATTAGGTATAGTGCCTGGGGTATAGCTGGCCTCTTGCAAATTCATGTATAATGCATCCTCTCTGTAGTACAGGGTGTGGGGGGAGAAAGCATACCCATCATCATAATATACATCCTGGAGTGTCCGTTGTTCAGAGTCAGAGCCAAAAAGATAATGGAGCCTCTGCTGGCATGTACGCCCTGGTAGAGGCATCAAGTCAGAATGCAATACGACCAGTTATGTTTCTGAGATTTCATAGCATGATATTCGGTCAAGAGAGAGCCAAAGCTGATTCAGTGTATGATATCAGTATCTGTATCTTCTGGTAGCGTCAGTATCAGCATCGATGTATAAGAGACCAAAATGGAAGTCTGTACCAGTGTCAGTATGGAGCCTGAAGCGGGTCCCAAGGGATCAAAATGCACCAAGGATAGATCTGCCAGCAGCAACATGACTGGAGCCCCCTGCTGATCCTCTGTGCCTGAAGGCACGCCAGTGGGAACTGGAACTGTGCCAAAACCCTGTAGCATGGCCCCCACCTTGAAAGCTTCAATGTACTGCAGCGTTGACCAGGGAATCTCAGGGGGCACCGTAATCAAGTGATGGATCAGTTCTTCAACAGCAAACCGCAAAAACGAATGAAACACGTTTCCTTGCTAAGCCTACACTCAAGTTTCAGAATTAGGTTGAATCCCACTTCGTTTTTTAATGTTCGCATTAGGACTAATATTTTCACTTGCTGAAGGACTTCAAGCACAAGGTTGATTGCTTGTAACTTCATATCAGGAGTGGTCCAGAAAACTCAATACTTTTGCAAGCTTTTTATTGATTATAGTGTTTAATGTGCAGGTGCAGAAAAACAACAGTTTTTTGTTGCTTTTCAACAACCACATAAAGGGAATCCTATCTATAAACAAGGATTAGCAAGATGGATTGTTAGATTTATACAAACATGTTACATCAAGGCAAGAAGACAACTTTTAATCACACCCACTAGGAAAAAAGGTGCATCTATGGCATTTTTAGGAAACATACCAATGGCAGACATATGTAAAGCTGCACATGGTCTACACCACATACATTTACAAAGCATTACTGTGTAGATGTATTTTCAAATCAACAAGCCAATGTTGGTCAAGCTGTCGTAAAAACAGTATTTCAAACAACTCCAACTCCTACAGGCTAGCCACCGCATTTCTTGGGGAGAGTAACTGCTTTGTAGTCTATGCATAGCATGTGTATCTGCAGCTACACATACCAGCGAATGGAAAATGTCACTTACCCAGTGTATATCTGTTCGTGGCATGTAGTGCTGCAGAGTCACATGCACCCTCCCTCCTCCCCAGAAGTCTGTGGTCATTGCAATTTATATATTTTTTGTACATATGTATATTCATTTACATTTGCATGGACATCTATTTTTACTTACTATTTATATACAACATTGATATTACTACACTCTATTACTCCTTCCTACACCCTTTTGTGGGAAAACAATCAAAACAGTCAATGCCTATGCGCAGTATGACCGAGAGGGTTTGTCACTCGATCCCGTGACCCTGTGACTCCGAAAAGACTTCTGCGAAGAAAAACAACTTGTAACACTCCTAACTAAACACTAGATGGCAGAATAATGCATAGCATGTGTATCTGCAGCTACACATGCCATCGAACATATGTATGTTTATATACATACAGGGAGTGCAGAATTATTAGGCAAGTTGTATTTTTGAGGATTAATTTTATTATTGAACAACAACCATGTTCTCAATGAACCCAAAAAAACTCATTAATATCAAAGCTGAATATTTTTGGAAGTAGTTTTTAGTTTGTTTTTAGTTTTAGCTATGTTAGGGGGATATCTGTGTGTGCAGGTGACTATCACTGTGCATAATTATTAGGCAACTTAACAAAAAAAAATATATACCCATTTCAATTATTTATTACCAGTGAAACCAATATAACATCTCAACATTCACAAATATACATTTCTGACATTCAAAAACAAAACAAAAACAAATCAGTGACCAATATAGCCACCTTTCTTTGCAAGGACACTCAAAAGCCTGCCATCCATGGATTCTGTCAGTGTTTTGATCTGTTCACCATCAACAATGCATGCAGCAGCAACCACAGCCTCCCAGACACTGTTCAGAGAGGTGTACTGTTTTCCCTCCTTGTAAATCTCACATTTGATGATGGACCACAGGTTCTCAATGGGGTTCAGATCAGGTGAACAAGGAGGCCATGTCATTAGATTTCCTTCTTTTATACCCTTTCTTGCCAGCCACGCTGTGGAGTACTTGCACGCGTGTGATGGAGCATTGTCCTGCATGAAAATCATGTTTTTCTTGAAGGATGCAGACTTCTTCCTGTACCACTGCTTGAAGAAGGTGTCTTCCAGGAACTGGCAGTAGGACTGGGAGTTGAGCTTGACTCCATCCTCAACCCGAAAAGGCCCCACAAGCTCATCTTTGATGATACCAGCCCAAACCAGTACTCCACCTCCACCTTGCTGGCGTCTGAGTCGGACTGGAGCTCTCTGCCCTTTACCAATCCAGCCACGGGCCCATCCATCTGGCCCATCAAGACTCACTCTCATTTCATCAGTCCATAAAACCTTAGAAAAATCAGTCTTGAGATATTTCTTGGCCCAGTCTTGACGTTTCAGCTTGTGTGTCTTGTTCAGTGGTGGTCGTCTTTCAGCCTTTCTTACCTTGGCCATGTCTCTGAGTATTGCACACCTTGTGCTTTTGGGCACTCCAGTGATGTTGCAGCTCTGAAATATGGCCAAACTGGTGGCAAGTGGCATTGTGGCAGCTGCACGCTTGACTTTTCTCAGTTCATGGGCAGTTATTTTGCGCCTTGGTTTTTCCACACGCTTCTTGTGACCCTGTTGACTATTTTGAATGAAACGCTTGATTGTTCGATGATCACGCTTCAGAAGCTTTGCAATTTTAAGAGTGCTGCATCCCTCTGCAAGATATCTCACTATTTTTGACTTTTCTGAGCCTGTCAAGTCCTTCTTTTGACCCATTTTGCCAAAGGAAAGGAAGTTGCCTAATAATTATGCACACCTGATATAGGGTGTTGATGTCATTAGACCACACCCCTTCTCATTACAGAGATGCACATCACCTAATATGCTTAATTGGTAGTAGGCTTTCGAGCCTATACAGCTTGGAGTAAGACAACATGCATAAAGAGGATGATGTGGTCAAAATACTCATTTGCCTAATAATTCTGCACTCCCTGTATAGATAGATAGATAGATAGATAGATAGATAGATATACACTATCTATAACCTTAACAGAACTCTTGGTATGACCAGACAGGGAACGGGGAGGTGGGTGGAACTGTGAGG
The DNA here is from genome assembly GCF_031143425.1 of Pleurodeles waltl. Classification (NCBI taxonomy): domain Eukaryota; kingdom Metazoa; phylum Chordata; class Amphibia; order Caudata; family Salamandridae; genus Pleurodeles; species Pleurodeles waltl. The sequence goes on from NC_090444.1 coordinate 1,195,392,829, forward strand.
AATCCACAGGTAGCTACTGTATCCACCAGAATGAAAATGTCACTTACCCAGTGTACATCTGTTCGTGGCATCAGTCGCTGAGATTCACATGGTCTGCATAGCTCGCCATCTGGTGTTGGGTCGGAGTGTTACAAGTTGTTTTTCTTCGAAGAAGTGTTTTCGAGTCACTGGACCGAGTGACTCCTCCTTCTGTGCTCATTGCGCATGGGCGTCGACTCCATCTTCGATTGTTTTCCCCGCAGAGGGTGAGGTAGGAGTTGTACTATAGTAATAGTGCCCGCGCAATGAAATGTGTAAGTATGTACCTATTAAAGGTTTAAATAATATATATACAAATGTACAAAATTGAAGGTAACTTCTGAACTGCTACAGGCTTCCGGGGAGGTGGGTGGGCCCATGTGAATCTCAGCGACTGATGCCACGAACAGATGTACACTGGGTGAGTGACATTTTCAGTTCGATGGCATCTGTCGCTGTAGATACACGTGGTCTGCATAGACTAGTAAGCAGTTATCTCCCCATAAGCGGTGGTTTAGCCTGTAGGAGTAGAAGTTGTCTGAAATAGAGTTCTTAATACAGCTTGACCTACTGCAGCTTGTTGTGCGGATAGCACATCTATACAGTAGTGTTTGGTGAATGTGTGAGGCGTAGACCATGTGGCTGCCTTACATATTTCATGCATTGGGATGTTTCCTAAAAAGGCCATTGAAGCACCTTTTTTCCTTGTTGAATGTGCCCTGGGAGTAATGGGCAGTTGTCTTTTTGCTTTAAGGTAGCAGATTTGGATGCATTTAACAATCCATCTGGCTATACCTTGTTTTGATATTGGGTTACCTGCATGAGGTTTTTGGAATGCAATAAATAGCTGTTTAGTCTTTCTGATGTTCTTTGTTCTGTCAATGTAGTACATTAACGCTCTTTTGACATCTAATGTATGTAGTGCTCTTTCAGCCACAGAATCTGGCAGTGGGAAAAAAACTGGTAGTTCTACCGTTTGATTTAGATGGAACGGTGAAATAACTTTTGGTAAAAATTTTGGATTAGGTCGTAGGACGACCTTATTTTTATGTATTTGTATAAAAGGTTCCTGTGTTGTGAACGCTTGAATTTCACTTACTCTTCTCAGAGATGTAATGGCGATGAGAAAGGCAACTTTCCAGGTTAGGAATTGTATTCCGCAAGAGTGCATGGGTTCGAAAGGTGGGCCCATGAGTCTTGTTAGGACCACGTTTAGGTTCCATGAAGGAACAGGTGGTGTTCTTGGTGGTATAATTCTTTTAAGACCTTCTATGAATGCTTTGATGACTGGTATCCTATACAAGGAAGTTGAATAGGTAGTCTGCAGGTATGCAGATATTGCTGCAAGGTGTATTTTAATAGAAGAGAAGGCTAGCTTTGCTTTTTGTAAATGGAGCAAGTAATTTACTATATGTTTTGGAGTTGCGTCTAGTGGTTGTATCTGATTATGATGGCAGTAACAAACAAATCTTTTCCACTTACTTGCGTAGCAGTGTCTAGTGGAGGGCCTTCTGGCCTGCTTTATGACCTCCATACACTCTTGGCTAAGTTGTAAGTGTCCGAATTCTAGGATTTCAGGAGCCAGATTGCTAGATTCAGCGATGCTGGATCTGGGTGTCTGATCTGTTGGTTGTGTTGCGTTAACAGATCTGGTTTGTTCGGCAGTTTGATGTGGGGTACTACAGAAAGATCTAGCAGTGTTGTGTACCAGGGTTGTCTTGCCCACGTTGGTGCTATTAAAATGAGTTTGAGTTTGTTTTGACTCAATTTGTTTACTAGATAAGGGAGGAGAGGGAGAGGAGGAAAAGCGTAAGCAAATATTCCTGACCAGTTCATCCATAGGGCATTGCCTTGGGATTGCTTGTGTGGGTATCTGGACGCGAAGTTTTGGCATTTTGCGTTCTCTTTTGTTGCAAATAAGTCTATTTGAGGTGTTCCCCAGAGTGTGAAGTAGGTGTTCAGAATTTGTGGGTGGATTTCCCATTCGTGGACTTGCTGGTGATCTCGAGAGAGATTGTCTGCCAGTTGATTCTGGATCCCTGGAATAAACTGTGCTATGAGGCGAATTTGATGGTGGATTGCCCACTTCCATATGTTTTGAGCTAATAAGCTTAACTGCGTTGAATGTGTTCCTCCTTGTTTGTTTAGATAATACATCGTTGTCATGTTGTCTGTTTTGACAAGGATGTATTTGTGGGTTATGATTGGTTGGAAAGCTTTTAGTGCTTGAAAAACTGCTAATAATTCTAGATGATTTATATGCAGTTTTGTTTGATGTATGTTCCATTGTCCTCTTATGTTGTGTTGATTGAGATGTGCTCCCCACTCTGTCATGGAAGCATCTGTTGTTATTACGTACTGTGGCACTGGGTCTTGGAAAGGCCGCCCTTTGTTTAAATTTATACTGTTCCACCATAGAAGCGAGAGGTAAGTTTGGCGGTCTATTAACACCAGATCTAGAAGGTGACCCTGTGCTTGAGACCACTGTGAGGCTAGGCACTGTTGTAAGGGCCTCATGTGCAGTCTTGCGTTTGGGACAATGGCTATGCATGATGACATCATGCCTAGGAGCTGTAGTATTGTTCTTGCTTGTATTGTTTGATTTGGAGACATGTGTTGAATGACTCTGTTGAAATTGTGAATTCTTTGTGGAGTTGGCGTTGCTACTCCTTTTGTCGTGTCTATTATGGCTCCTAGATATTGCTGTACTTTGCTTGGCTGAATGTTGGATTTTGCAAAGTTGACGGTGAACCCTAGTTTGTAGGAGGGTTTGTATGACTTGATTTGTGTGGTTTGAGCATCGTGTGAGCGAACTGGTTTTGATTAGCCAGTCGTCTAGATACGGGAATACATGTATTTGCTGCCTTCTGATGTGTGCAGCGACTACTGCTAGGCACTTTGTGAATACCCTTGGAGCGGTTGTTAAACCGAAAGGCAATACTTTGAATTGGTAATGTATTCCTTTGAATACAAACCTTAGATATTTTCTGTGTGATTGATGTATTGGTATATGGAAATATGCGTCTTTGAGGTCTAGGGTTGTCATGTAGTTGTGTTTTTTGAGCAATGGTAACACTTCTTGTAGTGTGACCATGTGAAAATGGTCTGATTTGATGAATGTGTTTACTACCCTGAAGTCTAGAATTGGTCTCAGTGTTTTGTCCTTTTTTGGTATCAAGAAGTACAGTGAATAAACTCCTGTGTTTATTTGTGTGCTTGGTACTAATTCTATTGCATTTTTTTGCAGTAGTGCTTGGACTTCTATCTCTAGAAGCTGTGAATGGTGTTTTGATAATTTTTTTGATTTTGGTGGTATGTCTGGAGGGAATTGCAGGAATTCTATGCAATAACCATGTTGGATAATTGCTAGGACCCATGTGTCTGCAGTTATTTCCTCCCATGCTTCGTAATATTGACCTATCCTTCCCCCCACTGGTGTTGTGTGGGGGGGGTGAGTGACGTGTGAGTCACTGCTTGTTGGTAGTGGTTTTGGGGATTTGAAATCTTCCTCTATTCCTAGGGAATTGCCCTCCTCTATACTGGCCCCGAAAGCCTCCCCTGTACTGTCCCTGGTAGGTGGACGGTGCGGACTGTGAGGTACTGGCTTGTGTGGCCTGACCCCGAAACCCTCCTCTAAAAGGTGTTTTGCGGAAGGTGGTATAAGATCCTCTGCTCTGCGGGGAGTAGAGTGCGCCCATGGCCTTGGCAGTGTCAGTGTCCTTTTTGAGCTTTTCTATGGCTGTGTCGACCTCCGGACCGAACAGAAGTTTTTCGTTTACTGGCATGTTAAGTACTGCCTGCTGAATTTCTGGCTTGAATCCAGACGTTCTGAGCCATGCGTGCCTACGGATGGTAACCGACGTATTAATGGTTCTTGCGGCTGTGTCTGCTGCATCCATAGAGGAGCGTATTTGATTGTTGGAAATGTTTTGACCCTCTTCAACAACCTGTTTTGCTCTTTTTTGCAGATCTTTTGGGAGATGTTCAATGAGATGCTGCATCTCATCCCAGTGGGCTCTGTCGTATCGCGCTAGCAGCGCTTGTGAGTTTGCGATGCGCCACTGGTTTGCTGCCTGGACAGCGACCCTCTTCCTGGCTGCATCGAACTTTCTGCTTTCTTTATCTGGGGGAGGTGCATCCCCAGAAGTGTGTGAATTTGCCCGTTTTCTGGCAGCCCCTACCACCACAGAATCTGGTGGCAGCTGAGAGGTGATGAATACAGGGTCCGTAGGAGGCGCCTTATACTTTTTGTCCACTCTAGGCGTTACTGCCCTACTTTTAACTGGCTCCTTGAAGATCTCCTTTGCATGGCGTAGCATGCATGGGAGCATAGGCAGGCTTTGGTAGGAGCTGTGGGTGGAGGAGAGGGTGTTAAATAAAAAGTCATCCTCTACTTGTTCAGAGTGTAGTTCCACATTATGGAACTGAGCTGCTCTAGCCACCACTTGTGAATAGGCTGTGCTGTCCTCAGGTGGTGATGGCCTAGTTGGGTACGTGTCTGGGTTGTTATCAGACACTGGTGCATCGTACAAGTCCCACGCGTCTTGATCTTGGTCGTCGTGGCTCATGGCGGTGTGAGCTGGCGAATGTGACGGGGTGTAAGTTGGCGAAGCCGGAGTTACAGGTGGAGGCGAGGGAGGAGGTGTTACCGTCTTTGCTGTTTGTTGCTGAGGAGCCTCTCGTGCTACAAACTGAAGTGTTCTCTTTCTTTTGACAGGTGGAAGGGTACTGATCTTCCCTGTCCCCTGCTGAATAAAGATACGCTTTTGCGTGTGATCCACTTCAGTGGATTGCAGTTCCTGTTCGAATCTGTGTCTTTTCATTTGTGAAGACATAGAAAGTTCTTCAGTATAGGAGCCTGAAACTGGGTCTGTTGGTGCTTTTTTCGGCACCGAGGTAACCTTCCTCTTCTTTTGTGCCGAAAAATCTTGGCCTCTATGGTCTTCGGCGCCACTGTCTCGGCGTCGATCCGTGTCGACACCGAACTCTCGGTGTCGATGCTTCTCTTTAGCACTCTCTCAGTCCCGAGGAGGCTGCGTGCCGGTGTCTCGACCGGAGTCGGACGATCTCGACACTGAATGGGCCTTTTTCGGTGCCGATTGTTGGTCACCGTGAATTTGGGTTGAGCCATGGCCGGTTGGCAGTGGCGTCCCCTGGGCCTTTTTTCCTTTTTTAATTTCTGATCTCGACGTCTTACTCACAGTTTTTGTATTGTCGAGTTCGTCGGAGTCTGAATCCTGGATGGAAAAGGATTCCTCCTGTTCCTCTTCTGTCTCGAACTGTCGATGCTCCTTTGGCGTGGACGCCATCTGCAGTCTTCTCGCTCGACGGTCGCGCAGAGTTTTTCGGGACCGGAACGCCCGACAGGCCTCACAGGATTCTTCGCTGTGCTCGGGTGACAGGCACAGGTTACAGACTGAGTGTTGGTCCGTATATGGATATTTGTTGTGGCATTCAGGGCAGAATCGAAACGGGGTCCGTTCCATCGGCGTTGTTCTCCACGCGGTCGGGCCGACTAGGCCCCGACGGTGTGCCGAAATCTACCCTGAAGGGCACCGAAGCGCTTCGATGTTCAATGCGTTGTCGTATGTGTTTATCTCGAACCGGATCGCAACGATACCGTCGAAAATCTTCCGTTTTCAGCTATCTTTCCGTTCCGAAACTCGGAGCGACAGGAACACGTCCGAACCCGATGGCGGAAAGAAAACAATCAAAGATGGAGTCGACGCCCATGCGCAATGAGCACAGAAGGAGGAGTCACTCGGTCCAGTGACTCGAAAACACTTCTTCGAAGAAAAACAACTTGTAACACTCCGACCCAACACCAGATGGCGAGCTATGCAGACCATGTGTATCTACAGCGACAGATGCCATCGAACAAAGCATTACCGAAGGTAAGTAACTTGTTCTGATGGATACAACTACCTGTGGATTCCTCATCTTATAAATCGAATCCCTAAGTAGTCCCACTCTCGTAGGTGGGTGCCTGACTGCTCAAACCAAGAAGTCCTGCAAAATAGAACGAGCAAAATGGACATCCCTCCTAACTTCCAAATCTAAGCAATAATGCTTTGCGAAAGTGTGGCGCAAAGCCCAAGTTGCTACAAATATCAGCAACTGGCACACGCCTAGCTAAAGCCGAAGTGGCAGACGTAGCTCTGGTGGAATGAGCCCTAAAGCCCTCATGGGGAACCTTCTTTGCTAGCGAATAACACATCTTTATGCAAAGAATGACCCACCCTGAAAGAGTCCTCTTGTGCACAGCTTTGCCCTTCATTTTGCCCACGTATCCAATGAAGAGCTGATCATCAATTCTGAAGTCTCTCGTTCTCTCTATGTAGAAGCTCAGGGCCCTTCTCGGATCCAAGTGATGCAGCCTGTCCTCCTCCTATGATGGATGGGGAGGAGGGTAAAATGACAGGAGAGTTATAGACGGCCCCAGATGGAAGAGAGTGACAACTTCAGGAAGGAAAGCCATCCTGGTTCTCAGCACCACCTTGTTAGCATGAAAGGTAGTGAAAGGTGGTTTCACACTAAGAGCCTGAAGCTCACTCACACGTCTAGCAGACGTGATGGCTGTTAGAAAAACAGTCTTAAAAACTAAAAGCCGCAACAGCCAAGTATGCATAAGTTCAAACGGTAAAGCCACCAAAAAACTCAAAACCAAATTCAAATCCCACTGAGGCATTACAAACGAAGTGGGAGGAAACTTGTTAGTTAACCCTTTAAGGAACCTAAGGACTATAGGGCACTTAAATAAGGAAAGCTGATCAGGAAGGCAAAGAAAAGTCGACAGCGCAGATAAATAGCCTTTCACTGTTGCAACTGCTCAACCTTACTGCGCTAGGGAAAGCGCAAACTGCAAAATATTAGATAAATGGGCCTTTAAGGGATAAATTTGTCTCTATCCACACCAAATAACAAATTTCGCCCATCTACTGGCATAGAAAGTCCTGCAGGAGTGTCGCCTGGCCGATAAGATAACATCCACCACTTCCGGAGGGAGAGAAAAAGAACTCAGATTGTCCCGTTCAATCCCCATGCATGAAGGTGCAGGCTCTGGAGGTGGGGGTGTAGAACCTGCGACTGCAAGAGGAGGTCTACACTGTGAGGGAGACTGAGCAGAGGGCACAGTGATAGCTAAAGGTTTGTTTACCACACTCTTCTTGGCCAATCCGGGGCTATTAAGATGACTTGGTCCCGATCTTGGTGAATCTTCCTCAGAACTCAAGGAATCAAGGGTATGGCAGGTAACACGTAAAGCAGTTGGTCCCTCCAGGACAGCTGAAACGCGTCCCCCAACACCCCCTGGATCAGATACTAGAGGCTGCAGAACAATAGACAGTGTGCATTCTCTTGAGTGGCAAACACGTCTATCTGAGGAACTCCCCACATCCGGAAGGAGACCCATGATCGGTCGAGAAGTGCCGACTGAAACTGTCTGCACGTACATTGAGAACTCCAGCCAGATGACTTGCTACTATGCAAATCCGATGTCCTGCGCCTAGGACCAGAGCCGCAGAGCCTCTCTGCAGAGAAGGCGTGACCTTACTCCTCCCTGCTTGTTGATGTACCACATTGCGGTAGTGTTGTCTGTTACCAACTGACCGCGAATGGACAGGAGGAAGGCCTTGAGAGCAAGATATATCACCCGCAGTTCTAACAGACTGATGTGAAACATCAGTTCTACTGGAGACCAAAGGCCCTTGATCCCCAGGTTCCCCGATGAGCTCCCCACCCTAGGGTGGAAGCATCTGTTATGACTATTCTCACCGGAGGTGGATGGCAAAACGGCCTTCCTTGAAAGAGATTGCCGTCCACAGTCCACCATTACAGATCCACAGCAGCGCCTCTGGAGATCGTTATCAACTCCTTAAGATCCTCTTTGTGTTGAAACCACTGCTTGCAGAGGCACCACTGGAGAGCCCTTATGTGCCAATGTGTATAAGTGACCAACAGAATGCAGAAAGCAATCTGACGGAGCAGAAGCAGGATCTAGAGGACTGGAACAGTTGCTCCCTTTTGAATCACTGGAATCGTCGCTTGAATGTCCTGAATCTTCTGTGGAGGGGGGTGCGCTTGATTCAATGTTGTGTTCAGTACTGCCCCTTGGAACAGGAGGCGCTGAGAGGGCTCCAGGTGAGACTTGGGCATGTTCACCAAAAAGCCCAGGTTGAACAACAACTGGGTTGTCACCTGAAAATGGTGTACAACGAGCTCTGGGGACCAGACTTTGATCAGCCAGGTACAGAAATTCCCTTCCTTCTGAGGTCCACTGCAACCACTGCCATCACCTTTGTGAGGACTCGAGGTGCAGAAGTAAGACCAAATGGAAGGACGGCAAACTAGTAGTGTTGCGACCCTATCACAAACCGGATATACTTCCTGTGTGACTTCAGAATAGGGATATGAAAATAAGCAATGTGTAAGTCGATAGACACCATCCAGTCTTCCATGTTCAATGCAAGAAGCACCTGTGCTGGAGTCAGCTTTTTGAACTTTTCCTGCTTGAGGTACCAATTTAAAATCATCCGATCCAGGATAGGCCTCAACCGACCATCCTTCTTGAGAATCAGGAAATACCTTGATTAACACCCCTGAACCCTTTCCTGCTCCAGAACCAACTCCTCTGCAACTTTTAACAAAAGGGTATGCACCTCCTGCTGAAGCAACAGGAGATGCTCTTCTGTGTAAAATGAATAACGAGGAGGGAAGAAGGGAGGAAACTCCTGAAAGGGAAGGGCATAACCTTTTCCCATTACGCTCAGCACCCAAGAGTCTGATGTAATTAACTCCCAGTTGTGGAGAAGATGTAACAGCCTTCCCCCTACGGGTAGAACATGCTGGTAAATGGAGTGAGAACTAGGGATGCTTCCCTGGCTGGATCCCCCCAGAGGATGAGGATGAGGTGGAAGGCTGCTGTGCGGCTCTTCGCATTTTAACCCTCCCACGGCTCCTATAGGCACTGTAGAGGGGGGTGGCAGGCTGCTGGACATGGGACTGTTGCCTCCCAAGAAAGGATGACCCATGGTCAAAACCTCTGAATCTTCAGAAAGATCTGAAGGACGTAAAAAGCCTGAAGGCTCAACGATTTTGCAGTGGCTCCGCTATCCTTAAATCTTTCTAGGGCTGAGTCTGTCTTTGCCCCAAACAGTCTTGCACCATCAAACGAGAGGGTCAGCAACGTCGCCTATACATCGGAGGAAAAACCGGAACCTGTGAGCCAAGCATGACTCCTATTCGCAACAGAAGTCCCCATGGCTCTAACAACTGAGTCTGCAGTGTCCAGACCTGAGTTAACCACCTGCTTTGCTGCTACTTGAATGTCCTGCAACAGTTCGCTAAAATGCTCTTGAATGTCCTGCAGCAATTTAGGGATGACTTCCTTTGCCGTATCCATTAGAGCATACATATATCTCCCCAGTACACATGTTGCATTCAGAAATTTTAAGGCCATGCTTACTGAGGAGAAGCATTTCTTAAAACTACTCCATGCGCTTTGACACCCGAGGAACAAAAAACTTGCACCACCAAGCTCTCTGGTGCTGGGTGTAGTAACTGGTTTCTTACATATCTCTAATATATGGGCTCTGTCAGGGCATCATTGAACGGAGGAGGGGCTCAGAATAGGAAGCCTATGGATGCAAAACCTCAGTTAAAATATTGGTCTTTAACTGACGCAGAAAGTGGCAAGTCCAAAAATTCTGCCGCCTTCCTTATTACCCCATGGTATGTAGTCGCTTCTGCTGGGAGTTCACCTCCAGGTGATAAAAGCTCCCACTCAGGGGACATATCTAACCAACTAGCAGAGTCTAAGCCCTGGAAATCACCAGAAGGCCCCGGGATTTCTCTTTCCTCTAATTGTTCTCGATACTGTTGCTCCCCAAGAAGTCTCAAGGCCCACCTTCTAGACCTCAGCCTTGAGTCCAAACGCGGTGTTGATAGAGAATTAATAGACGCTGACGACACAGGCTATGAAAGAGAAGGTAACACCGTCAGAGGGGGGTAGGGAGGCAAACCACACTCTTCACCGAAATAGAGCGTGGTGATCCATCTGGCACCGGTATCGACTCACTCGGCGCCACTGGAGCTTTCATCTGGGGTAGAGGCGGTGACATCCTTGGCATCGAGCCAGTACCCTTGCAAGGATTTGCTGGTAAAAAAGGTCATAAATGGGGCCTACTTATACGGCACCAGCAACCCCAGCGTGAAAGGCAACGGACCCGTGGGACCAGCAGGTGCACCAGAGGGGACCATTGCCCTACTAAAAATGCTAAACATAGTAATGAGTAATAAAGACGGATCCGCTCCCGAAGCCGGGACGGCAGGATACTCCCCTTGAGGTGGCTGTGCTGGATTAGGCCCTCGAACTCCAAACTCCTGACCCTGGGAGGATTCAGGAGAAAAATTAACCGTTTGACTTGCAGGTGACAGAGATCTCGATCTAAGTTGGCATCGGAGACTGTGGCTGTGGAGACACGGTGGGGCTGACTTCCCACATCGTGCGGAGCCGTTTCGGAGGAGACTGTAACCAATCTCAGGATGAATGGTGCTGTGACTCATGCCATCAGCGTCGCTTCTTATGAGGCCTCAAAGATCTGTGCGACGAAGTGTCCAGTGTCCACGACCTTCGCCGACCTATTTTCTCCTTCTTAGCTTTTGCTAGGAAAAGCTTAGCCTCTCTTTCCTTCAGAGTTTTTGGGTTCATACGTTGGCAGGACGAGCAACCTGCCAAGTCGTGATCAGAGCTCAAACACCAGAGGCAGCTCTCGTGCAGATCCATCACCGGCATGTGATGACATAGCACTGCAAAACAATTCCCTCGATACAGTTGAAATACAACAAAGAGGTAGAAAACCATTAGCTTTGAAGGCGTGGAAAAAAGGGAACTGATGTCAGCACGCCGGTGAGGACTTCTTATGGCTCAGATGATGTCGGACGGAGTTGCATGCGAAGCCGTGCAGTTGTGACGTCCTCATCGACGTGAAGAGCTAGGAATAAATTTCCGTTGAATGCTGGTGCATTGGGAGAATTCATAAGGTGAGGAATCCACAGGTAGTTGTATCCATCAGAAATATTGAAATCTAACATTTTCCTTCCACTGTGGAATACAACCAGTTATACTTGAACATTTCACTAGAAGAGGGACATAAATCATTACAATAAAATGACTACATTATACATTTCCTTAGTGTAGCTGAGCAGTGATGTCACAAATAGACTTAAGAATATCAGAGAGAGGGTGCTATATAGTTACTAAATCCCTCACTATACTATATTATTTTAGTGTTCTTGAGTGGTGTATTTGCAAGTGGTACAATAGGTGTGGTTAATAAATGAATACGTAGCCGATGGATACACTAATAGATCATTGACTATTACATTAAACAAATTAATTCCTAGTAATAGTGAGAGGTGCCTATTTAAGAACTTGGTTTCTTGCCTACCTTGTGGTTTTATTTCCATGATAATGTGAGGAAAACTGCCAAGAACAGCCATTACTTCTTCATATTTTTCATCTTCAAGAAAATGGAGAAGATTGCGACGATCGGATTCTTTTAAGCTCACCAAATCCTGAATACTTTTAATCTTGTACTGTGGAACGCACCCAAAAAAGAAGAAAGACAAACGAGCGCGCTTCAGATATATTAAAATATGGGTTGGATAGCAAAGTTACTTGTGGCACACACATAGACCAGTTGGAAAAAGCTGCAAATAAGTGCACAGGGTCAATTACAATTAGTATAGTGATGGATGCTATTGTCTACAAATACAAATTGACATATTATAAAATATAATAAAGTTTATAATCGCACACAAAATTCAATTTGTCAAACAAAGTGAACTAAGTTCAAGTCCTCATTCGTAATAATCCTTAATTCCAATTCTCAGCTCATGCGATTATACTCCAGCCCAGTGAATATTTGATTCATCTAGCAAGATGTAACCTAGTGACTTTGTCAAGGCCAGAAAGAACATAAAAAATACCATGAGTGCAGCCAAAAAACACATATATTACATCTTTCCATACAGTTCAGGTTCTAGCCAACTGCAAAAACATCACCATTAGTGAATTCAATCGCATGTCACATTACCTTAGTGTGAATCCCAGAAAATTATAAGGTATTCTAAAATCCAAACATAATGCCTACATTCATGTACATAATGTAAATTATTTAAACAAGTTGCCTTAATTGAGAAAAATAATATCTATCAAAGCACATTTGCCTATATAAGCAATCAATAGTTTGGACTAAGTGGTTACCATAAATAGCCTGTAGCAATGGTTCCCAACCTTTTGACTTCTGTGGAACCCCCCCCCCCCCCCACCCCCCCCCCCACACACTTTATCATCATTGGAACCCAGGGATCCCCACTGAATCATAATTCGAATCCGGTGCCCCTCCACTGAGTCATTACAGAAAGCTGGTGACCTAATAATCTGTTAATATTATTTCATTTTCTAAGCAGTCGCAGACCACAGGTTGGGAACCACTGGTCTGTATAGTTGCACATTAACATTTATACACCATTCTAGCAAAGCTGAAAGTATCCATAATGATCTTCAAAGGCAACAGTACTGTGTGCTCAGCTAATTATTGGCACAAAGAACAAACTTGGCCAACAATACTGTTAAAAGAGGTTACAAGCATGCAACGCTTTAGCATAGTCTACAGTCACCCATTTATAACATGCATATATATATATATATATATATATATATATATATATATATATATTTATATATTATCATCATCAACAGTTGCTCCTTCTGGAGTCAGTACCCATGGGGGGTGGCACATTTCCACCAGCAGAGCAAGCAGGCAATCAATTCTGACTTCCAGACAAACACATAATAATGCGCTCTCAAGTAGATGCCTTAACGCTATGAAGGCATCTACTTGAGAGCGCATTATTATGTGTTTATGTTGGACGTCAGAATATATATATATATATATATATATATATATGGAAAATGTCACTTACCCAGTGTACATCTGTTCGTGGCATGAGACGCTGCAGATTCATATGCTGTGCACATCCCGCCATCTAGTGTTGGGCTTGGAGTGTTACAAGTTGTTTTTCTTCGAAGAAGTCTTTTTCGAGTCACGAGATCGAAGGACTCCTCCCCTTTCGGCTCCATTGCGTATGGGCGTCGACTCCATCTTAGATTGTTTTCCCCGCAGAGGTTGAGGTAGTAGTTGTGTATATAGCAATAGTGCCATGCAATGGAGTAAATATGTATGTACATAATGTGTTTAAAGTAATATATTTAGAAATTTACAAATGTACAAGTCTAATTTTTTCAAACTTTAAGAACAGCTACAGGCTCCCGGGGAGGTGGGAGGGCGCATGTGAATCTGCAGCGTCTCATGCCACGAACAGATGTACACTGGGTAAGTGACATTTTCCATTCAATGGCATGTGTAGCTGCAGGTACACATGCTATGCATAGACTAGCAAGCATTTATCTCCCCAAAGGCTCAGCCTGTAGGAGTTGAAGTTGTTTGAAATAAAGTCCGTAATACTGCCTGTCCTACTGTGGCTTGCTGTGTTGTTAACACATCCACGCAGTAATGTTTGGTAAATGTATGAGGCGTAGACCATGTGGCTGCCTTACATATTTCAGTCATTGGTATGTTTCCGAGAAAGGCCATGGTAGCACCCTTCTTTCTAGTTGAGTGTGCCTTTGGTGTAATAGGCAGTTCTCTTTTTGCTTTTATATAACAGGTTTGAATGCATTTAACTATCCATCTGGCAATGCCTTGTTTGGATATTGGATTCCCTGTATGAGGTTTTTGGAACGCAACAAACAATTGTTTTGTTTTGTGAATTTGTTTTGTTCTATCTATGTAGTACCTTAGTGCTCTTTTAATGTCTAATGTATGTAATGCTCTTTCAGCTACTGAATCTGGTTCTTGAAAGAACACTGGGAGTTCTACTGTTTGATTTAAGTGCAACAGTGATATGACTTTAGGTAAAAATTTAGGATTTGTTCGTAGAACTACTTTATGCTTATGTATTTGAATAAAGGGTTCTTGTATAGTAAATGCTTGTATTTCACTTACTCTTCTGAGAGATGTGATAGCTATCAGAAAAGCTACTTTCCATGTTAGGTACTGTATGTCACATGAGTGCATTGGCTCAAAAGGGGGACCCATAAGTCGTGTTAAGACAATGTTGAGGTTCCACGAATGAACTGGTGGTGTTCTTGGTGGTATAATTCTTTTTAGACCCTCCATAAATGCTTTTATGACTGGGACCCTGAATAATGAGGTCGAGTGTGTAATTTGCAGATAAGCCGAAATTGCTGTGAGATGTATTTTAATGGATGAAAACGCTAACTTTGACTTTTGCAAGTGTAGTAGGTAGCTGACTATATCTTTAGCAGATGCGTGTAATGGTTGAATTTGATTATTATGGCAGTAATAAACAAATCTTTTCCACTTATTTCCGTAGCAATGTCTTGTGGTTGGTTTCCTAGCTTGTTTTATGACCTCCATACATTCCTGTGTAAGGTCTAGGTGCCCGAAAGGTACTGGTGGTGTCCTTGGGGGTATGATTCTTTTTAGTCCTTCCATAAAGGCTTTAATAACTGGGATTCTTAAAAGTGATTTTGAATGCTTACTCTGCAAATAAGCAGATATTGCAGTGAGATGTATTTTAATGGAATATAAGGCCGGATTGGACTTTTGTAAGTGTAGTAAATGACTTACAATGTTTTGTGTGGAGGCGTTTAATGGCATAATTTGATTAGCCTGGCAATAGCAGACAAACCTTTTCAATTTGTTAGCGTGACAATGTCTTGTTGTGGGTTTTCTTGCTTAATGACCTCCATACACTCTTTGGAAAGGTTTAGGTATCCAAATTCGAAGACTTCAGGAGCCAGATTGCTAGGTTGAGCGATGCTGGATTCGGGTGTCTGATCTGTTGGTTGTGTTGAGTTGAGTTGAGTTAACAGATCTGGTCTGTTTGGTAGTTTGATGTGGGGTACCACTGATAGGTCCAACAGTGTTGTGTACCAGGGATGGCATGCCCAAGGTGGTGCTATAAGTATTAGTTTGAGTTTGTTTTGACTCAGTTTGTTGACCAGATAAGGAATGAGAGGGAGAGGGGAAAAGCGTAAGCAAATATCCCTGACCAGCTGATCCATAGAGCATTGCCCTTGGACTGAGGGTGTGGGTATCTGAACGCGAAGTTTTGGCATTTCACGTTTTCTTTTGTTGCAAACAGATGAATGTTTGGTGTCCCCCAGTGGTGAAAGTCTTGTTGTAGGATCTGGGGATGTATTTCCCACTCGTGAGTTTGTTGGTGATCTTGGCTGAGATTGTCGGTTAACGGATTGTGAATGCATGGTATATATTGTGCTATTAGGCAAATGTTGTTGTGAATTGCCCAATGCCAAATTTTTTGTGCTAAGAGACACAGCAGTGACAAGTGTGTCCCCCCCCCCTCCCCCAGTTTGTTTAGATAATACATTGTTGTAATATTGTCTGTTTTGACAAGAATGTGTTTGTGGGCTAAAAGGGGTTGAAAGGCCTTTATTGCTAGAAAGACTGCTAACAGTTCTAAGTGTATTATGTGGAGTTGTGTTTGCTGATTGTCCCACTGACCTTGTATGCTGTGATTGTTGAGGTGTGCTCCCCACCCAATCATGGATGCGTCTGTTGTGAGAATGGCGTGAGGCACTGGGTCTTGGAAAGGCCGCCCTTTGTTTAAATTTACCTGGTTCCACCACTGAAGCGAAGCGTGTGTTTGGCGGTCTATCAACACTAGATCTTGGAGTTGACCCTGTGCTTGCATCCATTGTTTTGCTAGGCACTGTTGTAAGGGCCGCATGTGTAGCCTTGCGTTTGGGACAATAGCTATGCATGAGGACATCATGCCTAATAATTTCATCACAAACCTGACCGCGTAATGTTGGTTTGGTTGAATGCTTGATTTTATATTTTGAAACGACTGCACCCTTTGTGGACTTGGAGTGGCAGTTGCTCTTTGTGTGTTGAGTGTTGTTCCCAAGTATTGTTGTATTTGGGATGGCTGTATACGAGATTTTTGGTAATTGATAGAAAACCCTAGTTTGTGTAGAGTATCTATTACGTATTGAGTGTGAACGTGACATTGTTGTTGAGTGTTGGCTTTTATTAGCCATTCGTCCAGATATGGGAATACGTGCATGTGATGTCTTCTTATGTGAGCTGCTACTACAGCTAGGCATTTTGTAAATACCCTGGGGGCTGCTGTTATTCCGAACGGCAACACTTTGAATTGGTAATGTTTGCCTTGTATTACAAACCTCAGGTATTTCCTGTGAGATGGATGGACGGGTATATGAAAATACGCATCCTTGAGATCCAGTGTTGTCATGTACTCCCCTTGTTTTAGTAAGGGAACTACGTCCTGAAGTGTTACCATATGGAAATGATCTGATTTGATGAAGAGATTCAGTGTTCTGAGATCTAAGATAGGCCTTAACGTTTTGTCTTTTTTTGGGATAAGGAAATACAGGGAGTAAACGCCAGTCCCTTTCTGGTGATAGGGTACTATCTCTATGGCTTATTTTTGTAGCAGTGCTTGGACCTCTATTTGTAATAGGTCTAAGTGTTGTGTAGACAATGTGTGCAGATTTGGGGAACATCTGGAGGGAATGTTGTGAATTCTATGTAATAACCATGTTGGATCATTGATAGGACCCACGTGTCTGTGGCAATGTGTGTCCAATTGTGGTTGTATTTGGTTAGCCTCCCCCCCCACCGGTGTTAAGTGTTGGGGAAGTGTGACATTGAAGTCACTGTTTGCTAGGGCTTGGCGGGCTGGAATTTCCCTCTTCCTCTTGGGAATTGTCCACTGTAGGAACCACGAAACCCCCTCTCTGGTACTGAGACTGGTAGGTGGGTTTTGTTTGGGAAGTGGATGGTTCTGATGGCTGTTGTCTAAACCGCACCCCCCCCACCCCCCCCAAACTGTGGTTTCCTAAATGTTCCTCTGTATTGCGAGGAGTAGAGCGTGCCCATGGCTTTGGCCGTGTCTTTTTTCATTTTCTCTATTGCAGTATCCACTTCTGGCCCAAATAGCTGATGCTGATTAAACAGCATATTCAATACCGCCTGTTGTATTTCTGGCTTAAATCCAGAACTTCGTATCCATGCATGCCTTCGAATAGTTACTGCTGTGTTGACAGTCCGTGCTGCTGTATCAGCAGAGTCTAGGGCAGACCGGATTTGGTTATTTGATATGGCCTGTCCTTCTTCGACCACTTGTTGGTCACATTTTTGGTTTTCTTAGGGCAAATGCTGGATGATGTCTTGGATTTCGTCCCAGTGCGCCCATTCGTAGCGGGCAAGTAGGGCCTGTGAGTTGGTAATTCGCCACTGATTGGCTGCTTGCGATGCCACTCTTTTCACCGCCGCATCGAATTTTCGACTCTCCTTATTAGGGGGTGGCGCATTCCCTGATTGTGAATTTGCCCTTTTTCTTGCAGCCCCCACAACCACTGAGTCCGGAGGGAGCTGTTGAGTAATAAACACTGGGTCTGACAGGGGCGGTATATATTTCTTTTCGACCCTTGGCGTGATGGCTCTACCTTTTACAGGTTCTTTGAAGACCTGTTGTGCGTGTTTAAGCATGCCCAGTAACACTGGTAAACTTTGGTAGGTTGCATGCGTAGATGCCAGAGTGTTGAACAGGAAGTCATCCTCCACCAGTTCCGAGTGCATTGTTACGTTGTGGAACGTAGCTGCTCCGGCTAGTACCTGCTTGTATGCTGTACTGTCCTCTGGTGGTGAAAGCTTGGTTGGATAACACTCTGGGCTGTTGTCCGATATAGGTGGGTTGTATAGATCCCAGGGGTCCGCATCATCTTGAGTCATCCCAGTATGTGTGGGTGACTGCGCCATCGGTGTACCCACTGATGACAATTGTGGTGATTGCAGTGGGGATGTTTGTGGTGAGAAATGTGGTGGTGGTGACTTTTCTCTAACCACTTTGGCTTTCGGTTGCATCTAAGACTCTTGGAAAGCCAGTTTTCTTTTTGATTTGAGTGGAGGGATGGTTTGTATCTTCCCTGTGTCCTTCTGGATTTCTAACCTTTGCTGTGTTTGGTCATGTTCTTCTAAATCCAGTTCCTGCTCAAATCTGTGCATTTCTTTGAGCTGCAGAGAAAGCCCTTGCTCTTCAGTGTAGGAAGAACTTTTCGGCTCTGAAGCCGTTTTTTTCAGTACTGAACTTCCCATCGAAATTATCTTTTTCGTTTCCGATAAGCTCTTTCGAGGCTTGCCCGACTCGATTGCTCAATGCCGACTTTTTTCGGTGCCGGATTCTCGACCGGAGTCGGAAGTCTTAGGCAAATGTTTGCCCTTTTTCGGTGCTGATGTTACTTGGTCACCTTCTTTTCTGTGGGTTGAGCCATGGCCTTCTGGCAGTGGCGTCCCTATGGCCTTGAGTTTTTTGGTGTTACCCTGGGTGTGGGACGGGGCAGGTGTACTCACTGTTTGCCGCGCCATCGAAGGTGGATCACCGTCTGATTCATCCGAGTCTGATTCTTGGATGGAAATTCTCATCTCTTCTTCCTCGACGTTGAGATGTTGTTTCGGCTTCAACGCCATCTGTAGTCGTCTTGCGCGTCGATCCTGTAAGGTCTTCTTGGATCGAAACGCTCAGCAAGCTTCACAAGTATCCTCTCTGTATTCGGGCGACAAACACAGGTTCCAGACCCGGTGCTGGTCTGTATAAGGATACTTGGCGTGACACTTAGGAAAGAAACAGAAGGGGGTCCGGTCCATTAGTGTTCGACGACGGGTGTGGTTGGGCCGATCAGGCCTTGATGAAGAGCGGAAGCCCCAAAGGGCCGCCGAAGCGGTCTTGATGTCGGTGCGATACGATAAAACTAAACCGGTACAGAACGTAAACAATACCAACAAATTTTTGATTCTTTTCTAAGTTTCCCGATTCAAAATAAGGAGCGAAGAGGAACGCGTCCGAACCCGATGGCGGAAAGAAAACAATCTAAGAAGGAGTCGACGCCCATGTGCAATGGAGCCGAAAGGGAGGAGTCACTCGGTCCCGTGACTCGAAAAGACTTATTCGAAGAAAAACAACTTGTAACACTCTGAGCCCAACACTAGATGGCAGGAACAGTGCACAGCATGTGTATCTGCAGCTGCACATGCCATCGAACATATAATTGGGGGGGGGGGGTCCCAGTGCATTTTTCCATAGGGATTTTGAACAGGGTGGATCGGTAAGGATTCTGCAACTAGAAAATGTCTCTACCAGATCATTTGTTACTGAAGGTAAGTAACTTGCTCATCTGATAGAGACTTCTAATTGCAGATTCCTTATCTTAGACTAGACACCCAAGCAATACTATCTCCAGAGGTGGGTCTGCAAACCAAGATCATACTAAGAAGTCCTGCAGACCGAATGGGCAAAGTACCCGTCCCCTCGGACCTGACTGTCCAGGCAGTAGTGTCTGGTGAACATGTGCAGTGATGCCCATGTTGCTGCCCAGCAGAGGTCCAGGACTGGAAGTCCACGTGCCAATGCAGTGGCTGCAGCTGTTGCTCTGGTGGAGAAAGGATGCAGACCCTCCAGGGGCTGCTTCTTTGCCAATACATAGCACATTTTAATGCAGAGAACACCCCATCTAGAGATGGTCTTCTTATGCACTGCCTGACTCTTCTTCAACCTTACATAACACACAAAGAGTTCATCATCCACCAGGAAATCTTTAGTACGATCAAGATCGAACACCAATGCTCTTTTTGGGTTTAGGCGGTGGAGCCTCTCCTCTTCCTTAGAAAGATGCGGGGCACGTAAAAAGTAGGCAAGGTGATGTATTGGCCTACACGAAAGGCCATGACCACTTTAAGTAAAATGGATGCCCTGGTACGAAGCACCACCTTGTCAGGATGAACAAGAATGAAAGGTGGCATTGAACAAAGGGCCTGCAGCTCACTCACTGCAAGTAGAATTGATAGCAACCAGGAAGGCTGTCTTTATAGCAAGAAGCTGAAGTGGACAGTTATAAAGTGGTTTGAAAGGAGCACAGATCAAGAAAATGAGAACCAAGTTCAAATCCCATTAGGACATTATGAACACAGGAGGAGGAAACATAGGGGTAAGACCCTTCAGAAATCTACCAACAACAGGAGATTTAAACAAAGAGGGTTGGTCACGTAATCTCAGGAAAGCCGAGATGGCAGATAAATAACCCTTGACGGTGCCCAGAGCAGAGCCCTGCTGGGCTAGAGAAAGAACAAACAAAAGGACCTCAGAAAGAGGGGCAGAGAGGGGGTCAACAGACTTGTCTGTACCCCAGGCCACAAATTTGTTCCAACCTCAGGCTTACACCGCTTTGGTGGAGGGATGACTGTCTGCCAAGATAAAATTACAGATTTCGGGCGGAATGCCAAAAGGTGTCAATTGCCGATGCTCAGTCTCCACTCAAGAAGTCAGAGACTGGATACGTTCAGGTGGAGAACCATCCCCTGCTGCTGCGACAGAAGATCCTCTCGAAGGGGCAGTCTGATTGGAGGATCGATGGCCATGCTCAAGAGTTCAGGATACCAGACTCTTCATGCCCAGTCCAGAGCCACAAGAATTACTCGGGCCTGGTTGTGCTTGATCTTCCTAAGCGATGTGGACAGAAGTGGCATTGGTGGAAAGGAGGCCCGAGTTCCACTGGGGACGAAAAGTGTGCAGAGCGAATGCTGCCTTGGAAACTCCAATGCACTAAACAGATGACATTGCACGTTCTCTACGGAGGCGAACAGATCTAACAAAGGCTATCCCCACTGCTGAAAGAGACCTTGCGCCACCTCCGGTTGGAGATGCCATTTGTGATCGACTAGGCATTGACAGCTAAGTTTGTCCACTCGGGTGTTCAGAGAACCCGCCAGATGTTGAACCACCAGGGAAATGCCCTAATGTTCCAGCCTTGTCCAGAGGCGCAGAGCCTCCTGACAAAGGGTCCACGACTCCACTCCGCTTGTTGCAGTACCATATGGCGGTGGTGGTGTCCGTGAACAACTGCACCACTTTCCCTTTGAGAGAGGGAAGGAATCCTTTCAATGCTAGGCTGATCGTCCTGAGCTCAAAAAGACTATTATGGAGACCGGACTCTGCTGAAGACCAGACACCTCTGATCTCCGACTCTATCCACATGGCTGCCTCATCCCAGGAGTGACACATCCGTGATTACTGTCAGATCTGGCTGGGGAGGGGAGACGGATCTGTCGCTGACCCAATTGCGGTTCAAAAGCCACCACTGCAGATCTTGCACAGTTCCCTACAAGATCTGAACAATGTGGGAGAGATTCCCCTGATGCAGGAGGCCGTGAGGCCCAGTAGCCTCAGTCATTCTCACCGAAATCCAGGACAGAGGCTGAAACATCGGTATCATAGCCTGAGTATCCTGGACTCGCTGCTCGGGAGGATAAGCCCAAAACTGCACTGTGTCCAGAACTGCTCCGATAAAAGGAAGCATCTAAGGAGTCCAGTGCGACTTTGGCACGTTTATAATGAATCCCAGGTAATGTAGGAGGTCCGCTGTAGTCTGGAGGTGGAAGACGACAGCCTGGGACGAGCCCGCCTTCAACAGCCAGTCGTCAAGGTAAGGGAAGACTAAAACCCTTAACCTGGACAGATGAACTGCGACCAACGCCATCACCTTGGTGAACACCCGAGGAGTGCTAGTAATGCCAAAGGGGAACATGGTAAACTAAAAATGCTCATAGCCTACTATGAACCACAAGTAACGTCTGTGGGCACGCAGGACGGGAATATGGAAATATGCTTCCTGCAAGTCCAGTGCTACCATCCAGTCTCCTGGGTCCAGTGCAAATAGTAACTGAGCCAGAGTTGGCATTTTGAACTTCTCCTTCATGAGGAAGAGATTGAGGGCCTGGAGGTCTAAGAAAGGACAAAGGCCCTTGTCCTTTTTGGGCACCAGAAAGTAGCAGGAAGAACAACCGCAACCTACTTCTGGCACAGGGACCCTTTCTCTAAGGCTCCCTTCATCAAGAGAGCCGTAACCACCTTGCAGAGAAGTGCCAGGTGATCCCCCTTCATTCGATCGTAGGATGGAGGCATGTACTGAAGAGTAGTCTTGAAGAGGAGGGAGTAAGCCCTTCAGACGATTTGCAAACCCACCTGTCTGACGTGATGGATTCCCAGTTGGGCAGGTGATGGCATATCCTGCCTCCGACTGGCCCCTGATGGGGAAGCATCAGACTAGGAAGGTTTCGACTCGACAGCAGGAGGGGTGGTGGACTGAGCCGACCACTGGCTCCCTGATCCACTAGGATGTTGGATTCCACATCCCTGGCCACGCAGAGGCTGGCCAGCATGTGTGGCCCGGTGGCTGGAGGGACAGGGACGTGGTTGGGCACCCCTCCCGTAGCCATAAAAGGGGATAAAAGCAGACTAAGTGGGTTGAGGGGAAGCTGCAAGGTCCAAGACTGAGCCATAGCCCTGGACTCCTTAAAAGCACTCGAGCGCCAAGTCTGTTTTGTCCTCAAAGAGACGGCTGCCATCAAAGGGCATGTCCATAAGCACATCTTGGACATCCCTCGAAAAGCAATGTGTCCTCAACCAAGTTTGGCGCCTCAAGGCCACTGTCAATGCAACCGATCTAGGCAGTGAGTCGTTTATATCCAGTCCACAGCGTATTGTGAACTTAGCTGCATCTCTCCCATCAGCAACAGCTTGCGAGAGATGGCCCGGGCCTCCTCCAGGACCTGTGGCAGCATTTATGCAACGGTGTCCCATAAAGTATGGGAGAACCAAGACAACCAAATTTAGAGGAGGGAGCACAGTCACTGGGGTCCTGATTAGCAGGATCCCAGTGAAAACGGTCTAAGCACACTGACATCAGGCAAAAAGTGATGGTAACCATGCCAGAAAGAGGGGACTTTCCTACATGACCCAACCCCCTCCCAAACGAAGGACAATAAGACTAACCTTACCCAGTTGAGGCTTCGTTGTTTAAGTGGAAATATCTGGAAAGTCCATGTGCATTGGAGTGGTTACTCTCAGGTCTATGTTGCACTAAATGGTCCATTCCCTGTAGGGAGATGGACCACGTTAACAGTTTGGGATTCTCACCTTTCGATTGCTTAAGCCATAGAAGGCGCTTGTGGTCTGTCTAAACAAAGCATTGAGTGCCAAACAGGTATGGCCTCAGCTTCTTCAAGGCCCAGACCACACCAAAGGCCTCCCTTGCAATGGATGACCAAGGCTTTTTTTAGGGGGTCAACCTCCTACTTATAAAAGCAACAGGTCTATCCTGGCTCTCTTCATTAAGTTGGGAAAGTACTGCCCCTATTCCAACCTCTGAAGCACGTCTGGACAATTAACTGTTTTGAGCAGTCAGGGCTTCTGAGAATGAGAGCGGAGCACATGGCCTGTTCTAGGTCATCGAAGGCTTTTTGGCAGCTAGCTGTCCATGAGACCTTTTTTTGGCATTCTTTTGATGTGAGGTCATTTAAGGGAGCTACTACAGAGCCATAACCCCTTCTTGAACCATCTGTAATAACCAGTCAGGCCTTGACTTGGGATTTAGAGGTAGGGGCAACCCAATCCATTATGGTTTGGATTTTGCCCTGTAGTGGCTGAATTTGGCCTCCATATACCAGGTGGCCCAAATAAACCACTTTGCCCGCCCTATCTGGCCTTTGGATATCTTGATAGTGAGGCCTGCCTTTTCTAAGGCCTCCAGTACATTTCCAAGCAGGATGAGGTGATCCTCCCAGGTGGAGCTAAAGACAGCTATATCATCTAGATATGCTGCACTGAAGCTTTCCAGGCCTTGGAGAACTTTGTTCACCAACCTTTGAAATGCTGCAGTTGCAAAGGACATCACTTCTTAGTGATAACGTCCAATAGGTGTTGAGAATGCTGGTTTGGCTTTTACGGCCTCAGATAAACTGATCCGCCAATATGCTGCAATACTTGGCTGCAGCCAGAGTATCTATCAGTTCATCTGCCCTAGAAATTGGATGGGCACCAGTCCTAGTGACTGCATTGAGGCCTCTGTAATCAACACAAAAGCTCATTTCTCTTTTTCCATTTCGAAGTGAAGCCTGAGTACTAAGACTACAGGTCTAGCCCAAGGGCTATCTGAAGGCTCAATGACTCCTAACTCTATCATTCTTTGCACTTCTGCTTTGATGCATTCCCTGACATGGTCCGGCTGCCTATAGATTTCCCTTTTTACAGGCAGACTATCACCTGTGTCAAAATCATGTTCACACCAGGTGGTTTGCCCAGGGGTCAAGGAAAAGAGTTGCAAGAACTGACTGAGGAGGTTATTGCAGCCAGAATGTTGTTGGACAGAGAGGCAGTCAGCAAAAACTACTTCCTCCGCTGAACCAACAACAGGGTTGTGGGAGAGGAGCTCAGGGAGAGGGTCAGCCTCTTCCTCCCGACCTTCATCAGTGGCCATAAGTAAAGTCATGTCAGCCCGGTCATAATAAGGCTTTAGGCGATTCACATAACCCACCCTGTGGGGGCATCTTGAGGTGCCTAGGCCAACCAAATAGGTGACCTCACCTTTTTGCTCCACAATGGTATGGGGGCCATTCCACTTGTCATGGAGTGCTTAGGGAGCCATAGTCTCTAAAAGTCACACTTTCTGTCCTGGCTGATAGACAGTCAAGTACACCCTTTTGGTCATGCTAATGCTTTTGCAGTGCTTGGCTGGCCTCAAGGTTTTTGGTTCCACCTTTCATGTACTCTGCCGTTCTAGATCTCAGGCCTAGTACATAATATACTAGGTCTTGCTATGTCTCCTTCCACATTGCTTTCAGGTATGCAGACATAGTTTGCACCTCTGTTTGACACCACCTCCTTAGGAAAATCAACCCTGGAGAAGATTCATAGGATGGCCATGGCCACTGCAGGGGTTGTAGTGGTCCTAAGGGGAATTGCTTCTGGATACCTGGTGGCATGGCCCACTACCACCATGTAAATCTGTTCCCAGATGCAGCTGGAGGGTCTAAGGAGCCAATAATGTCTATCCCCACCGTCTCAAAGGGTACCCCTACCATTGGGAGATTAACTAAAGGGGCCTTTGGGGTGCCACCTGTATTGACAGGTGACACAGGAGTGGCATTTCTTTGTGTCCTCAGACATATGAGGCCAGTGAAAGTGTGGGACAAGCCCGTCCCAAGTTTTTCTGTGCCCCATATTATGTGTGGGAATATCATGTGCTAGGGTCAATAGAACTCCCTAAACTTTTAAAGGATGACCAATCTCCTGGTAAAACCAGACTTAGGGTCCCTTGCCTCAGAGTAAAGGCGGCCATTGTCCCAGTAGCCCTTATGCGTCCCAATGTTATCCCCTGTTGCCTGAGCAGCAGCTTGCTGTCTAAGGCTCTCAAGAGAAGGACATGACTGTTGTTCAAGGTTTAGTTTCTCCCTGGTGGGTCCTCCTGCACCTAGGAACTCAGCTGTAACGTCTTTCAGCCCCTTTGGTGTAGGTTCCACAGAAAGGGCAGATTCCTCTTCCCAAGGAGTGGAATCCTCAGCTGAAATCTGGACAGGAGGTAATTTTCTTAACCTGACTGCTCCTCTTTTTGGGAATCTCGATGGCCATGTTTCTAGGCTCCAGAGTTCTTTGCTCTCTCTGTTTCTTACGCTGTGCTCTAATTAGCGCAAAGATGTGCCCTGGGATGCCCCTCATTGCTGCATGGGACTCCAACTTCACTTTCTTAGGGCCAGTAAGACCACCCCCCCCCCCCCCCCCACCGCAAGCTAATGTCAACAACAGCCATGGGATAGCACTTAGTGTTGTGAGCGTCAGTGACTTGGTAGGTGTTGTTCAGGGGACACCAGTTTTTCAGTCACCACTGTGACACTGGCACCTGTGTCCCTGTAGGCCTCAGCCTCAACACCATTGATAAGGGGATGTTGCCCGTACTTACCCAAATTAAGGGGACAAACAGCTAAGGTGGCAAGATCAATACCACCCTCATAGACCAACACTGCCACAGTGGTCTTCCTGACTAACCCAGAGCCCACTGCAGTTCCCAAGGTTAACCTAGCTGCACTGACTACTACTACTACTACTACTACTACTACTACCAGTACTATTGCTAGGGGCACTACGGGTAGACGTGGTAGTAGCAGGCTTGGTGCTCTTATTAGGACAGGTGCTGTCAACTATCCTGTGGTCTTTTTGGCTACATATGTAGCACCAAGGTTTCTTATGGTGGGATGAGACAGAAGAGGACTTAGACCCACCCCCCAGAAGAGTTTTGTAGGCCTGATGAAGACTCCTCCTTTTATCTTTAGATTTGTACCCATCTTTCTCCGGATTCGTTGAAGAATCTTTCTTCTTTTGGTCACCACCAGTGTAAGTTTTCTTACCCACTCTGGTGCGAACCCATTTGTCTGCCTTCTTTCACAGATCTTGGGAAGACGTCAGATTTGATTCCACCAGATAATGACGCAGTTTGTCAGAATAGCAGTTGTTAAGAATGTGCTCCCTCATGATAAGATTATACAAGCCCTGATAGTCATGTACATTACATCCATGCAGAAAGCCTTCGAGAGCCTTGACAGAGCTGTCCCCAAAAGCTACCCAGTCTTGAGAGGACTCCTTCTGTCTCTCGCTAAAGGTTATCCTGTATTCCTCTGTGGTCAACCCAAACCTATCAATGAGAGCACCTGATAATTGTCTGCATCTTCCTCTCTGACAGTCAGGAGTCTGTCCCTCCCCTTGTCAGCAAAGGAAAGCCACAAGATGGCTTTCAGAGACCTTCTGAACTCTACAGGTCCTCTCCAAAGCAGTCATCCACTTGTGCATGTCCTCTCTAGTCTTCTAAGGTGGAACTATTTTGCTAAGATTCCTAGAGCCATAGGAGTCCTCCCTGACCCTGGTTTCTCTATAGCTATTGTTGCTGCCACCATGGCGTGCCAACCCTAAACTATAGCTATTGTTGCTGCCACCATGGCGTGCCAACCCTAAATTCTGTCTCTCCCTGACCACTGCTAAGGTCTCCCTATCCAGGGCTAACTGTTGCTGCTGCAGCCTCATCATCTAGTCTCAGCCTACTGAATTCCCTGTCTAGGGATTACCCCCCTGAGCTAAAGTGGCCAGTCTCATCAGAAACTGCTGAGACTTTGGTGTGGACAGCCCTCCATTGGAGAAAAAGTGGGCCTATTGTATGAGCCCCCCCTCACTACCATGAGTGCTACCAAGAGGCCTATGGTGTTCCCCAGAATCTTCCAGACCCTCCCCAGTAGGATCTAAGTTTATCCTGTCTAACATTGGAGGGTTAGTCTCTACTTCCTGTCCTTCTGAGATCTGGAGGTCAGATTGGATTAGCAATCCCAGGAGTGGACTTTTGTTGGGATTTCTCCCTGTCTTCAGTTTCCTAGCGGCACATAACTTCCTCCTTTCCTGAAAGGTGAGGCCCTCATACTTAGATTCTGGGGCCTGGGTTGTGTCCTCTGCTGAAGGCATGTTACCTAGAGTAGTGTGAGTGCACCAACCTATTCTAAGGTTCAAGACTTACTAAACGTTTAGAGGAAGGGCTATGTTAGACCCTAAACTTTAAAAAATGGAATGTGAACGGGTGTCCCCCACCAGAGTGTATGGAGTAGTTACACACGCTCTGGGAGAGAGTGAAACCCCAAAAGTTAAGTACCCAAAAGATACCCAACGTTTTTGTGCAGAGACGTAAGCTACCCGGTTTTCCCATAGACTAATAGGGGGACGGCGCAATTGGAAATAGCAGGACAGGACCACTGGAACCCAAGGGCGGATTCCGAGAGAAGAGGACCTGCAAAAGAAGGGGACAGAGTCCAGTCCATGCAGGAGTGTCCAGGTGGAGGAGGAACTAATACCCACCCTTCTGTAGCTGAACATATGAGTCAATGGTGATGGATAAAGTCCAGCTGCGGGGTTCAGTGGTTGCAGAGGAGTCCCTGAAGTGGCCTACCAGCTGTCCGTCAACGATCGCCCAATTGCAGATGGGTCAGTGGTCAGGATGGTCACCAACAAGCACAAGCAAATGCAAGAGGAGCTGTTGGATGTTTTTCAGAGCTGTGGAGGAACTACAAGGTCTTGGGGATGCAGGTGAGTGGCTCCACACTATGTGGCCTACCCAGTTAGATGCTCCCAGAGGCCGCTGCCCATTTTGGTTTCCAGATGGCAGAGCTAAGTGGCCACCTGGAGGCCCTCTTGGCACCACCCTAGGGCACTCCCCTTTCCTTTGTGTGTTTCATGCCAGAGCAGGGACCAGTGGTCCCTGAACTGGTGCAAACTGAATTATGGAAGGAGGACACCAAATGTGCCCTTCAAAGTTGGCAAGTGGTAAAGGGAGGCAACCACGTCCCAGCCCACTAACACCTATTTCCAAAGGAGAGGAGGTTGCACCCCTCTTCTACAGGAAATCCTTTGTTCTGCTGTCCCCCGTTAAAGCTGGTCAAGCAGCAAGAGGGCAGATTTGTGTCTGAGGGGCTGCAGCAGCACGAGCTACCCACAGACCCAGGAGGACTGTTGGAGTATCTTCTAAGGAACCCCCAGAGTGCATGGAACCATGCCATCAATACTGGAATCAGTATTGGGGGATGATTTCGACATGTTTGATACCAAACATGCCCAGGTTCGGAGTTACCATTATATGGCTGGTCTACAGGTAGTGTCCAGTTGCTAGTACATATTTAAAATGGCTTCCCCGCACTTACAAAGTGCAGGGAATTGGTACTGGAGTTTGTAGGGGCACCTCTGCTCATGCCGGGGTGCCCACACACACAGGGACCTGCACCATGCCCCCTGGGCTAAAAGGGACTACCATAGGGGTGACTTACAGTGACCTGATGTAGTGACCAGCTGTAAAAGGATGCATGCACCTTCTCATGCAGGCTGCAATGGCAGGGGCACACCAGTATGCCAATTGTGGAGGGTAAGAAGTACCAAGGCAACCAAATTTAGAGGAGAGAGCACAGTCAATGGGGTCCTGATTAACAGTCTAAGCACGCTGACATCAGGCAAAAAATGGGGATAACCATGCCAGAAAGAGGGCACTTTCCTACAGGAGTAAAGGCCCAAGAGGAATGCAGTGTTCACGGACTGCAATGCCAGACTGGAGGAAGAGAGCATTTTCTTCCCAAGCTGGTCCAGTCTTTTGGATTCCCAAGCTGGAGGTGGGGAAGAGAATGCACCAGGGGATGTAGAGGCCTGGATAACCAAGCTCTCAGGGTTGAGGTGTTGGGTCGTTAGGCGCAGGCCTATGGTGGCAGTTGATTGTCCTATTAGCAAGGGCCCCTGTGCTGGGTTTGGATCAATCCCCCAGCAGGACAGTAGTGAGGGCCCTCACTGAAGGGCAAAAGGGGTTCAGGAGAGGAAGCTCGAGGCTGAAGCACCAGAGTCAGAAGGTTGGTCCTAACGGCCATATAAGCCAGCTCGAGGCACATGACCACCGCTGCTCTCCTCACCACGATTGAATACGTCGCTCTGTCCTCCATAGCCATGATATAGGAAGAAAGCATGCCAACGTCAGGTAAGGTGTCCAGGCCACTGGTTTCATCCAGGTCCTGAGCCCAGTCCATGGTGTCATCAAGCTGGTATACTAAAGGGTCCAGCAACCACGCCATGCTATCACCTTGTTGATACCCATAAGAATAAGGGTCAGGATCCTACCTAGGGAGCAAGGTCCCCGTCGAAGTCGAAACTGGCGTTGAGCAACACCGGTCCAGTTCGGTGTTGGTGTCAGCATTAAGTATGGGCCCGGCGAAGTCAGGAGCATCGACGCCTGCACCATCGTCCGGGAAGGTCGCAGAGGCACGACCGATGCCGGTGAAGATCTGGAAAAAGATCCCTGGGCACCCTGTGGAGCCGAGGCTGAAGCTACCAGCACGGGACCCGGAGGGGCCCCTTCTGACCCCACGGGGCTGGAACGTGCTCCAGCAGGGTCAGACTGCCCAAAAACGAGGAGTATGGCCTCAAAGAACTCGTGGTGCAGGGAAGCCGGAAACTCAGGGAGACAAGGAACCAACCCAGAAGTAGGCTCTGAAGACGGAGGCCTGGGGCGACGACGCTCCTTTTCCCCATGTCCTTTTATCCAACCGACGGGGTGAAGTCGAACAATGTTTGCTCTTCCTCAACTTCTTCGTATGCTTATCCGAGCGTCCCAAAGATTTCAATGAGAAGACAAGTGTGGGTTTCCAAGAGTGGTCTCCGGACCTTCCTCTTGAATGGGAGCAACGCAAAGCCGAGCATCAGGCTGCAAAAAGCTTTAGGGACAGCTCCTTCAAAGCCTTCGGGTTCATGGTCCAGCACTAGGAGCATGACTTCAGATCATGGTAGTGGTCGCGTTCCAAACACCAGAGACACACAAGGTGCGGATCCAATGACAGGAGTAGCAGGGCTTTAAACCAGTCTTCCGTGATGGCATCGACTCACCAGAAAGTAAAAAAAGCCAGTCAAAAAATTACTTTGGGCTAGCTTTCCTTCGGATCTGTAAGTAGGCTGGCGCGGAAAGAAAAGAACAGATGTCAGTGCATCGGGGTGGCACCTACATATGACCCGCAACATCATATCCAGTGACCACGACGCCAATGACGGATGTGGAGTTGAAAGACGCCACCTAACGGCACGCAGGGGACTGCTCGAGGAACAATCTCTGGATCCAGACTGATGACTGGGGGAAATTCTAAGGTACGAAATATGCAACTAAAAGGCTCTATCAGATATGATCAACTATATAGTGTAGGATAAGAGGATGTTGGTTACATGAGAAGTGGTTTCACTGTCCACTAACATCACAAGAGTGAGGCAGCCAAGCAACACAACGTTTTGAAAGAGATCTGTACAGTTCTTTGTACCCATGCAGATGGTCTTAGTAAATTTGACTAAACAGATCTTTACATATGAGGGTACCTGCTACTGGCAGACGTGAAGGTCATCAAATGGCTCGAGGTCTGCACCCAATTTAGTGATCCCGTTTATGGGTTGATTTGAGGGTGAGTTTGTCTGGGACCCATTAGTTTTCCTAGCTTGGGGGGCAAATCTATTTCTGACAGGCAGATTTATGGATTATGTTTTAATGTTCTGGACTGGTGATGTTAGTGAACTTGTGGAGTTTCAATATCGTGAAGACAACCACTATAAATGCCTGTTTCACATTGAATTCAGAAAGACTTGCTTTTTTAGATGCTGAAAATATATTGTAAACTGTGTCAATTAGAAAGTTGATTATACCGGACAGACAGACCACAATTCTGCTCCACGTGCCAACAGTGCACACCCCAAAAATCAAATTAGAACCATTCCATTGGGAGAAATGATAAAATCAAGGAAAAACTGCAGTGAAGATTACGAATTCAGTAAAAAATACTTCTGAAATGAAAATCAGATTCAAAACAAGGGCCTATAAAGCAAGCCAATTAAGACAACACCAAAAGTGTACTAAAGGTTGATATACTTTCTACACTGACCCCCACATGCTCTAGGAACACAACGCAGCAAGAGATCACAAGACAGATAACACTATTTGGCAACAAAATACATAAAGTGAGTTGGACTCTCAAACACAGCAGCTTGCTTATAGGAGAAAAAGTCATTGCTCAATGAGTGACAAAGCCTCCTAGCATCACACTGCGAAGAGGGACCACTATTCTTAATATTATCCACAAAAGCTACCACATTTAAGGTACCCCAAAAAACTGGTCAAACCTCAAAGGCAGATGTTTTCCAAATGTGGTAGTTGTTCCATGGGCAAACTGTCAGCATTTTAGATACAACACAAAACCTAACTATTGCATCAAACCTCTCATCTGTTTGACTAAGTGTGTTGTGTAAACTTTTATCAGTAAATGTGGCAACATCTTTGTTGAAGGCATGATTACGTCACTCAGAATAGGTCTGTCAAACATGTACATGTCATTAGACAAGGTGACACATGGCATATATTGTGGTGTACTACAACTATTGCCCCAAAAATATTTATACAGTGATGTGAAATTTCATGATTTACAACACCAAGAAGCAAAACTGTTTTGGTGGGGACAAAAAATCTATGCAGAAAGAGGCACAATTAATATGAAAACTGGTTGCAGTAAGAAAAAGTCGTAATATTGATCATGAGTTTTAGAATTTTGTGGGTGAATTAAATCTTCTATTATGTATCTAATATTGATTTACACTGTGAACTGATGTAAAAACATTTACATACTTGTTCATTTGGGTGCATATTGCTCATCACTTAACAGCGGAATGACATTCAGACACCCACAATATGGCACTTATACATGGACAAGCAACTTACTATTCCTGTGTTTGCATAATGGCCGTCTTTCATTATGTGTACGGCTTATATAATGCAAGATGTATTACTCAAAGAGGTACAGATTGAGCTTTTTGAAGACATTCACCTGCTTAAGGAATACTCGTTCTAAGTTATGCCAATAAAATACAGAGTAACTTTGCAGTCAAGTCACAGTACTGGACAGAATCTCCTCTCCGCCTACATCTCCCTTTCCTGCCTTCTTATAGACGTATTCTAGTTAAAGGTTTTCTTGATATAATTTGAAGATACACATATACGTCACCCGTGGTCCTCTTTTCGTTTTAATTTGTCTCTTTTCATTTCTCAATGACTTTAGTATGGGAATAAGATGGTGTACAAGGTGATTGCCAAAAAACACACACTCAGACACATAACAAGGCTTGTGAAGATCCCATTCTTTCAAGCTAGTGGGGACTGTGCTATGAACTAGGCAGATAGAATGACACTTTAGGCCCTCCTTAAATAGCACCCCTCCTTTTTGCCAATAATCAGGTCTCAGTCTCCAGCTTTGCACTGATATATTTTGGATAACAGCTAGTGGAACTCCTAATTCTCATATAGGACTACTGACATATGAGCAAGATTTTTTTTTTTTTTTTTTTAAATTCAGCACGGTTCAATATGTTTTTGTTTTCTTTTTGAACATGTCATGAGTGATGTAATATGTGAGATCATATTAGGGATGCAAGTTATGCATGGCTTAGTAAAATATACCTGGTAAATTTCAAAGGCTTTCTGAACATTAGTTTTTACCTTATTTCAGTACAACTGTAAAGTCACTGTAACCTTTGTTTTTTCAGTTACTATCTCTGTAGCCATATATCACTACTCATGATATACACAGGTGATTCTGTAGAACACGCTAAAGCATTACACGCAATTTATTTTTTTAACAATGATCTTGGCTAAGTTTCCTCTTTGTGCCAATAATTAGCTGTATACAAAATATTACTGCCTTTAATGAGCAATATGGGTATGTTAAAATAGGTTTGGGACACGCTTACAGGTTATCAACAGTAACTTCTATGTCACAACTAAAGGACTTTTACGTATGTGCTTTGTTATTCTTTTTCTCAATTATGGTATCATGTTCAAAATAAGTTACATGATGTACATGAATCAACCCAGGATGTCTTGATCTTTAGAAAAAGATATAATTGACAGTGTTATGCACTACTATAATGTGACATGCAACTGACTACACTAATAAT
Source organism: Pleurodeles waltl (assembly GCF_031143425.1). NCBI lineage: Eukaryota > Metazoa > Chordata > Amphibia > Caudata > Salamandridae > Pleurodeles > Pleurodeles waltl. The sequence continues at coordinate 1,195,426,354 of NC_090444.1, forward strand.
GGTTAAATGTGGACAACTGATAAGCAGCTGCACCATTTGAAAAGGTGAAGGATAGGTATTCTTTCTGCCTGCACCCGCAGTGTTTCTTCCACTGTATTGGAGTGTTAAAAGCAATAGATAGTTATTAAAATAGGTTCTTCCTTGCCCTGACACAGTCACTGGGTGGTATCCCGCTAGACAAAACATGCTGGTTGGGCTGGTGTTTTATTGGATTAAAGGAGAACGGGAATAAAATCATAATATTTGAGGAGATGACAGCGACTTACTATTTATGACGAATTAACTAGATTTCACTGAGCGAGCATAAAGTTTAGTGTATTAGGTATACATTTTAAGAGATTAAGAGAGTGTTTGTCCATTCTGTGGAGCATGGACCAACTACAGCTTCCTGCCTGTGTGTCCAGTGCCCTTTCACTGGCTGCACGTTTCCTAAGGTACTTTTGTTTCACTTTCTTACTAGCACTCCCTTTGAGTGCATGTCTTTGTGGTCAGCCTCCCCTGTCTGCATTGGCTCTGTTTCATTGCCCCACATCTCTGGTTGCCCCCTCCAGAACTGCTCTTAGTCCCACTTCTGGTTGCCCCACCATGGCCATTTCAGTTTTTGAAGGCCCGTATAAGCAGCACAGCTGCACCGCTAGCACAAAGAACCAAAAGATGTGCTCAAATAATGTTCCACTGTTATCCTAGTGAAATATGTGCAGCCTGGGACACATATTTTAGGTGTCCCTGCAGCATTCCTGAGATGCAAGTTATACCTCTGGAGCATTTAGTACATTGTAGCTCCGGCTGGGCCAAATTAAAAAAAACTTGCGTTATGTGGCTTTGGTTTCTGTCATTGTGAAGCAGAAGCAGTCCACCGCCAGTCACTTAATTTGTCACTTCATCAAGGAAACACTATGAAGAAACAGAGAGACCACAGTGTTTTTCTTAGCCATGCTTTATGTTTTAGAAATTTTCTGATAATGGTGGGTGTTTGTCAGTTGTAAACGGAGGAAGATTTGGCACTTGGTGCTGTGCCAATGCCTTCTGTTCCAGAGCAGAGAACACCTGTCCACAAAGATTCAATTATGGGAGTAACAGATCAGTAAGAATGTGGTCTTAACAGACAACTTATGTCACAAAGCAATTCTGTAGCCTTTCACCACACAGCCAGCTGTGACCCGAAGCTGCAAGTTTGTCTAATTGCAGACAGGGACACTGCCTGCAAACCTCCCCACCCCAGGTGAACTCCACTTTTGGCCTCTGACATGCTTGGACCAGGACTAAATTCGAATTATGACCTGTCACAACCAACACCCACCCCGCCCGTTCTTGGTTGGACCATTCCATCTGCCGCTTCCACTTCAACCCAAGGCACTGAAATGTTCTCTTCCTGTCAACACAAAAACAGTGAGAGCAGAGCTCGCCTAAGAAGAACCTCAAGAATCCTGGGTTTCCCGGAACAACAGCCAAAGAAGGCTTGGTGACTCCACTCATCTTCTGAGGTGGACAGTAGGAAACCCTCTGTTTTAAAGCAACATCTTTGATGTGAAGATGTACAGTTATTGCTGTAATACCATACTGATTTTATTTTTGCAGTTTTATGTAGTGCAGACGCAGCCCAAAGGGACTGAAGTACTTCACTTGAGCACTAGTTACATTACACAAGGTGAGATTCATTTTTAGGCTTCACCTGTACAGCACTTTCTTTCTTTTTTTCTTTAAGCTATGTTGCACAGCAGTGAGTTGATGTGCAACAAGTAAAAAAAACAAATTGACAAAGCCAAACTATTGGCTTTACCAATGCTTGTTTCACTAGCATCAAACAAACATATTTATTTCAAAAACAACCTTAAAAATGGCAACCTAATTTCTCTAACTAGATGCAATGGTTTACTGACAAGAATGTTAAAGTTAATTTAACAAAATTCCTGCTCTTTTACCCTTTTATTTTTCAAAGTTATATCATAAGTTTTTTTAATTTTTTTATTTTTTTTAAATAAAGTGCAACATCCAGCCTACGGTCTCCTGGCACCATAAACACAATTCCAGAAACGAAGAAAGTGACAATGAAAGCATTAATGTTTAAACAACCAGGTTTCCATATTGTTAGAAAGCATGAAATGAGAAAGCTCCCTCTGAATAAGGAAACGCATGGACATCCACTGAAGGACTGCAAGTGCCTGATATGCTCTGCTTGCCAATTTTTTTAATTTAAATTTTGCTACTTCAAACAAAAGAAATACTCTAAGATGGTTGAAGCAGTGAAAGCTACCTGCTACCTTACAGAGAAACCAGAATCAATGATCAAACTGACATTTGGACTGACAGCTTCAGGCCTGGGGCTTGAGGCTACTGTTGGGCATTCAAACTGTTAGGATGTGTGAAGTTAGTAGGATTTCAGTTTTCAATGGATGTGATATCTTTGTTTACTCTTTATCCTACGTATCACAAAATGCACATTTATCGCGTGCCAACATAAGTATTTTGACTTGTAAAAAATGTGCACTTAGGATTGCATATATAAAATAAGGACTATATGGTTCTGGGACTTTGTGAATCTCTGTAGATACCTCAGGAGGTCGCAGTGCTCAAATTCATCAGCATGCGTTCTTTGGCCATCCAACAACGTAACTTCCCCTGGGGTGCACAGATATACACTTTTTACAGCAACTCGAGTCAATATCTGCCTAGAATAGGGAATTTGTTTAACCTTGGTAAACAAGAACCAATACAAGAGAAACAAAAATGCAGCATTGATTTAAGAATGATTGTTGTAATTCTGGTAATGAAATAACCTTCCACCCACTGTACCTTTTTATTATTGGCTACTCGTCTTAGATTATCTTCTTCAATATGAGGAAGTTGCAGAAAAGGAGACTTGAACTGCTGCAAACCTTGGACGGTAATTTGGCAAAGTTTCATGCAGTTTTCTAAAGAGCCCAGAGATGGAGCACGGAACTCCCTTTCTTAAAGGAAAAAAAAGATACCATTAATTCATTATCTAGACTAAATGTTACCTTTCAGTCTCATCACAACTAGTCACACTAAGGAACTGTTTTACAGATATGTTACTATAAAGCTGTGAAACTTGTTAAAACAGAATCCCAGTAAAATACTGTGCATACCAAACCTAATTGACATAACTGCAACTATGACTCCCTAACCTCTGAGATGATTGCACACTATCACTTTTAAGATTCCTTAAGCTTGTCTGTGGGACTTCACAATAAAGGCAAAACTTTAAAAGGTTAATTTCTATTGCTTTTAGAGGATTTACCAATGCCACAACACCACTGCAATCACAGGAAGGTGATATGCTCGGATACGGTATTGTACCACCCCAATGCACCAATCCGAGCGCTTTTTTAAGATAGAAATTGACTTTCAATTAACTTCGAATAACAACAGCTGAAGAAAAGTCTGTTCTACCGAAGGAAGTGATGAGAGTGGTGAATTGCATCTATCAATATGTTTGCTATTCCATGCTTACTAGTATGAAATAAACAATTTACTTCAGACAATAGAAAACCATATTAGCATGACAATGTACAATTTTTATTTTGTAGGCCATTCACATCACAGAAAACTAATCTACCATCAGCGAAGTGGTGCGTGTGCTGAACCCTTCACTACCACGGTAGGCTACAGTAGCTCTGTAGTACATGCACACAGTTTAAGACAGAGTAGAAATCGGCTCCACTAAAAAGGACGGAGGGACAGCCACATGCAAATTTATGAAAGATAATGTTCTGGTGAGGTGTGGTTACAGGTAACTTCTCCAGAATTGGATCTGTTTTAGATTAAATTGCTTGATTCAAAATACCAAGTAGTTCATACAATATAAAAAGTGGTTGGTGGCTAATTAGGCTCACTTTAATACAATAGGTTGCACAAAGTTTTTCACAAAGCAGATTGTCTCCACACAGTGATTGTTAGCAAAAACATGTCGCTTTTTTCTTGATGCATCAGCCCTGCAGATGTCAAGAAGCAGGACAGGCTTATGCAAGATTGAGCTGTAGTTTTCTTACTGTGATGATGGGTGTCTCTGGCACGGCAAAAAGAAAATGGTAGATGCAATCCACATGACAATAATATTTAAACCAAGAGAATATTTAAAACAACAGGCTCAGTGATGTGAAAATCTGATGGAGCCATTTGGGATTAACAGGTTAGGCAGAGCACTACACTATATTTGTGAATGGAAGCAAAGGAAATATTCTTTGGTTGTAAAGGATGGAACTTTATTTTCCTAAGATATTGGTGCCAACAGCTGGATAAAAAAAAAACTAGATCGCTTTTGCGGCTATGCTTGCCGTTCTGGGTGGTAATGGATGATCACGTGTGTGTACAAGGTTCTGATGAATTCTGAGAGGTTATCTGAAGCATGGAGGACTACTGAATAAGGTTTGTATATCAGTACTGCTTCATTCATACTAGAACAATAAGGATGATTATGCAGTGGTCCCTCAAGGTCTTACTGATCCCACTCAGGACGAAGGGAACTGAGAAAAACCATTTGCATTCAATCCCTGTTGCTACACAATGGTACACTGCTAATTCATGTGGACATGGTGTTGACTGTCCTCACCAATATCAAGAATATTCTTGGAAGATGCAGACTTGTTACCCAAAGTTATAGCACACAGATGTGCAAAACTGTCTTTTTTTTGTAAAAGAATGACTAGGGGACGATGGTAGATGGGGGAAAACCATCCCTCCACAGAATGAATCTGTTGTCATGGCCAACTGTGGGGGCAGTGTCTTGAACAGAAGGTTTTTGCCAATAATCTGCTGTTGGTGTCCCCACCGTAGTGTATGCTTTTCATGAAGCATTACTAAGTGTTTAAAGACCACATTTCTGAGACGGGTTCCCATTTGCAGTTGGCACTTTGTAAAGATGCTATGGGTAGACTTTGGTAATAATGATCGCCCACTAAAATGTGAAGAAATTTGCAGATATTTGAAAGTAACCATCCAGGTGAACTAATGGAGCTAGCAATTCTCCCTACTGAAGTTGATGTAATAGGTTCTGTAAGGCTGCTATCCAGAAGGATTACTTTAGGAAATTGATCAGTTTAGATAGGTCAAGAATAGGGTGTCAGCGCGCTCCATTTCCTTTTCCTTTAAAAAAAAAAAAAAGGCTTTTTTTCATCCCATTGAACAGTGTAATGAGTTATTTCTTCCTGGACCATTCTAGAATTCCAGGGCCTAAGAGACCATTGTTCTCACTTGTCCACAGTGTTAGGTACCCTCAAATAAGGGATAGTTTCTTACCTGTAACTCCAGTTCTCTCGTAGGGGAGTTTCCATTATAGTCATAAGCACTGAATAGTCCCGCCAATGTGCAGGGACCCTGAAGCACTTTTTCACAATACATCTTCTTTAAGTGCAGATGTTTGCCTTTCTTCTGGAAGAAACATTATGCAGCCCATAGGAAAAGGCAACAATGTCCCAATTGTTCAACTTGAACTTAAAAAAGCATTTACATTAATGTTTATAATTCCATTATGTTTTTTGTAAAACAGAATAAATGTCTTTCACAAACCTTTTTCTGGTACAGTAGAGAGATGAAGTAAAGCAGGGCAGCGTAGCCCGACAGGCTGTCAATTTATGAGTTAAAAATAGAGGCTGTGCCTTTAAGAACCAAGAGATCACCAGTATCCCATCATGCTGAGCAGGTGACAGTTGCTTCAGTTCTTTTTGAGGCGATGCATGACGAAATATAAGTCTACTGGAACATCTGTCCCTGCCATTGGGGAGGGTTGCTTATGACTATAATGGAAATTCTCCTATGAGAGGACCGGAGTTAAAGGTAAGAAACTATTCCTTAACTTGTAGGAGATTTCCATTTATAGTCATAAGCACTGAATAGAGTACTAAGCTCCTCCCTGCTTACAGCTTTGGAGAAGACAGAGACTGAACTAAGGTAGAGTTTTAAGCAAATAGATTTCTGAGGGAGCCTGTCCTACATGAGCATCTGCTCTGTTATCAGAGTCCAGGCAGTAATGTTTGATAAATGTATGGACAGATCTCCATGCGTCTGCTTTGCAAATATCTGGGATAGGGATATTTCTAATTAAAGCAGCTGTAGCCACTTTATCTCTAGTAGTGTGTACTTTAGGCTTAGCTGAAAGCGTCTTATTAGCTTTTTAATAGTACAACAGGATATAGGAAACTATCCATCAGGAGATGGATTGTTTGGAAGTGGCTAAGCCCGTATGGCCTGGACGATAATTAACAGTTGGTTCGACCTGCGGATGGTCCTGTCCAGGTAAAATTTCAGACCTCTCCTTACATCCAGCAAAGAGAGAACTTTCTGCTGGAGTAGAGGCGTTCTGAAAGAATGTTGGAAGAGATTTGGTCTGGTTAACATGAAAGTCCGAACTATCCTTAGGGAGGAATTTCAGGTGAGTTCTCATAACCACTTTGCTAGAAAGGAAGACTGCGTGTGGTTTCTGAGAACAAAACGCATGGATCTCGCTAACCCTGCGAGCTGATGTTATTGCTTCAAGGAAAGCGGTCTTCCAAAAGAGGTGTTACAGGGAAGCTTTGTGAATAATATCAAATAGATCCTGCATAAAACGAGAAAGACCTTCTAGAAAATCCTTGATGACTTGGATTTTGAAAAACAAAAGGTTTGTGAAGGACATTTTCTGTAGGCAGTAAGGGCAGGCAGGTGAACCTTTATAGATGAGAAGTGTAAACCTGATTTTGCCAGATGGAGTAAGTATGGTAGAATGGCATCATCCTGGCAAGAAGTAGGGTCTAGGTTCTAGGAGGAACACCAAATGCAGAATCTCTTCCACTCAAGGCATATGCAGAACGGGTGGCAGGCCACTTAGCCTCTTTAAGGATGTCCATGCAGTCCTGTGGTTGGTTCAAGTGCCCGTACTGCACTATTTCAGAAGCCATGCCACCAAACTCAAGGAGGAGAGATTGGGGTGTACCATCTGGCCTCTCAGCTTCGTGAGCAGGTCTGTCCTGCGTGGTAGTTTGAGATGAAGATGGATGGACCAGTGAGGGAGGTCCGTGAACCATCACTGACGTGGCCACTCTGGTGCTATTAAGATGATCTTGGCCCTTGAGGGGAACAGTTTGATGAGAACTGTTGGGATCAGGGGAATCGGTGGAAAGGCATACAGAAATTTGCCAGACCAGTCGATCCATAGGGCATTTCTCAGCATCACTGGTTGGTAGGTCCTCGAGGACAAGCTTCAGCATTTTTTATTTTGTATTGTGGCGAACAGGTCGATGGAAGTTATGCCCCACAGGTGAAATATGTTGTGAACGACATCGTCGTGCAAGACCCATTCGTGGTTCTCTTGCAGTACCCTGCTTAGAAAATCTGTGTGCGCATTTCGCACACCTGGAAGGAGAGTTGCAGTGATTGTTAGATTCCTGGCTATGAGCCATTTCCAGACTGCTTGGACTTCGTGTGATGGACCTCGTCTCTCCCTGCTTGTTGAGGGAATAAATGGTGGTTGTATTGTCCATCTGTACAAGCAGGGAATTAGATCTGAATGAGGGGTAAAACACTTTAAGCACTAGATGGACTGTGCGTAACTCCAGGAGGTTGCTATGGTATGTCGACGCTCTCTCTGACCATTTGCCCCGGCTCTGGAGATGGGCCACATAAGCCTCCCAGCCTAGCATTGAGGTGTCCATCTCTACTATTTGAGGAAGAACCTCCTGATGAAAAGGCATCCCACGAAGTAGGTTCTTTGGAGAGCACCACCATTTCAGGGACAGCTGTGCATGACAAGATAGTACTATCCCGTCTTCCCAGTCGCCTGTCAGTTGGTCTCACTGGTCCTCAAGACATTCCTGCAGAGGTCGCATGTGGAGACGAGCTTTTGGTGTGAGGAAGATGAAGGATGCCATCAAGCTGAAAAGAGAATATTTTTTTCCCTGTCAGAAGGCAAGCTGTCATAAGAGAGTGAGATTGCCGAAGGATCGCTAAACGTCTCTCTTCCGAAGGATACACTCTTTCCTAGGCCTAATCTTTGGAGGAGACTGCAAGTCCAGTTGTAGAGAAGCTGAGATTCTTGAGACAATGACACCTTAATCAGCCAGTCACCTAGGTAGGGGTAGGCAAATATGTTGTGCTTCCTCAGATGGGAAGCCACTACTGCCATGCACTTTGAGAATCTTCTTGGTGCTGACTTCAGACCACCAAATGGAAGGACTTAGTATTGGCAGTGTTCTTGGCCCACTATAAACCTCAAGAACTTGCAATGCTTTCTGGCAATTGGAATATGAAAGTATGCGTCTTGAAGGTCGATGGAACAGAGCCAATCCCCTTGGTGTAATTGGGGATAAATGTCCCCTACCGGAGTGGGAAACAGAAGAGGGGGACGTAATGATTCAAGTGTGTGACCTTGATGGTTGCTTGCCTCCTTGAGAAGGCCTCCTGGGTAGATCTCCCTCTAGGCTGCCTTCTTATGTATGGTTGATAGGGTCTTGGTGCTGTGCACCATTGTGCTGACACCCCTGATACCAATGAGGGGTTTGAACCCTCTGGGAATAGAAGCAGTGCTGATAAGGTCTATAAGATTTACTTTGTTCCCTGGGTCTCTCTAAGCCAACTGCCTTTAGAGTGTCAATTTGGGCCTTCATACGTGCCGTCTTGTCATCGGTATGAATTCCAAAGAGAGTGGTACCAGAGAATGGAAGATTCATTATTCTCTGCTGTGCTTCTGGCTTGAGGGATACAAGACTGAGAGAGACACTGTGGCAGTACTTGTGGACCGCTAATATGGAAGAGTCTGCTGCAGCACTAATAACTTGGTTGGATACCATTAATCCATGGAGTCCTCTCTCATCTCTAGGGAGATGTTCAGCAAATTGATGCATGGATTCCCACAATGAGCCGTCATATCTGCCTAAAAGGGCAGTGGCCCTGGTTGCGTTCATGGTGGTCACTGCCGTACTGTACACTTTATGACCCACAGAGCCTAACTTCCAACTCTCCTTATTGGGAGGCACTGTAGCAGGGGGAGTAGTGGTATGATGTTTTTTTGCCGCTACTATTATCACCAAGTCTGGTGAAGGATCTGTCCAGAGGAAAGCAGGATCTTGCGCGTGAGCGCAATATTTCTTTTGGAACCTGGAAGGGGCCGCTTTAACTGTGGTTGGCGACAGGATACGATTCATAGTTGGTTCAAGGAGACCTGGCACCAGTGGAAATAATGGTTGAGATGCTTTCCTGTGCTGAAGTGTTTCAAACATCACAGAGGTGGAAGTGGTCGACATGGGGATGTTTAGCTTTGCAGCTTGTAGGAAGCTGGCCTGGTGTATGGTGAGCACCTATGGTGATATCACCTTATACCAGGTATCCCATATTAGTGAGGTGTAGACAGTGTCTAGGAAGCCATGGCTCTCTAGAGCTTTGGATGAGCAGCCAAAACTTATCTAGGAGACATGTAAAGCTTATGCAATACTACTGGCTTCACACAGGTTTGCAAACCCTCCTCCGGGGATGGTATTGCTTGGGAATCTATTCCAAGGTAAGGAATCTGCAACTGTAAGTCTCTATCAAATGAACAAGTTCCTTACCTTTGGTAATGAAATTATCTGGTGGAGGCAATCTAGTCGCAGGTTCCTTACACCTTAGAATTTCCCGAGGCGTCAGAATGGATCCGGAGATTTTTCTTATAGTAGAACCCATGTGTGCCGTCAGGTGGCATCGGTCAACTCCGCATCTGTCCCTTGCGTCGTGGTCACTATGATGACATCGCAGTCGTATATAGGCGCCACCCCAGCATGCTAACGTCAGTTTCTTTTCACGACTTTCCATGCCAGAAGTGCGGAGCCATGAAGAATACTGAGACAAGGGCTCCAGAATTAGGGCCCTGAAAGGGAGCCCCTGTCCCTAGAAATCAGTTCGCAGAGTGAGGAGAATGGGTGGGTCATTTAGGAATCTGCAAATGGAAAATGTCTCTACCAAATAATTCATTACCGACGGTAAGTAACTTGTTCAGCTGACAGAGATGTCTAGTTGCTGATTACTTACCTTAGAATAGCTACCCAAGCAATATCATCCCCAGAGGAGGGTTTGCAAACCTAGATCATACTAGGAAGTCCTGCAGGATCGAACAGCCAAAATAGTCTTCCCTGCGGACCTGACTGTTCAGGCAGTAGTGTTTGGAGAATGTCTGCAGGGATGATCACATTGCTGCCTGGCAGATGTCGAGGACTGGAACTCCGCGTGCTAACCAGTGGATGCAGCTCTGGCTCTAGTGGAGTGAACATGCAAATCCTCAGGGGGATGCTTCTTAGCCAAACGTGTACCACATTTTGATGCAGAGAACAACCCATCTGCAGATGATTCTCTTCTACACCGCCCGTTCTTTCTTTGCACCCACATAACCCACAAAGAGTTGATCGTCCACCCAGAAGTCTTTGGTACACTTGAGGTAGAACACCAACAGTCTTTTTGGATACAGGCAGTGGAGTCCCTCCTCCTCATGAGAAGAATGTGGGGGGGGGTGTAAAAGTAGGCAAGGTGATGGATTGGCCTACGAGAAAGGGCGTTACCACTTTAGGGAACAAAAAGGCCCTAGTATGAAGCACCTCTTTGTCAGTATGGACAAAGATGAAGGGTGGTTTAAAAAAAAAAAAAAGAGCTTGTAGCTCACTCACTCTCCGTGCAGAAGTGTGGCCACAAGAAAGGCCATTTTTAAGGTGAGGAGCCAAAGAGGACAATTATAAAGAAGCTCAAAAGGAGCACGCATGAAGAAGGCAAGGACCAGGCTCAATTCCACGGAGTCATTATGAACAGTGTGGGGGGAAACATATGGCTAAGACCTTTGAGGAATCTTACAACAATGGGAGATTTAAACAAAGAGGGTTAATCAGGAAGTCTGAGGAAGGCAGATATTGCAGACAGAGCCCTGCTGGGCAAAAAAAGAATAAACAAAAGAACCTCAGACTGAGGTGCAGAAAGGGGATCAACAGTTTTGTTGGTGTACCATGCCACAAATGTATGCCAACAACAGGTGCATACCGTTTTGGTGGAGGGATGCCTTGCTGCCAAAATATCACAGACTTTGGGCAGAAGGTCAAAAGCTGTCAACTGCCGCCATTCAATCTCCAGGCAAGAAGACAGAGACTGGACAGGTTCGGGTGGAGAACCCTCCCCTGCTGCTGCGACAGAAGATCCTCCAGAAGAGATGGTCCTAGTGGAGGATTGATGGCCATGCTTAGAAGATCGGGATATCATACTCTCTGTGCCCTGAGCGACAAGAATTACTTGGGCCCAGTTGTTCTTGATCTTCTTGAGAACTCTGGGCAAAAGTGGTATTGGCAGAAAGGCGTACAAGGAGGCTGGAGTTCCACTCAAGACGAAAAGTGTTGTAGAGTGAGTGTTGCCTTGGAAACCCCAAAGCGCATGACCACCCTGAACTCCCTCCACCGGAGACCAGATGCCTCTGATCTCCGCCTCTGCCATGTGGCCACCCCATTCCAGGAGTGACACATCTGTCACAACATTCTGATATGGTTGGGGAAGGGAGAGGGATCTGCACCTGGCGCAATCTTGATTTGTTAGCCACCACTGCAGATCTTGCGCAGTTCCCTCCAAGATCTGGACCATGTCAGATAGATTCCCCTGATGCTGCGCCCACTGGAACTACAAGTCCCACTGCAGAGCCCGCATATGTCATCTGGCATGTGTGACCAGCAGGTTGTAGGAGGCCATGAGGCTCGGCAGCCTTAGAGTCAGTCTCACCGAAACCCAGGATAGAGGCTGAAACATCAGTATATTAGCCTGAAAATCCTGGACTCGCCGCTCTGGATGATAGGACCAAAACTGCACTGTGTCCAGAACAGCTCAGATGAAAAGGAGTGTCTGAGAGAGAGTCAGGTTTGACTTCGGCACATTTACAGTGAACCCCAGTGAAATGAAGGGGGTTTGCTGTAGTCTGGAGGTGGGAGACAACAGCCTAGGGTGAGCCTGCCTTTAACAGCCATTGAGGTAGAGGAAGACTGACAACCCTAGCCAGTGCAGATCAGCTGCAACCAGCGTCATCACCTTTGTGAACACCCGAGGGGCGCTGGGCAAGGCCAAAGGGGAGCAAAGTGAACTGATAGTGCTCGAGACCTATCACAACCTGCAAGTAACGTCTGTGTTCAGGCAGGAGGGAAATATGAAAATAGGCGTCCTGCAAGTCCAACGCTACCCTCCCGTCTTGAGGGTCCAGGCAGAAAGGACCTGAGCCAGAGTGAGCATTTTTAACTTTCCTTCCTAAGGAAGAGATTGAGGGCCCAGAGGTCTAGGATAGGACGAAGGCCTTTGTCCTTTGTGGCAACCAGAAAGTAGTGCTAATAACTACCACGGCCTGCTTCTGGCACAGGGCCAGATAGCATAACCTTAATAATAATAAGGGTCTATAGCTCCCTTGGGCAAGACAGCCATAACCTTGTGAATAAGTCCCAAGTGATCCTCTGTCATCAGATGGTAGCATGGCAGGAGGGGTAGTTTCGAAGAGGAGGGAGTAGCCTCTACAGACTATCTGCAAAACACACCTGTCCATCGTGATGGGCTCCCAGCTGGGCAGGTGATAGCAGATTCTGTCTCCAACTGGTGATTTGAGGGCTTGTGGACAGGGCTGACAGCTGGCTCCCTGATCCACTAGGACTTTGGATCCCGCGTCCTCGGCCATGCAGAGGCTGGTCAGGACGCACGCCACAGTGGCTGGAGGGAAACAGATCTGGTTGGGCACCCCTTTGGTAGCTATGAAAGGAGCGAAAAGCAGACTGAGGAGGGCGAGGAGCAGCTGTGAGGCCAGGGGACTAAGCCAGAACCCAGACTCCTTAGAGTGTTCGAGCAACGAGTCTGCTGTCTCCGAAGAGACAGATGTCATCGAAGTGCATGTCCATAAGCGATTGTTGGACATTCCCAAAAAAGACAGACATCCTTAACCAAGCGTGGCGCCAAATGCCCATTGTTGGATGCAACCGATCTGCCCGGTGAGTCGGTGGCATCCAGTTCACATCAAATAGTGAACTTGGCTGCATCTCTCCTGTCAGCAGCTTGAGGGAGAATGGCCCGGGCCTCCTTCTGGACCTGTGGTAGCACCTGCGTGACCATATCCCATAAAGTATGGGTGTAACAACCCAAAAAGCATGTGGTGTACACATACCGCAATGCGAGACTAGAGGAAGAGAACATTTTTTCCCCAAGTTGGTCCAGTCTTTTTGATTCCCTGTCCGGGGGTGCGGACGGGAATGCACCAGAAGAGGAAAAAGCCCGAATGACTAAGCTCTCAGGCGCAGGGTGTTGGGTTAGAAATTTAGCGTCGTTAGGCGCAGGCCTATGGTGGTGGGTGATTGTCCTGTCGACAGGAGCCCCTGTGCTGGGTTTAGACCATGTCCCCAACAGGACATCAGTGAGGGCCTCATTGAAGGGCAATAGGGGTTCAGATGTGGAAACCCCGGGCTGAAGCACCTCAGTCAGGAGGTTAGTCCTGACTGCCACTGAAGGCAGCTCCAGGTCCAGGACCTCGGCGCTCTTCGCACCACCATCGCATAGGAGGCTCCCTCCTCCACAGCCACGGTAGGGGAGAAGACAGGCCAGAATCAGGGGAGAAGGCAGGCCAGAATCAGGGGAGGTGTCCAACCCACTGGCTTCACCCAATTCCTGAGCCCAGTCTATACAAGGGTCTTCAAGCTTGTATTCTAGAAGGTCCAGCAACCCTACCATACTCTCACTGTACCCATACCCATAGCTAAAAGGATCAGGATCCAACCTGGGGAGAAATGTCCCCGTCAATGTCTGAATGGATGTTGGGCAATGTCGTTCCTGCTCCGGGTCGGAGTCGGGAATGAGTATGGGATCGATGTTGATTATGGGCCCAACTGACGTCAGGAGCATCGACTACTACACTGGAAAAGGTTACAATGGCACGACTGGGATCAGCTCGGATCTGGAAATGGATCCTAGGGTGCCCTCTGGAGCTGAAGCTGCCAGCGTGGAACCCAAGGGGGCCCCCACCGACCCTACTGACTCGGGGAGGTACAGAACCAACCCAGAAGCAGGCTGCGAGGACGGAGGCCCAGAAGAGCGACGCTCCTCCTGTGTCGCATCAGCTGAGCGACGGGGTGAAGTCGAAGAACACTTCTTCTTCCCTGACTTCTTCTTATGACCCGAATGTCCCGAGGACTTGGAGTGGGATAAGGATAAATGGTGATGACCTTCCTCTCAAGCAAGTCTGGGAACAATGCGGAGCTGACCCCCAGGCTGCCATGAGCTTTAGGGACCGTTCCCTCAAAGCCTTCGAGTTCATGACACAGCAGTCAGAGCACGACTGCAGGTCAAGGTTGCGCTCCAGAACCACAAGCACACAAGGTGAGGATCCATCACCTACATCATGTGGTGACTGGAGTCACATGGCTTGAATCCAGTCTTATAGGAAGATATATTGACGCACCAAGAATGTCAAAAAAGTTTGATAAAAGGTGTCAAAAAGTTGGTCAAAAAGTGAATGAGGGTAGCTTTTCTCTGGATCTATACGTAAGCTGGTGTGGAAAGAAAGGAACTGATGTCAGCGTGCTAGGGTGACGGCTATCTACATCGACATCATCACAGCAACCACAACAACGAACACAGAGTCGACCAAAACCACCTGATGGCGCACAAGGGTAGTGCTCGAAGAAAAATCTACAGATCCAGTCTGACACCTGGGAAAATTTTAAGATGAGGAATCTGCAACTAGAAGTCTCTATCAGATATTGTTTCCGATGTTAATCTGTAACTGGCAATTCAATTATTATTTGCTATTCTGTAATAACGCATTGTGTAGCTTTGTATATAAGAAGTTGCCTGCAAAACCGCAAATTGAGACCGGGTGCCTGCCTCTGTGAGGAGGGTCGCCTTCCCTGTCACATCAGTGAAGTACAGTCTTTACATTGCCAAATAGGACTGTGCCTTCTCTTAATTTCCTTAGTTTTGAGTCATCCTGCAACAGTTCGCAAGCCAGCCTGGGAGGTTATTCTTGTACCCACCTGACTGCTGACACCAGAATACCACCTAACCCATGCAGCATAGATTATTGCACCCCTTTTGATGAGGTAAGCAGGCAGAGTTTGCTGAAGTTCTGCCTGTCCACAGGGGTTGGGAAGGATGTAGGGATTGCAGTCTTTTAAAGGTAAGGATAAGCTGACTACGTTCGATACGTTTGTTAATACCGTATGATTCGTTCCCCTTGGCAATGGTAAACAGATGTAGATATATGAGATAAGGAGATATAAGGTTATAAGATTGCGTACATGTATTTAAAAATATCAGGAAAGGCGATACATAACTGGTTCACTTGTTATTCCCAACATAAAGTTGGAAGTGGTCAATTTGAAATTGGAAGTTGCCAATATGCGTTCCAATGTTTGGCACAGAGAAAAAGATGTTGCTAAACTTTACTTTCAGATACGATCTGAACACTCAAATTACTATCCTGGACGTAATGTCCTTAATTCATTCCACGGTCTGAGAGACGCACGGTTTGATGAGGTTATCATATCTGAGTGTGGAGAAAAGTGACAAGGGGTGACCAGTTGTATTTACCGTTTAGAGTAGAATACAGTTGATTAATAATTAGAAGTAATTGACGTGTTCACATTTTTTATGCTGATGGTAGGTGTGTGTATAAGTGAAAAGGGGCCACTGTATGATGAGGATGTGCAATGTACCATAAAGTTCTTTTAATGTGTATTGCATAATTGGCAAGGATAAAAGTTGCTGAACTTTCCTGTTTTTAAATACGTGTATAAGTTTTAAAAGAGGAGTAGTATTTGACCAGATAAATGAAAAGGTGCAATTGTATAAGTATGGGACATACGAGTAATAGTGGAGACTCCCTTAGCACATATGCAGGTTTTACCCAATAATCAGAGAAAATTGCAACAATATTGTTTAGAATGGTTTAAAGCCACCCAAAAATATATGTATCCCTGTCCAAAAGAAGGGAATTCCGATGACAGAATAATGAAGCATATTATTACATATCTTAGTAGTAAATATGCAGAAGCCAAATTACAGAAGAGAGAAGCAATTTCAGCTTTATGGTGAGCTTGTGAAGTGACATTCTCTTCCCTTCTGGTATTAGACTCGGAGGATGACTGGCATGACTGTGCAACTTACATTCCTAATGAATCTAGTCAAGCAACAGACAATCCTATACCAGATAGCATTGTCAATTTTGTTGATGGTTCTTCTACTATTGACCAGTATACAGGAATTGGAAACAGGAGCAGCAGTAATCAGAGCACAACAACATGACTCTTATGATACACTCCATATAGTGAGCTGATGACATTACCAGTGCATTATTCTGTGCAAGCAGCAGAAGTAATAGTATTAATAGCAGCTCTTAAGCAAGGATCAGAAGAAGTAATTACAATTTAATCAGATTCAGCTTATGTTACAACCACTGAACATTCCAGCATCATGAGACGAGCAAGAGAGGTTTTCTTAAGCCATACGGAAGTTCTGTTATGCATAGAAAAATCCTAGAGGCTCCAAAAGAGCCACTTTCATTACCATAGGCAGTGGACGTTGTGAAATGTGCAGCACATACAAGTGGACAGGATTTTTGTCTCTGGGTAATGACCAGCAGATTTTGCAGTTAAAGATAAAGCTAGGCACACCTGCGCCTGTGCCACGATCATCACAACATGTCCCTGTTCTGGTGGCTGAGACTGCCTCACTGCCCGGGTCCAATTGCAATCCCACCAAGGCAATGACACGCCTCATTTTGCAGAGACATTGCATTTACATCTGCAAGAACTGCAGGAAGCAGCTCTTCTACATGAAAAACAGTTATGGGAGGGCAGATGATGCACCCAGCCAGGGGATTACATAATAAATAGACCGCTAACTACACACCTCTAAGTTACTAGTAAATGGCACCACTGGTACCTAGGGCATGGGTACTGAAGAGGGTCCCTCAGAGCTGCAGCTAAACGTATGTAGGCTGCCAATGCAGTCTGCGTGACAAGGTGCTTCCAAAACTGAAAACACGACGTGGCACACAGTTGTGTGCCATGCCCCCTAAAACACTGCTTGTAATATCTGTAGGTCACCCCTACAGAAGCCCTTCCAGTCTTAAAGCAGGGTGTATTATATTACAAGTGAGGCACATATGCATGAGCAAATATGACCCTATGTTTTTGTCTATTCTTAGACTTAGGAAGTGTGCAGAAAAAACGTTCTAAATACATACGCTGGACACTAGTCAATTCGAGTTCCCCAGCTACATGATGGCCTCTCTGAACATAGGGATGTTTGGTATCAAACATCTCTTATTAATAAACCCTCATTGAATCAAGTGATGGATTTATTAGTATATGCACCCAGAAGGCACCTTAGAGGTACCTCCTGAAAACCTGCCCGACTGATAGTGTGCTGACTGGTCTAAACCAGCACAGCGACCCTACACAGACGTCTGACCTCCTGAGGTGAGAGCCAGCACTCTCAGAGACCAGGAACAAAGCCTGCTCTGGGCGGAGGAGTTATCACCTCTTCCAGGAAGGATGCATATTCCAGGGTGGGAGTCTTCAAAGGACCAGCCGCCTTTGTTATGCGTTTCAGGTATCTCCAGATGGCAGAGAAGACCAGCACCCTGCCCAGTCCCACTTCTTGGTGGCAAGATAGGCGGGAACATTAGTAACAATTCGATGTATGCCCACATCATGCCAGTCCCACCCGAAGGTGGAGAGCTCTTTTCAAATTCCTCCATCTTGTTTTGGATGTAATTACAATTCTATGGTCAGGGTTCTGCCCACTTCCCAGCAGAAGTGGTCACGAAGAGGGTGTAGTTACCCTAAAGGTAGGATACCCATTGGCTGCAACCTGGCACTCCCTGTAACGACCCTAAAGAGCCTTTGGTAACACTTCTTCTGGTTGCTACAGTATCTACCTGTGGATTCCTCACCTTTTGAATATCCCTGATGCATTAACATTCCACTGAAACTTTTCTTCATAGCTCTCCACGCCGACCAGAATCTCATAAAAGTCATAATGCCTCTGGCTCCGCACGCTACTCCATCGGATGTCATCGGGGACATACAAAACCCTCGTTGGCATGCTGATGTCAGTTTCCAACCACAACGGGTGAAACCAACATCACAAATGCAACATCATGTTGCAAAGGTAAACCAAGAATTTACATATATAAAGACATACATCATGTATATGCAATGCGAAATACACACAACATCCAAATAGATTTTTTCTAGGTATATACAGACAGATAATGGAGAGGCGGGAGGGTCAGTGAGGAATCCACAGGTAGAAATTGTATCCATCAGAAAAAGCGTTATTGAAGGTAAGTAACTTGTTCTTCTGATGGATACATCTACCTGTGGATTTCTCACCTTTTGAATAGAATACCAAAGCAGTCCCACACTCGGAGGTGGGGCCTGTCTACTTATACCAAAAAATCTTGCAAAACAGAACAGGAAAATTGACCATCCATCCTCACTTTAGAGTCTAAACAATTGTGCTTTGCAAAGGTTTGGAGGGAGGCCCAAGTTTCCGCTTTACAAACATCAACCACAGGGACACCTCTAACTAAAGCAGAAGTAGAAGACTTAGCTCTAGTGGAATGAGCTCAAATACCTCCTGGTGGTTCTTTGTTAGCCATGGCGTAGCAAATATTTATGCACAGTGTGGGAGGCCGGCTCAGTTTATGGTGTACACCTATGGTGTGCCACCCTATACTGAGTCAGACAACTCTTAGTGATAGTAAATAGGTGTCCAGAAAGCAGAAGCTCTCTGGGGGTAGCTCAGGAAAGCAGCTAAAGCTAATCCAGGAGGAATGTAAAGCACTTGCAATACCACAGTAGTCAAACAATAACTTAGTCACAAGAAAGAATCACACAAGTGTTACAAAAATAAAGGATACTTTATTACAGCACTATTACTAAATGGCACTGGTGTATCTCCCTTGGAAATATTAGATATAATTATACACACAAAATAACCAGCAAAAATAGCACTGGATACACAGGGCCCTAGGGGAGGGCCAAACCATATGCTAAATGTGAAAGTGGAACTCCAGTCAAGGGAAGTGTGGTGGTTAGCTAGGGGCTGAGGCCAGATAGGAAAACCAAAGGTAAATATCTGTAGGTGACCCCCAGCAACCAGGACTAAGTCCGTCAGTTGTCCCATAGGCTAACACAGGAAGCAGTGGTTGGAGTTGTTGGAATTCAGGACCCTTTCCACCAGACCCCGAGGAAACCGTCAGGCAAGAGGATGTAGGGAGAATGCCCCTACCCCTGGATACCGAGAAGACAGGAATACCTACACCAGGGTCCCGGATGCATAGAGGAGAAGGGACTCTCTCTGGAGTCAGTGGATACCTCAGATTGTCCAGCTGCTGTCACAACCCATGGACCAGGCCTATGGAGCCCAGGGACGGATTCCAGACGTGGAGGACCTGCAAAGTAGGGGGACAGAGTCCAGCACTATTGGAGCTGCCCAGGTGGTGAAGGGTGCAATGCCCATGCTCCTGACGGTGAAGTTTCTGCAAGTAGGTGGAAGAAGAAGTCCAGCTGCAGGGTCCAGGAGCTGCAGAAGATCCCATGAGTCGCCTACGAGCTGTCCCTCGATGGTTGCCAGAATGCAGGAGCATCAGTGACCAGCCGGGTCACCAACAAACACTGGCAAATGCAAGCAGGAGCTGTACAAGAATTTGCAAAGTTTTGGGGACCAGCAGGGTCCAGGAGACTCTACCCAGGAGGGGAAAACAGGGCTGGCTCTCAGCACGCAGGAAGGCCAGCAGGAGCCATCGGAGCCCCCATGAGTGACCCACAAGAGATGACACACTGAGTCGCAAGGAGGCCTCACCAGCGCAACAAAACAGAATTCCCACGTCACACGAGTTGCAGGACAGTGGCTGATCTTCGCATTGCAGAGTGCTGGAGGCACGGAGCTTCTTGGAGCCGGAAGATCACCTGAACAAAGAGTGAAAAAACCTTGGCAAGTGCAACAGTCTGGGTGCAAAGGGGTTCCAGTCCAGTGGCAGGAGCAGGGGCCCACAGTCTCCCAAGTTGGTTAGAAGACAAGCAGGATCCGGAGGAGACCACATACTCCCTGCCTGCGCTGCAGAGTCGTTGGATGTTCGTAAGACAGCAGACTCCACCAGCTGGTCGATGTTGTCTTGAGGTGCCTGCGGATGCAGGGGGGTGATTCCTTCACTCCAAGGGAGATTCCTTAATGTTGCCTGGTGCAAACGGAGTGCTTCTGACCCTGGAGAATGCACAGTCTTGGATGTTGCAGAATTCTTGCAAGATCTGGAGAAACAATGTTGCAATGCGTGCTTGGCCACTAGAAGCAGACTTGTCCGGTTCCAAAGCAGACCAGCAGCCGTTCCAGAAGCCAGGAGCGGGAGATGTCTTGCAGAGAGTTCCGTGGAAAGTCTTTCTCAACGAATCTGAAGACCCACCTGTGAGGGAGCCCTTTATTAACACTAAAAGGGGGTTTCTCACTCTCTGAAGTGACCCACCTATCGGAGGGAGTCAGACACGTCATCTACCTAGCCTAACCAGTCAGATGCTCCCAGTGGCCTCTGTCCATCTTGTTTCCAAGATACCAGAATAAAGTGGCCACCTGACAGAGCTCTGTGCACCTCCCTAGGGGAGGAGCTGGACAAAGTGGGGTGGTAACTCCCCTGTCCTTTTTGTGTGTTTCATGTCAGAGCGGGACAGGGGTTCCTGAACTGGTGCAAACCGGATTAATCAAGGAGGGCACCAAATGAGCCCTTCAAAGCATGCTGGTGGCGCTCAGAGGCCAAGCACATAGACATCCAATACACAGGGGAAGGTGGTCACACCTCTCCCTTGCACAAAATCCTTTGTTCTTCCTCTCTGGCCTCAGCCAGGCTCACCAGCAAGAGGCATAACAGTGTCTGGGGTCAGCAGCAGGACGGGCTGGCAGCAAGACCCTGTAAGGTTGCACACACGGACCTGGAGGAGCCTCTAAGGAACCCCCAGAGTACATGGTATCATGCAACTAACACTGGAATTGGTGTAGTTGCATGATTCCAAAATGTTTGATACTATAGATGCCTATGTTCAGAGAAGCCATTATGTAGTTGAACCACTCGTGTTGACCAGTGTCCACTACATACCTTAAGATTGCTTCCTCGCACTTACAGAATCCAGGAAGTGGCCTGAGATCTGTTGGGGCACTCTGCTGAGGCAGAGGTTCCCTCACGCATAGGGACATGAACCCTGCCCTTGGGCTAAAGGGCCTACCAAAGGGGTGACTTATAGGGTATAAGTGCAGTAACCAAGTTTGGTGGTGAAAGGGAGCATGCACCATTTCACGCAGGCTGCAATGGCAGGCCTGCAGACAGTTTGCATGGGCTCCCATGGGTGTCAGAATACATGCTGCAGCCCATGTGAGACCACTGGTGCACCAATGCCCTGGGTGCCTAGGTACCATATACAAGGGACTTACATGGTGCACCAGTATGCAAACTGTGGTGTTAAAGGTTTATCAGCAACCAAATTTAGAGGTGAGTGCATAGTCATTGGGATCCTGGTAGCAGGATACCAGTGAACAGGCAAAAAGAGGGGGGTAACTATGCCATAAAGATGGCACTCTACTACAGACGGGGCATCCACATTTTTTTCTTGGTTCCAACCATGGTCAGGAGGCAGTGGCAGACAGGCAACCTCTTTCAATGTCGTTTTTACAGTCTTTGTAGGTGCTGCAGGGACCTTTGTACTCATGGTCTGTGCAGTCTGCAATGGCTGGCTTGTGATGCTGGACGGGACATCTAAGTCGGAGTCTTGGATAGAGAAGGCTCCTTGGCTCCTCTTGGGTGTGCTCCAACTCGAAGATGTCTGGTGTGTCGTCTGGAGTCCGAGACGCCATTTCCAGTCGATGAGTTCTTATGTCTCTAAACACCTTCTTTGACTGAAAGGACTGACACAGTTGCAGGTTTGCTCGTTATGTTCAGTAGAGAGACACAAATTACACACCCAATGTTGATCAGTGTGGGGAAATATGAATAGCATCGAAAGCAAAAGCAAAATGGAGTCCTCTCCCTCAGTGCTGCAAAGCAGGATGCCACGTGGAGGATGTAGGTCCGAAGAGGGGCACGGATGCCCCGAAAGTCAGCTAGTCAGTTCCAGAATTAAAATTTTAACAGAGGACAGGCTTTGAGAGAAAACGCAATCGAAACAATACTGTTGCTGAAAGGAAGACGGAGAGAAAACCGTTTTGGACTGGATCAAGCTGAGAACTTGGAACGCGAGGAACACATGTCCGAACCAGACAGCGGAGAGAAAACAATCTAACAAAGGACTCAATGCCACGCGCAGTATCACTAAGAGGAGTCACTCGATCCAGTGACTCGAAAAGCTCTGTTGTAGTTGGACTCTCGCACCTAGGCAAGACTGCTGGTTTAGGGATGACGGCACTATTGATTGTAGGCAACTAAGCCATTCCTACATAAAGTCTTAACTGTCGGTCCAACTCTCCCAGCTCACAAGCAGTACCTCACCAAAAACCCAAACAGTAAAAGGTGATTTCTGGCAGCCATACGCAGGGACTCTAGAGTGCGACATCTCCAGGGAGTCGTGGTGGAACGGAATTACCCTTTTCTAATGTCAGTAATAAGTTTCAGTCACATACAGGCAATAAAGGAGATGCAGGAAAGTTTTTGTTAGGTTTATTGAAAAGACTGCAATCTACAGTAAAATGCATGAGCTGCGATTATTAAGATAACACATAATAAAAGAAGCATAACCGTAAGGAGGAGAGTCATGAATACAAAGACCCCACCATTGTACAATAAATATGAGATGGAAAATCCCTAGATTAGAGAGCCTAATCTCTAACCTAATGAGAGCTAGGTGTGATAAACCTAATCTGCCAGTACCATGTCCGTGAGAAGCGCCTCCCAACAGTCGTTACCTAGGAATGAGATCTCTAGGTCAGGGTGAGATGTATTTATACAGATCTTCTAGGACCCCTGATGCAAGTATGTTCCCAAACAATAGATAAGGCTAGTGGCAGTAATTATGTAAACAATTCCCATCAAAAGTACATCATGTTCCTGTCACACGTAAGTGGGAAAGGGACATGATGTGAAAACCTACGTACATCACTTAATTTTGATGCTAATAGTGATGCCTTCACAGAGTGGCACTGATAACACAAATCAAAACATTTTTATAACCATAACAATGTCAGCCATCTTAAAAGAAATAAACTAAATGGGCTAAAAAAGAACAAACTAAATAGGTTAAAAGTCACTAGGTGACGGGGCACAGGCCTGGAAGCCAAAAGGCTGAGCTAATCTGAGTCCCAATAAACTAACAGGATCCACCACAAGCTCCCCATTGCCAGAACAAGGATGATCCCATAACGATGACGCCACAGAAGGTGCACTAGTCCAAGCAAAAAAAAAGCTCTGAGCCAAAAACATGTTAAAATCTAATTACAACTAGCTAAAAACATACAAAGATAAAAATGTCAACCATGACAAGCACAGCAGGCCAAAGTTAATCTAATTTAAGGCAATTTGGCATAAACTTATTAAACTTCAGAATACAGCTAATGGTCAAATTAGTTAACAATAATCATGATCTTGAAGAATATCTACAAAGTCATCGAATGGGAGTGCACCCAGGAATTAATCTACATCGTCAGATGATGACAGGATTGGCAGACGGATCCATGGAGCAGAAGTGTGCAGAGACCTCAAGCACAGCATCACCTACGAAGGCAGCACCATCCCAAGAGCCTGAGCCAAATAGTTTACAAGGGGTGGGTGATAGGTGGCCTCAGGAATCAGCCTCAGTCTCATGGGGCGCGACTGAATGAACCCTCATTGGAAACATCAGCTGTTCTTTGTCCACTGGAGGCAATGCCGAAACAGCAAGACAAACCAATGGTAAACACTTGAAGAGGCACCAGGTGCGATGAAAGACCGGGTGCACGCACCACGGAACTGGTCGGAATGACAATGACCAATCATGCTCCAATTCTTCCAGCAACGGAGCACCAAAGAACTGCACAATGCGATCACAGCTCAGCTATGCTGCTGACCATTGCTCCATCACTCCACTTAGCCGAGAAGGCACAAGCACTGCATATCAAGAACAGTAGCAGCAGCAGTATCCTGCCAATCAGTGCCAAAGTCACTAGAAAGCCACCAAACACACTTGAAAAGAGTGAACGGATAGCTGATGGAATGTCTCCTAAGACAGTCTGGAAGATGGAAAAGAATCCAGACCCAACAGCCTTAAGCAAGTGTACAATCTCAGTAGTGCTCAAGGCGCTGAAAATACAGAAAAATACCTCTCCAAAGTGCTTGGGGAAGTTGCTATTTAATAGGAATTGTATCTCGGCTGATGTTCTTGCTATATGGAAAGCATATGTCTCTCTGGCTGATGTCAACACCACTTGTTTTTGTAACAGTAGCGCCTTTAGTCTGCTCAGCTTCTCATAATTTATATTAGTAGTATCAACGAGAGGCCACATTTCTGCTACTCTTATCTTTTGTGTATGGGAGGGGATTTAATATGCCCACAACAAGTTACAATTTGAGAGACTGAAATTGCGTAGACAATTCCTGGTCTCGTACCACAACAACTCTGTTCGTTCAAGACCACATATCTTCCATTTGAAAGTATTTGAAATGCTGGACGAATCAAAGGGACAGGAGTACCCTTCAGTAATCATGCCACGTTTTCGACCCTCAGGTTGCAAAAGCCTGTTTGCAAATCATCGAATGGCTAACAGTGGTCTTGCATTGGCTTCTGCTCAAAAAGACCTCTGTTTCGCCATTCAGACATTTGAACTCGAAAGGTAACTCCCACTCTGCTTTTACGTAGCTATCTCCTACCCGCTCGTATCTGCTTACAGGAAAATGTTTCAAACATTTTGTGAAACAAAAGTAGGAAATTGACAGATTTATAATGCTGTGTATAAGCCATACTGTTGAAGGACTTTCAGCTACTGCGAAAGGCAGCTTTTCTAACATTTCTATATTAAGCATGGTGTAACTTGCTTCCTTTTTAGCCATTAACTGTTGTTCCCTGGACAAATTAAAAGCGGAGCACAAGTCACTACTCTTAATGTATTTACATGGGACGTGGCCATGTTTCTGAATCTGTAACGCCCAACCCAACTGCATGATGGAACGCAGCTGATTTTGTCCATATTATAAAAGGGACATGTCATTCTGTATGATATCTATCGCAGATGACACTATGTTATTAAGTGTGTATATTCTGTTGGACAGAGTATTCATACCATTATCGACAACAACTAAAGCCTTTTCCATATCTATCTGCCTTAAACATGCAGCAGCTTAAATTTGAGAGAACTTCAATTTTTCATTATATATAGCATACAGGAATCGCTTAGAGTGTGGCTTTCTTGGAACTAGCAAGAAATCTTGCAAGTTTACACCCTCTGATAGGAGATTAAGATGTTCCTTGACTGCTGCTAAGGTGCCAGTCTGTAACCATTGTTGGCACAGTTTACCCACACTATATGTGGTAACTATACCAGAGTGTTGACCCAAGACATAGCAAGGGTCCGGCCAACTAATCTTGAAACCCCCTGAGGAATTCACAAAACGTGCCTGTCACCCAGTTGTAACTATTGGCCACAATAACAACCCACCGGGACTTGAAAGTGTGGAATTATCGGTAGCATTTTGAAACCAAGCATTCAATTCTTCCTCAGTGACATTTAGGAATGTTTGCCAATTGGTAAACTTGTCTAGTGTGGGGATAATGTGGGCATTCATCTCCTTTATTTTTGCTAACCCTAGGCAGGATATTTGTTGAAATGTGTTGTTTAAGAATATCATCTTGGATAGGATTAAGGCATGCTCTATACAAAGCTTCCCTACACTGAATTTGCCAATCTTGTGTTCCCCATACACTTCTTTTTACATCAATAGTGTTCTTCCAGTATTCATAACCTTCAACAGTAAGTCAGGAAACAAAAGAATCTGAATAGATTAATTTGGTGTCAGATAGCAAAATCTTTCGTAATTTAGAAGGTGGTAATTTGAAATAATACGACTCTGCATTTGTAGTGTAAAGTACGACATTTCTATAAATATTTTAAGACTCCCCACAGGTGGAGTTGAACAGTGTTCCCAATGTGTATAGTTAAAAACTGATCTAGGTCTAGTTGCTCGGTGCAGATCGTAATGTCCCCAATGATTGCAACAGAACATTTCCCCATAATTCACTGTGTTCATATACACATCATCCCTTTCAAATACAGTGTAATCCTGAAGCTCAGAAAGCATGGAGTCAACTGTTTTAACATCCCAGTAATCAGAAACAACACCAGGTGTAATTGAAATTTTGAAAATATAAGGCAATTGATATTTATGGCCCTACTGAGGTTATCCATAGGGAACTTTATCCCAAACAATCCCATCGAACTGGTACTGCTGAAATGTTCACAAGGGACTAGTCTCTTCTGACCCTTTGTGAGGAAAAGTATGGTGTTAGAACTTCATCCACTAGCTTGACAGAAGAGCGTTCAGGAAGATAATGACAATTTACCAAGATAAAGAAAATAGTCACAAAACCAATCCATAACAGAAAGGCAAGCAATGTCAGAGATATCCACAGATAATTCCATGGATAAATTAAATAATTATTTGTAAGCCATATTTACAGCTTACATGTCTTTGAAACAGTTTCAATTGCAGGTGCATATGAAGTTGGAGAAAAGTTATCAATCTCGAAGTAACCAGAAGCAGTCTCTGCAAACACAGGAGCCGGTGCATTACTTGTGGATGGATCCACTTCACGTGGAAGTTCCTAGTAGACGGTGTTGGCATTCTGCGTTGCACTAGAGTAGAAAACAGCCACATTCTGGGGAGTTCTTGTTGGTGAAGTGGTAACAGGAATCAACAGAAGCTCATTCCTCGTCCTCCCCAAGCTTGGAGGCATTTTTAGCATTTCATACTTGCTGGTGTATTCAGAAGAGTTGTTGTTTCTTCTATGAAGAGGTATGTCCTGTTGGACAGTGAAAGGGAACCGGGGACTACCCAAGGGACCTCTGGGTCTACTGTGTAGGATCGGTCACATAATACAATGTGATGTTGTTGATGGAGGCAAATCAGTTAGCTTTGGAGCCTGGCAGCGGTGGTAGAATGACAGTTCTGACGCCTTGTATTCCCAGGACTGGAACCGGTGCTCTACAAGATGGGCTGAATACCTTCTTCACAGCAATCTTCTCACAAACCAGATACCCAACTTTAGGAATCCAGCCTGTAGAAGTTGTTGGCAAATCCTTTATTCTTAATGTGGCAGCTCTTGCGGACGAATTATCATCACAAATTTGCTGAAGCTCCTGTAAGACAGTGAGAAATGTATTTATGTCAAAAGGTGTGTCTGCTGGCACCATTCCAGGGCCATTTAGATCTGGGACATGCACTGGTATCCCAAAGAGGACCTTAATAGGAGTACTTCCTCCCAAGGACCGTCCTGGCAGATTATTCAGCACTCTCTCGACCCCATATAGGTGATGAAGCTAACTGCAGCCTGAACCCAATACTCTAAGTGTCAAGGACTGCTTTAGGTCATGGTGCCTTCGCTCCACTACACTATTACCCTCAGGTTGATATGGAGACAAGTAATGGAGTTCAACACCCACTGTCCTCATGGTGTCTCTGAATGCCCTAGAGGCCAAAGCAGGGCCTTGGTCCAAGTGGAATGCTGCAACCGCATATGTGCCAATAAAGACCAGCTAGTCTTTTCTAAGAGTTTGAGTGTCATCCGACCACTGTGGCCATACCAACAGGAATCTAGAACCAGAATCAACGGCATCTACAGTATATTTGTATGCACCATCAGGTTGTAAGGGACCACAATGGTCCAGGTACACACACTGTAGTCACCTACTGGACACTAAGAGGAATGTCTGTGGTAGGGGTTTGATATTTGAGCCTTTAAGTTGCTGGTAAATGTCACATCAAAGGACATATTGCTTGGTCTGTTTGAATAAACCTGGTCATCAGAAGTGTTTCTGCGAGAGTGTTTTTGTGGCTGCAACATGAACGTGAGCAGATGCGACACCCTCATGTGTTGCTTTGATGAGATCTATTCTCTGGTCTTGGTTGGGGCTCACGTGGTTGCGGTATAGCACAGGTTCCTGTGCTAAAGCCCAGTCTCCAGCATAGGCTTCTTTTACCGCTTCCGGAACAAGATCTGAGAAAGAAGGCAAAATTACAACTTCTCCAGGTGGGAGTTTACGGACGTGTTTGGGTGGCCAGTCTCTTTCTGCCAATAGGATATCACAATTAAGTTCATCCCAAAAAATTACCCTAATGCAGCCTCACTCAATCTGGATAATTAAATCATAAACCTTATCGGCTGGAAGAACCCGTTCGCCTGCAGTCTCGACTGCAAGAAAGTCATCAGCTGCCGTCGCATCCAGATGATCTTTCAGACTCTGGCGACATATTGTGACTTCTGCCGAGCTGTCAAGCAGGGTCACCGCCCATGTCTTGTTCTTCTGCAATGTTCTCAACTTTGCCGGCATGTTTACTGAAATTGCTGCCACCTATTTCTTTTTAAATTGTGGCTTTTGTGGTGGGGATTTGTCTTCTTTCTAGTCTGAAGACCTCTGTAGGTTTTTCTTTTGTTTCACATAGTCAGGAGGTTGCTCTGACCGGCCCACTCTCTCACTAGGTCCTTCCGGTGTGTCCTGAAAGGAACAAGAGGGACGTGGATCAGTACATCTGTCAGAAGGCATTATATTTTCTCTATTTCTGAGATTATATCTTCCTTCAGAGCTCCCCGGGTGTGGAGAGGCTGCTCTCTGACTTTGTCTTTATTTTGTTTTTGTTTATCCCAGTGTTTAAGAACCTTCTTGTGCTTATTTGTACCTTCCTTGGGGTTGCTACTCTGAATTTCAGGCTTTTTCAGCTTGATTCCCAAACTATCCCGTCCCATACTAGTACAGGTGTCGGAAATAATTTTCGCCAGTTTACACTCCTGTTCCAGTTATGGAACCTCCCCGGAGCCGCTGGAGTACAGCCAACGCCACCACTTCCCCTTTGATATTACTGAGTACGATTGAGGAGACTGTCGAAGTTACGCATCAGTTTCATCCCCAAATCTAGGGCTGGAGCAGCCTGTGCTCATTTTGAATTTGTTTTAACACTTCCGGTAATTTGGAAAGTGTTGGGGTACCATGTGCAGTACTGTATTTTGCAGCAAAGACTGAGCCCCATGTGATGCAGACGTCTACTGAAGGGACCATTCCGAATGGCAAACATATTGTGAGAATACTATGTGTATCTTGGGGTTCTGCATCGGGAAAAACTGCTTCCAACTGGTTTATTTTTTGTGCTATCTAGAACGGAATCTTCTCACGTTCTGTGGACGCTTTATCCATGACAGCATGTATTGTTTGTGGGTTAATCCCAGTAACAGCCAATTGGTGACCAGCTGGTGCAGCCTGTGTTGGGGCGGTGTTCAAGGTCCGCATAGCGAATTGTGCTAATCGTCTATATAGTTGTACTCGCTCATTACAAAGCGTGCATACATCACCTACTTGCAGTGCCTGTACGACAGGATGTGGAGTGTATGTGGCAAATATGAGCCACTTTGGTCCATCATTACTTAAGGGACCTAATCTCACTGGTTGTATTACATGCGGTAGGTAGGGCGCCACTGATCCAGTTTTGATTTTCTTGATAGGAAAAATGTATTTCTAAATACCGGCAAGTTTGGTACCGCTGCAGTACATTTGCTATTTAATATTTATAAAATGTTTGTGTTCTGTAATCTTTTTCAAGAAAGGTGATCCAGGAAAAGAATGTTTCTGTTTGGTAAGTATCATGAGCTTCCACAATAACTGTGACATCCCAGCCCTCAACTGTTAAGCCATGAACTTCTAAATGTTGTGTAAAGCATGTCTGACATTTACTGAAATGTCTATGGTGTTATCCATGTTAAGCAGTAGGTGCAGGGAAGGAAAACCAAATGGGGAGAAAGGTCCTTTTAAGAGCCCAAGCCTGAACAACCTACAGCCTAATTAGGTGGCTCCTAGCCAGCTGACAATGATTATTCCCAAGACCACGGATGTCTCCGTATAATGATAAGTAGGGTACCGGTTGTGTGTGCGACAGATACCCAGGATGTGTGTAAATTAGTGCCAAAACACCATCGTTGGTGGTGCCATGTCGTAGTTGGACTCTTGCTCCTAGGCAAAATTGCTGGTTTAGGGATGACAGCACTTTTGTTTGTAGGCAACTGAGCAACCCCTACAACAAATTGCAACTGTTGGCCCAACTCTCCTAGCTCACAAGCAGTACCTCAGCAAAAACCCAAACAGTAAAAGGTGATTTCTGGCAGCTTTACCAATGGACTCTAGAGTGCAACATCTCAGGGAAGTTGTGGTGGGAAGGAATTACCTTTTTCTCATGTTAGTAATAAGTCTTAGTCACACACAGGCAATAAAGGAGATGCAGGAGAGTTTTCAATAAGTTTATTGAAAAAACTGCACTCTACAGTGAAATGCATGAGCTGCGATTAGGATAACACATAATAAAAGAAGCATAATTGTAAGGAGGAGAGTTCTGAATATAAAGAACCCCACCATTGTACAATAAACATGTGATGGAAAATCCGTAGCATAGAGAACCTAATCCCTAACCTAATGAGATCGAGTTGTGATAAACCTAATCTGCCAGTACCATGTCCATGAGACACCTCCCCCACCTCCCCCCCCCCCCCAATCCTTGTTACTTTGGAATGAAGTCTTTAGGTCAGAGTGGTGACACGAAGACTGAGTCTGCATCAAGGTGACATACAGAATAGATGGCGTTGATAGCATCTGGTAGGAATCCCTCTGATAACCTTGACTGTGTGAGATGTATTTATACAGATCTTGTAGGATCCCTGACACAGGTATGTTCCTAAACAATAGATAAGGGGGCAGGCTTGTGGCAGCAATTAAGTAAACAAGTGGCATCCAAAGTACATTATGTTCCTGTCACACATAGGTGGGAAAGGGACATGATGTGAATACCTACGTACATCACTTAATTTTGACCCCGATAGTGACACCGTCACAGAGTGGCACTAATAACACAAATCAAAATATTTTTATAACCATAACAATGGCAGCCATCTTAAAAGAAATAATAAAAGCAATGGGATAAAACAGAGCAAACCAAGTAAGTTCAAAGTCACTGGGTGACGGGGGCCCAGGCCTGCAAGGCAAAACGCTGAGCTAACCTCCTGAGTCCAAATAAATTAACAGGATCCACTACAGCTTCCTCAAAGAAGAACAAGTCATACCACTCCGGACCCAACACTAGTTGGCGAGCTTACACAAAAAGCATGTGTACCTACAGCCACACATGCCATCGAACACAAAGTAACAATAGAGCTGATGGCCATGCATATTACCATTCATAGGAGGAGTCGCTATACCTTATGACTTGAAAAACTTATTTGAAGAAAAACAATACACATACGTCCAAACCCAACTCTAAATGTCAGAAGTATGCAGAGCATGTAAATCTACAGCGACACCCACCACGAACAAGCATTTTCTTGCCAAAGACATTGTTACGTTTCTACTCCTTTTCTGGGGAGGTTTGAAGCAAAGGCATTCAGATTGACTTTACTAGTAAATGCCTGCATCACAATTAATTTAGGTGTTTGGTGTCTAGTCAAAAAAGCAGGGCAACCACAGGTTAGAACATCTGGCCTCAAAACAGCTGACTGAGGGGCTGAGCATGGCTTAGACCAAGTGGTCATCAGAATGTGCGTAAAGATGGTAACAGAGGCTCAATTGAAGTTGGTCCAAACTGAAGAATTTCAGTCAATAAACTGGCTCTTGTTTCTAGAGTAGGCAACTGCAAGCCTAGCATTTGTGCTGCTTTTCACGCATCAACAGCTACATAGGCACTTTCTTCCACTGGTAGATAAGGTGGCAAGTCCAGTTCTGTCTCTAGTGAGGTACCTAGCCGACTGGCATTTTAGAAATGTAAAAACAGCCCTTCATCAATGTAATGAGAGTGGAACAGTCTGTCCATCCTCTCAGTAAGCATCAGTCTTGGAGCTGAAGAGGGCCCCCATCCTTTGACAGTTCTGGCATTGAGGGAGAAGGCAAGGCTGAAGGTATGCCTGCATAATCACTGGTTGCGCCTTAGCTGTTTAATACCACCACACAGGCCTGGAGTGGGGCGACGTCAGCTCTGGGGTCAGAAACCAGCATTCCAATAGGACCCAGTATAGACACAGAACAAATTGGTCTGGATCTTTGGCCAGAAATGTGTCCCAAAGAGGAAGCCAGCATCAGGGTAAAGCCTGCCAGTAGAGCTACAATTTGGGGTCCCTGTGGCTCCAAGAGGCCCAAAAGCAGGCCAGAAAGAGCCAGTTGCATCTAGAAAATTTGAGTCTTGGCCTCCTTAAAGGCCATTATCTTCTGCAGGGTCAGCAAATCTTGAGCTTGGGGGATATAAGGCTGCTCTTGCCACTGCCTTCCGGTGCATGAGGGTGCAGTTAAGGTGAATGAATGAAGGTTGTAAGCAGAGCCCAAGCCCCAAAGGCACAACCTTAATGGGTCTGGGGACTGATATCGGTTTCCTGCAATCAAGGCATGACTTGAATCCTGTTGTTTTTATGAGAGAGGTGTGGAAGTGGGAGGGTGTAGGGGATATTGTCTCCTTCTCTAGCATAATGTATTTGAGACAAAGTTTGGAGTAGTCAGGAAACCCACCAAGTTTGGAATGGACCCCCACATCTCCATCAAGGGCATGGAAAGAAAGGAACAGACAACAAAGAGCAGGTGGGAGCTTTATGCAGCTCTAATCCATTACTTCCAGATCGCTATGAAGTAACTGCTAAACCATATGGAGTCAACAACCAGCGTGTGTGGAGCATTGCTGAGAAGCACCTCTTGAAGCAGTCTGTTGTTGGGGAATATTCTAAAGGTGATGAATCTGCAGTCAGAAGTATCTGTAAGAACATATGTTTTTGAACACAAAAGTCCACCAGATGAATCCAGGACAGCATCTTGAAAACACATTCCGTATCATGAAGAAGAGACGCTTACTCAACTATTACTTTGATGAGCATGGTCCCCAGTCAAGTCAGACACACTATTCTGCATGGGTTTCACCCACCCTGCAGGCTACAAGGACTTCCCATTCCCCATCCACACAGTGTTTCCATGAAGTGAGCCTCCTTTTTTTCTTTTTTTAGCATCATGGAGAACATAGAATAATTTTCAATAGATTGACAAGTTACTTACCTACGGTAACACCTCATCTGCTATAGACAATATCAAGTTGCAGACTCCCTTCCTTAGAATTTATCCTAGGTGTCAGTCTAGATCCGGAGATTTTTCTTGAGCAGTACCGCTGCGTGCTATTAGGTGGCCTCGATCTGCTCTGTGTCCGTCAGTCGTACAGGCAGGATATGACGTTGGAGGTCCTATATAGGCGCAACTCCGGCATGCTGATGTCAGATTCTTTTCATGACTTTCTGCACCACAAGTGCACAGCCATGAAGAACACTGACCGCTGGAGCACAAAACGAAGGCCCTAAAGGGGAGACCCTGTCCTAGAAATCAGTTCACTGAGTGGGGAGAATGGGTGGGCCAGCAAGGAATCTGCAACTAGATATTGTCTCTATCATATAAGGTGTTACTGAAGATAAGTAACTTGTCCATTTGATAGAGACATCTAGTTGCAGATTCCTTACCTTAGAATGGCTACCCAAGCAATACCATCCCCAGAGGCTGGTCTGCCAACTAAGATAATGCTAGGAAGTCCCACAGGACCCAACGGGCAAAGTACCCGTTCCTAAAGCCCTGACTGTCCAGGAAGTAGTAAAGATGTGCAGAGATGCCCACATTGCCGCCTGATAGATGTGAAGGACTGGAAGTCCGCCTGTTAACGCGATGGTCGGGCTGAAGCTCTGGTAGAATGAGCATGCAAATAGTCAGGACGTTGCCTCTTGGTCAGTGCGTAGCAGATTTTAATGCAGAGTACAACCCATCAGAAGATGATTTGCTTCTATACTGTTCGACCTTTCTTCGCACCCACATAACTGACAAAGTGTTGATCATCCACCCACAACTCTTTTGCATGATTAAGGAACTACACCAACATTTCTTTAAGGTCGAGGAGGTGGCCTCTCCTCTTCCTTAGAGGGGAATGTGGGGGTATGTAAAATGTAGGCAAGAAGTTAGATTGGCCTACATGGAAAGGCATGACTACTTTTGGCAAAAAGGAAACCCTAGTATGAAGCACCACTTTGTGAACACCTGCACTACATTCTCCTTCTGAGAGGCAAGAAATGTTTTAAATCCTAGCCTGATGGCCCGGAGATCCAACAGGTTGATGTGGAGTCCGGACAACACTGCAGACCATATGCCTCTGACCTCCACCTCTCCGAGATAGCTGCCTCAGTCCAGTAGTAACACAACTGTCACTACTGTCAGCTCTTGGTGGGGAAGGGAGAGGGATCTGGATCTTGTCAGAGAGATTCCCTTGATGCTGCACCCACTGGAACTTTAGGTTCAACTGCTGAGCCTGTATATGCTTTCTAGCATGACTAAACAACAGGATGCAAGAGGCAATGAGGTCCAGCACCCTCAGTCATTCTCACCGAAATCCAGAATAGAGGCTGAAACATCGGTATCATAGCCTGAATATCCTGGACTCGCTGTTCAGTAGGATAAGCTCGAAACTGCACAGTGTCCAGAACAACTTGGATGAAAGGGAGCATCTGTTAGGGAATCAGGTGTGACTTAGGCATGTTTATAGTGAACTCCAGCGAATGCTGGAGGCCTGCCATAGTCTGGAGCTGGGAGAATACAGCCTGGGGCAAGCCTGCCTTCAACAGCCAGTCGTCGAAGTAGGGGAAGACTGAAACCTCTCTACTGCACAGATGAGCTGTGACCACTGCCATCACCCTTTGTGAACACCTGAGGGGCGCTGGTAAGGCCAAAGGGAAGCATGGTAAACTGAAAGTGCTCGTGACCTACCGTGAACTGCAAGTAAAGCCTGTGGGTAGGCAGGACAGGAATATGGAAATAAGCGTCCTGCAAGTCCAACGCTACCATCCAGTCTCCTGAGCAGATAAAACATGAGGCAAAGTGAGCATTCTGAACTTCTCCTTCCTGAGGAAGAGATTGAGGGACCAAAGGTCTAGGATACGGCAAATGCTCTTGTCCTTTTTGGGTACCAGAAAGTAGTGGGAATAGCAGCCACGACCTACTCCTGGCACGGGAACCCTCTCTAAGGCTCTCTTGGCCAAGAGTACCGCAACTTCTTCGTTGAGAAGTGTCAAGTGATCTCAGTCATCTGAGCATAGGCTGGTGACATGGATGGCGGGGGTAGTCTTGAGGCCCCTGCCGGCTATCTGCAAAACACACCTGTCTGACATGGACTGCCAGTGAAGCAGGGGATGGCGGATCCTGCCTTTGACTGGTCCCTGGTGGAGATGAGTCAGACTAGGAAGGTCTGGAGGGAGCCGCAATGGAGGGAAGGGTTGACTGCCCAGAACACTGGCTCCCCGATCCCACATCCCCAGCCACGCAAAGGCTGGGCAGCATGCGTGGCATGGTGGTTGGACAGGAATAGATGGAGTAGGGTACCGCTTCCGTAGCCACAGAAGGAGTGAAAAGCAGACTGAGTGGAACGGGGAGCCGCAGCGAGGCCCAAGGACCTGGCCATAGCACAAGAATCCTTTAAGCACTCGAGTGACGAGTCTGCTTTCTCTCTAAAGATACTACTGCCATCCAAGAGTTGATCCGTAAGACTGGCTTGGACATCCCTCTAAAAGCCAGATGTCCTCACAACCAGGCATGGTGCCTAAGGGCCACTGTCAAGGCAACCAATCTGCCCAGTGAGTCGGTCGTGTCCAGTCCACATCGGATCATGAACTTTGCTGTGTGCCTCCCATCAGCAACTGCTTGGGAGAGTACAGCCCAGACCACCTCCGGGACCTGTGCAGCACTTGTGCAACTGTATCCCACAGTGTGTGGGAATAACGTCCAAAAAGGCTTGCGGGGTTCATGGGCCACAATGTCAGTTTGGCGGAAGAAAACATCTTCCCAAATGTGTCCAGCCTCTTGGATTCCCTATCAGGGGGTGCGGAAGGGAACGCAACTTGGGAAGTGGAGGCTTGGATGACCAAACAAGCTCTCAGGGTAGGGTGTTGCATGAGGAAACTCAGGTCACTGGGAGCAGGACGGTGGCGGGAGGCAACCATTCTGTTCACAGGAACCCCTGTGCTGGGTTTGGACAAGGTACCTAGCAAGACATCTACACAGGCTTCATCGAAGGGGAGCAGGGGTTCGGACAATGAAGCTCCAGGCTGAAGCACATCTGTCACAAATTTAGCCCTGACTGCCACCAAAGGCAATTCAAGGTCCAGGACTTCAGCTGCTCTTTGCTCCACCATAGAGTATGAAGCAGCCTCCTCCATAGCCACAGTAGGAGGGGAAAATAATGCCAGTATCTGGGCAGGTGTCCAGTCCACGAGCTTCACCCAAGTCCAGACGCCAGTCCAAAGGGTCTTTGAAGATAATATTCCAAATGGTCCAGCATCCCCTCCCTTTCATCACCACACCCTAGACCATAGGAAACAGGCTCAGGATCCGATATAGGAGGAGCAGCTTTTGTCAGCGACGGAGTCGTACAACGCCCATCCGGCTCAGTGTCGGAATCAGCAATGAGGATAGGGACAGCACCGCCCAGGGCCACCAGTGGCGCCTGGATTGGTGTCAGGGAAGGTTGAGATGGTAATACCAATGCCATCCTGGATCCAAGCATGAATCAATGGGTGCCCTTAGGAGTAGAAGCCAAAGCCTCCAGCACAAAACCCAAAGAGGCCCCTTCTGACTCTGTGGGTCCTGAAGGAACTCCAGGGTGTCTGACTGCTAAAAATTAGGCACAAGGCTTCATAAAACTCTTTAAGCTGGGCACGGGTCGTTATGGCTCCCAGAAATTAAGGGAGAGGTGGAGTTGGCCAAGGAGCAGGCTTCACAGATGAAGGCCTAGAACGGCGACGCTCCCACGCCAGCCGACGGATGAGGTGAAGTCGAAGATCGTTTCACTTTATTCACCGACTTCTTGTGAATCCACTTACCTAATCGTCCCGAGGATTTGGAGTGGAATGACGATGAAGGGGCACTTAGTAACAGCTCCTGGGACCTTCCTCTCTACCAGGACCTCAACATACACAGGGTCAAGCATCTGCCTTCAGGGAGTGTTCTCTCAAAGCCTTTGGATGCATGCCCGACAATCAAGGCATGACTGAGTTGTGGTTGCGCTCCATACACCAAAAGGTACAGGAGGTTCTGATTCATCGCCCGATGACAGGATCTGCAGGGTTCGAACCTGGTCTTTCTAAAGGACATCCTTGATGCACCAGGAGTTGTACAACTCGAAAACACTTCAACAAAAAGCTGAAAAAGGCTTAGTTTGAGGTGCCTGGGTATGTTGTTCCAGCTCTTGCCTGTGAGGTATGTGAAAGATCTTCCTCCTGCAGTGGTTTTCTGGATACATGGAATGGTAGCAAGTGCCTGCGGGGCTGATCAGAGGGGTCTGGCAGGGTTATGGAAAGAGATGCAATGATTCAGGTAGGCCGGTCCAATGTTGTGAAAGGCCTTGTAGGTGTGGGTGATTAGTCTGAAGAGGATTCACTTCTCCAACGGAAGCCAATGGAGGAGTCTCAGGTGTTGGGAGACGTGTTCCTGGCAGGGGAGGTTCAAGACGAGTCTGGCAGTGGTGTTTTGGTTGAGTTGTAGTTTTCTGATGTTATTTGTCATGGTGCCGGCATAGAATGTGTTGCCGTAGTCGAGTTTGCTAGTGACTAGGGTGTGCATGACTATCTTGCGGCAGTCGTCCGGGATCCATTCGAAGATTTAGCAGAGTGTGTGCCAGCAGGAAGAGGTGACTGCATTTACCTGTCGGGTCATTGTTAGGTAGGAGTCGAGGGCGATTCCCAGGTTGCGGGCGTGGTCCGTTGGAGTAAGTGGTGCGGTGAACGATGTGGGCCACCAGGAGTCATCCCAGGTTGAAGTGGAGTTTCCGAAGATGATGAGCTCGGTCTTGTCCCAGATGAGCTTGAGGCAGCTCTCTCTCATCAAGGTGGGGACGGCTTTCATTCCGGTGTGAAAGTTCCTCTTGGCTTTGTCCGGGTCTTCAGTGAGGGATATGATGAGTTGTGTCATTGGCGAATGACAGGACGTTCATTCCATGGCCTCTGACTATGGCTGCTAGCGGAGCTATGTAGATGTTGAAGAGCATTGGGTTCAGGGAGGATCCCTGAGGGACTCCACAGCTGACTTCTGTTGGTTTGGATATGAAAGGTGGGAGCCTGACTCTGTGTTCTTCCAGTGAAGAAGGAGTGAATCCATTGCAAGGCTTTTTTGCAGATTCCTACATCATGGAGTCTGGTGCATAAGGTGTTGTGGGAGACCTGTCGAAGGCTGCTGAGAGGTCTAGGAGTATGAGTGCTGCAGTGTGGCCTTAGTCAAGGAGCCTGCGAATGTCAGTGGCTTCATGAAGAGCAGTCTCCGTGCTGTGGTTGCTGCGAAAGCCAGACTGGGAGGTATCCAGAGTTGCTGTCTTCGATGAATTGTCGCAGTTGAGTTTATGGCTTTTTCCCGATAGGGTAGTATCAAGATGGGCTGGAAATTCTTTAGCTCTGATGGGTCGGCTGTGGGTCTTTTCAGGAAAGGGTGGACTTGCATGTTTCCAATTATCGGGGAAGGTGGCTGTTTTGTTGGAGCAGTTCAGTGTCTTGCAGAGTTTGGGGGTGATGGATGCACTCGCTCTGTTGTAGATGTGGTGAGGACAGGGATCTGTGGGAGCTCCGGAGTGTATGATGTTCATGATGATTTCAGTCTCTTCTGGGGTAGAGTAGACCAGCTGTGGACAGTTTGGGTGGGTTCTGGGGGGCTGGGTCGGTCATAGGTTCTGATGCTGGGCGGTTTCTGCGGGAGGAAGCTGTCATAGATTTCCTTAATCTTGCTGTGGAAGAAGGTGGCCAGTTTGTCGCAGAGGTCTTGCAATTGGAGGTGGGGGAGGGGTGGGAGTGTTGGTGGCTTCGGAGGGAGGTTTGTGAATTCATTGATTACCGTGCAGAGTTCTCTTGTGTGGTGCAGGGAGATGTTGATGCATTCCTGGAGAGCGGCTTATTTTGCGTTTTTGATGCGTCAGTGAAAGGTGGCAGTGGCGGCTCTAAAGGAGGCGAGGTCTTCGCTGGTTTACTACAACACCTGAAGAGGGTTCTAGATGACGAATCCATGGGATAAAAGTTATATTTTCACATTTCTTAGTTTTGACTACACGTACTTAGAATATAAACTACATCTTACCTTCCCGACTACGAGCCATGATGATGAGCTGGCAGATTACATTCACCATTTCTTGAAGGAGTGCTGGGCACTTCTTTAAAACAAATTGTTGATCTGTAACACAATACCACAATACATTAGAGATGTCTACCTTATATACAGTATTGAACCAAGATACTCTTTTTACTTTACTAAAAGCAAAAGAATGCCCCTTTAAAATGTCACGCACGCTAGCATATAAACAACAGAAAGTATTCCTCAGTAATACAGGCAAAACTGTTTAAGGAAGAAGGTCCCAAATTTTCTCGTGTACACCTTGTACTTATTCAGCCTGTTAACCGCTGCTATAAACCGAACACCATCACTATTTTCAATACATTTCAAACTAATGCTTTTCGTCGTGGAACAAAGTAGGCATTACAACTGGAAATGAAGTAGTGCACTGGAAGTGGAAAGCAATCAGACACTTAGATCAACTTTGGAAGGAGAGCTGCGGAAATGTTTTGAAATGCTACCTGCATAGTTTTACATTTCAATGGATACCTGTGTTACTACTTGATACTAACAAAAACTCTGCGAAAACGTCCACAGCAGAAGAAAAAACCCTCAACAAGATCTCCATTTTATTTTATCTTAAGACTTTGAGAGAACTCGAAGGCAGATAATCAGGATGATACGAGTTCCTTTCTGGTGGGTACTCAAACGGTGGATTCCTCACCTTGTAAATATTCCCCCAAGCCTCAGATGCAGACACTTTTCAGCAGTACCTCTGTGCGCCAGCAGGTGTTTGTAGAAAGCTTGCCTGGTGTGTGGTGGGTACCTAAAGTACTTACACCTTATCCCAGGTCCAGTTATACCATATTAGTGTAGTGAAGGCAGTGTCTAGAAGCCATGCTCTCTAGAGGTAGCTGTGGATGAGCAGCCAAGGCTTATCTACGAGACATGAAAAGTTCATGCAATAACACTGTAGTCACACAGCACTAACACTAATGAAAGAAAACACTCAGTGTCACAAAAATAAAGCTACTTTATTTTAGTGACACAATTACCAAAACGTACTAGAGATGCAACCCTCCAATAGGATAGATATGTACACTAGTAATCAGAAATAGGCATACAAAGCAGTAGAAATCAGTGTATTAGCAATAGTGACCCCAGGGGGAGCCCAAATCATATACTAAAATAAATGGAATGCAAATGCAGGAGCACCCACCTAGGTCAGTGAAATGTGTAGAAGGGAGCTGGGGGGACTAGGAAACCCCAAAGGTAAGTATCTCAATGACCCTCAGAGACCAGGAAGAAAGCAGTAAGTTACTGTATTTTCCCCAAACCACCCAAAAGGACTAAAAAGAAGATAATGTAACATGCAGACAAGACTGCAAGAAACCAGCGGTGGATTCTTGAAGAGGAAGACCTGTGGAAGAAGGGGACCAAGACAAAAGTCGCAGGAGTGTCCGGTGGTGGCAGGAGCCACTACCCACCCATCTGTAGTTACAGAAGTTGGTCGATGGTAGGGCCAAGACAGTCAGCAATGCAGCCCTGGACCCATAGAAGAGTTCCTGGAGGATGCAGTCGACATCACACGACGGATGGAAGGTTGCAGTCAGTGGTGGGAAAGGCCATCAACAAGCCTTGGCAAAGGCAGATGTCACGGTGAAGCAAAGGTGGAGCTGCCGGGGACCAGCAAGGTCCTGGAGGACTCAACCCACGAGGGGAGTCCTGGGGGGACTCTCAGTAAGGGAGAGAGTCCACTAAGGAAAAAATCAGCCCCACAGAAGACCCACTGGAAGAGGAACCAGGAGTGGTAGAGAAGCCCACGCAGAACAACTGGAGAAGGGTCCCACACCGCAGGAGAAGCACGCAGAGAGCTGTGCGTCGCAGGGTAGAGTGCTGGGGCTACACGGAGCCTGAAGATCCCTGGGAGGAGATACCAACAAGCCTTGGTAGCTGCAAGAGACCCGGTGCGCCCGGGGGTGCTGTCCTGCGTGGAAAGGACAGGGCTTACATCTCCACCAAGTTGGACAGCCACCAGAGAGGACCAAGAGGACTACTCCAGACAGCCACCCATGATGGAGGATCCACACGGCTCGTGATGAGAGGAGATCCACGCAGCCAGTCATGGTTGCTGTTGATGCCTGTGGGTGAAGGGGGGGGGGGGGGGGGGGGGGGGGGTTGACTCCTTCACTCCAAAGGAGATTCCTTCTTCCTTCTCGTGCAGACTGAAGACTTGCCGCCCTCAGAGGATGCACAGACGGTGAAATGTTGCAGAAGCTGAAAGAAGCCATGGAAACAATGTTGCAAGCAGAGTCTTTGTCGTGGATGCAGATTGTCAGTTCCTGAAGGGTCCAGTCGCAGTTCCTGTGGCTAGAAGTCGAAGTAGAGATTGCAATCTTGCAAGCCGCATCTGAGGACCCACCCAAAAGGGAGACCCTAAATAGCCCTGAAAGGGGGATTAGTCACCTAGCTAGGTGAATCAGGAGGGGGCTCTGACGTCATCTTCCTGACCTGGCCACTCAGATGCTCCCAGAGACCTCTGCACACCTTGGATTCAAGATGGCAGAATGAAGGGACCCTCTGGAGGAGCTCTGGGCACCACCACTGGGGTAGTGATGGAAAGGGGAGTGGTCACTCTCCTTTCCATTGTCCCGTTTCACGTCAGACCAGGGACATGGAGATTTCTGAACCGGTGCAGACTGGTTTATGCAAGGAGGGCACTAAATGTTCCCTTCAAAGCATACCAGTGGCTTGGGGAGGCTACCCCTCCCAAGCCATGCAACACCTATTTCCAAAGGGAGAGGGTGTTACCCCCTGTCCCAAAGGAAATCCTTTGTTCTGCCTTCCTGGTCTTAAGCCGATCAAGTAGCAGGAGGGCAGAAACCTGTCTGAGAAGTGGTAGCAGTTTGGGCTGCCCAGAAAACCCCACAAGGCTGGTAGGAGCAATGCTGGGGGTCCTCTTGAATGTCCCCAAAGTGCATGGAATCATACTTCCAATACTGGCAACAGTATTGGGGTATGATTGCAACATGTTTGATACCAAAAATGCCTAGGATCGGAGTTACCATTATGTAGCTGGACATAGGTAGTGGCCTATGTCCAGTACATGCATAAAATGGCGTCCCCGCATGCACAAAGTCCATGAAAATGGGTCTGGAGTTCGGGGGGCACCTCTGCTCAAGCAGGGGTGCCCTCACACACAGGTACTTGCACCCTGCCCTCTGGGCTAGGAGGCCCTACCATAGGGGTGACTTACAGTGACCTGGTGTAGTGGCCTGTAGTGAAAAGGGTGCATGCACCCTTTCACGCAGGCATGCAGATATACTTTGCATGGGCTCCCCATGGGTGGCATAATACATGCTGCAGCCCATGGGGAACCCCTGGTGCCCCAATGCCCTGGTTACCATATACTAGGGACTTACAAGATGGCACCAAGTATGCCAAATGTGGGGTGGTCCAAGCAACCAAATTTAAAGGTAGAGAGCATAGTCACTGGGGTCCTGGTTAGCAGAATCCCAGTGAACACAGTCAAACACACTGATAACAGGCAAACAGTGGGGGTAACCATGCTAAAAAAAAGAGGCTACTTTCCTACAGTGTTGACATGCAGCTCCCCACAAAAATCATTCCTCTCCAGATGTGATGGGCAAAACCACTTATCTGAGCCACCCAAGAGGGCTGGAATCAGTTTCTATCTAGGTTATCTTCAGACGCAGAGCCCTTCAGAAAACTGGTATTATCAGTGTGCAGATTGCTAGATAAAGACCTTTTTAGATGAATAAAAAAAGGTCAGTTCCCAGGAATGGGGAGGTGGAAGGGTCAGTGAGGAATCTGTGGTATGAGTAACCAGTGTAGGACGCGGGCTCCATATATAGTATATCAAACTGAAGTCTACTTTGCAAAGAGTCCACAAGCTACCTTACTAGTGGACAGGGACTTGCTCTAGCAGTCTTAAGGAGCAGCCTTACTGGGTAGTGTGGTCGAGCAGCATTAGGCTTATCAGAGAGGAGTGCTAGACATTCACTACAGGCACATAGTCGGTAAATGGGGCACACAAATCAAGAAGGAGAACACCAATTTACAAAAATAAGTATATTTATATGTATGTGTAGGCATCAGAATTAATACGATCAGGAAAGTACGTTTTTCAATAGAAATTATCACAGTTTCAAAAGATAACTCTTAATGCAATTTTCTAAAGCTGCAATGTTACTCTATGGGTGTGAAAACATATACTGCAAACAGGCACTTCACAGCAACTTACAAGACCAATCTTCCAGACATAAGGGAAGTATGGGGCAGGGTCCTACTCCACACCCAACAGGTCACTTCGGGCAGCACTGAGGCGGCCAGGAGCAGTGGTGCAGTTCAGAATGTGTTGCCTCATTTAATATAATGGGGATGAGTCCGGGCAAAAAGATGCAGATTGTGAGGACTGGGGGACCACTCCGGGGTGAGCCACAAAGTAGGCTCAGTTCTTGCAAAGCTCGGGGACATAGGGACACCAATGGTTCTCTTGTCCTCAGTCCAGGCATCCGGGTGCAGATGGTTCTTGTACGGTCACGTTTCGGTCACATGTGGTGGTCCCGGTGTAGCTAGGCCTGCA
The DNA here is from genome assembly GCF_031143425.1 of Pleurodeles waltl. Taxonomy (NCBI): domain Eukaryota; kingdom Metazoa; phylum Chordata; class Amphibia; order Caudata; family Salamandridae; genus Pleurodeles; species Pleurodeles waltl. The sequence continues at coordinate 1,195,470,260 of NC_090444.1, forward strand.
GAGACAGGCTGGTGTGGACTATGGGTGCAATCCACCTGAACCAGCAAGTGGGTTCAGGTCTCACAAGCCTCTGGACATAGAGACACCAGAGGTCCTCTCCTCAATCTGTGGTATCTGGGTGCAGAGGTGCAGTAGACAATCGGGTTACCATCACCAGAGGTGGTCATGGTTAAGGTGGGTCTGCACAAAGAGGCTGCAGGTGCCGGTGTGAAGGTCGCAGTGGGGAGACACACACAATTAACTTTGTCTCTGGAGAAGATGGGGACCACGCTGGCAGCGTAGGCCCACTTCAACTTGGAAACGGGGGCACGCGTGTAGTGGTGCTGTCCAGTGTCAGGTTTTGGCAGTCCAAAGTCCTCTTCAGTGTTGGGTGCCTGCAGGAATGCAGCTCCGTTATTCCACAGGAGATCCTGGTACTGGTGTGAAGGCTGGAAATCTTCCCGGGCTTTTGGAAGTTTCAGCAGCTGGAGAACGAGGCGTCTTTCTTGCAACTGTCAATGTCAGCAGGCAGGCTGGCAGGGTTGGACCCAAGTCAGTTACTTGGTCTTCAGTACTTTCCTTTTGCGTCTCTGGAGTGTCCTTCTTCCTCAGGTCAGAAGATTTACGGATGCCTGGATTGCCCCTAAATACTGTATTTAGGGGAGTGTAGGGTAGTAACTGTAGGAGGCTGGCTCAGTTTATGGTGTACACCTATGGTGTCGTACCCTATACGGAGTCCAGGCAACCCTTAGTGATGTGTCCAGATAGCAAAAGCTCTCTAGGGATAGCTGAGGCGAGCAGCTGAAGCTTACCCAGGAAGAACGTTAAGCACTTGCAAGTAGTAAGATAGTAACTCACTCACAAGAAAGAATCACACAAGTGTTGCAAAAATAAAGGATTCTTTATTACAGCACTGCTACTAGACTAGCATTGGTATATCTCCCTTTGGAGATATCTACACACAATATACATACAAGAGAACCAACAGAAATAGCATAATATGTACAGGGCCTGGGGAGGGACAGGGGTTGGGGGGGTGGGTTGGCTGGACGTCAAATCTTAAACTAAGAAAGTGGAATGCTTCATAGTGAACCCAACCAAGCTAAGTGTGGTAGTTAAATAGGGGCTGGGGCTAGATGAAAACACCAGAGGTACATACAGGTAGTGTCCCCAGTGGCCAGGTTGAAGGTAGTTACCCACCCAGTCGTCCTATAGGCTAACACAGGGAGCAGTGGTTGGACTTTGTGGGATTCAAGGCCCTTCCCAGTGGACCCAGAGAAAAGCAGCAGACAAAGAATGTTGGAGATTGTCGCCACCCAAGGACTCCCAGAAGACAGGAGTACCTAACACCAGGGGCCCCGGATGCAGAGGGGAGAAGGGACTCTCTCTGAAGTCATCAGAAGTCTCAGATTGTCCACCTGCTGTCACAACCCTTAGACGAGGCCAGTGGAACCTAGGGACTCTGGATGTGGAGGACCTGAAAAGGAAGCAGACAAAGTCCAACACCCTTGCAGGTGCCCAGGTGGTGCAGGTGGCAATACTCATCCTCCTAGAGGTGAAGTTCCTGCAAATCGATGGAAGAAGCAGTCCACCTGAGGGGTCCAGGAGCTGTCCCTCAATGGTCGCTGGATTGCAGGTGGGTCAGTGACCTGCCAGGTCACCGACAAGCCCTTGCAGGAGCTGAAGATAAATTTAAAGAGTTTTGGGGACCAGCAACGTCCAGGATACTCTACCCAGGAGGGGAGTCAGGGCTGGCCCTCAGCACACAGGAAGGCCAGCAGAAGTCATTGGAACCCCCATTAATGAACCATAGGCGATGGCCACAGGGAGTCACAAGGAGTTCTCAGTATCACAACAAAACAGAAATCCCATGTTGCAGGAGTTGCAGGAAAGGGGCTGATCTTTAAGCTGCAGAGTGCTGGAGGCTGGAGCTTCCTGGCATCTGAAGATCTCCTGGAGGAAGAGTCAACACGCCTTTGCAAGTGCAACAGTCATGGTGCACCTGGGTTCCAGTCCAGTGGCAAGAGCAGGGGCCTATAGTCTCCCAAGATGATCAGAAGACAAGCAGGACCCAGAGGAAGCCATAGACCCACCACCTGTGAAGCAGAGTGTTTTTGATGTTTGTGGAGCAGCAGGCCCCACCAGGCAAAAAGTGGGGGTAATCATGTCAAAAAGGGCACTTTCCCAACAAACCCCACCTCCCACCCGCCAAACGAAAGAGAAGACGACTAACCTTTCCCAAGAGAGTCTTCATTGTCTAAGTGGAAGAACCTAGAAAGGCCATTTGCACTGGCATGGTCAGTCCCAGGACTCTGTTCCACTTTGAAGTCCATTCCCTGTAGGGAAATGGACTACCTCAATATTTTGGGATCTTCACCTTTCATTTGCATCAGCCATCTAAGAGGCCTGTGGTCAGTTTGAACAAGGAAGTGAGAACTAAACAACTTCTTCAGGCTTCCCTCTAAATGGCACTTCAACAGACAAGGTACTTACCTTCGGTAACACCTTATCTAGTAGATACAGTATCTAGTTGCAGATTTAGGCGGTCATTATGAACATGGCGGGAAAGACCGCCGGTGGCGGCGAATGGAAACCCGCCATATAATGATTGAAAAACCCAACCCTGCCAAAAAATCCCAGACCACCACTCCCCGCCAGGACCCTGTCGGTGGGAATCCCGGCCCACCCCACCCCTCCTCCACCAAGCACACGCACATCCCGCCCTCTAAATAATGGTGCACAAATCACCTCGGTGGACAGTGGTGTCCGAACGACCATTGGCTGCTGTGACCACCACGGGCGGCAAGTGGGCCCAACAGCAATAACTGCACACATTGGCTAGGCCTATCACCCACACACCTGACACACATCCAGAACACCATAAAACACCCCCATACACACCATACAATCCCTTGCAACTAAACCAGAAGACGGAGAGCCCCTGAGCCAGACAGCGAACGTCAGCATACAGGACACGCATATCGACCCACACAGGAGCTCCCATATCCCATCCCCAGTCCTGACGCCATCCACCACCCTCACCATGTCCCCCACAAAAATCCACGCTTCACCGAAAGGGAGCTAAGGACCATGGTGGTCGAGATCCTGAAGGTGGAGCCACAAATATTCGGGTCCGAGGTGCAGCACACACCCATCGCCCGGACCATTGTCAACAGCGTGAATGCAGTGGGACACCATCCACGCACCAGGGACGACATCCGCAAGAGATGTAACGACCTGCGGGGGAAGGTCAGGGCCATGGCACCCAGGCACCACATCACAGTGCAGAAGACTGGGGGAGGCCTGCCAACAACACCACCCGACTACACCGACTGGGAGGAGAAGGTACTTGCCATCCCGCACCCAGAGAGACTCACTGGAGGAATGGACTCGGGTAAGTCATCTACAATTACCCCATGTACAACACATCTGCAATGCATGCACCACCCCACCCCACCCCACACCCACACCCACACCCACACCCACCAGGACCAACACCCCACCCAGGCATCAGCCACCACATCCACCAACCTGCATTACCCACAACTCACTACCAGGCCCACATCACTCCCGTTGTGCACAGCCATCCACCCCTGCACATACCCACAATGGAATAGTACCCCCCACCACAATGTAAGCCCACCACTGCCACTAAACGTAATGTCCACCTCACAAAGGCACCCTGGAAGGCCACTGAAATTAACACCAGCATAAAATTGCACAGTTCTGTACACCTCAAACCCTCAGGCATATGTAACAGACATGTCTATGTCCCCCAAAAGGCACCACCACCCATGCAACCCTGATGGAGGGAACAAGGAGTGCCACAGCACTCCAGGGAGACAGAGGCAGCTCACGGGACACTGGTGAAGGATCCCTGGACACTGATGAGCAGGCAAGCCCCTCACACAGCCATGGATGCTCACCATGCAGCAGCCCCACCCAGGAAACCACTGTCACCCCTAACACCCAGTCAAGACCAGCAGGCCAGGGGAGGCGTACCCACACCAGTGGATCCAGGGCACAGACAGGTGGAACACAGCAACAGAGGCCACAGTCTCCCACTCCCAACATGCAGGTAGGCGAGGGCCCCAGTACAAGTGGCACGTCAAGACCTGCGCAGGGTACATAGGCACAGGGTGCTAGGGCAAGTTCAAGTGCCCCAGTGGGTCAGGGGGTAGGGCACCGGATGGATGCAGCAGCCCAGGACATCATTGCAGAGGTCTTGGGGGCCTACCAACAGACCCAAGACAGGTTGGCACAGATTGTGTCCACCCTGGAGCAAAGTCAGAGGATGCAGCTGGAACAACACCAACAGGCCATGGAGCAGTCGAAAGAACACAATGCCACAATGGCCACCATTGCTGGAGCACTGCTGCAGTTGGTCAACAAACAGTCAGACACCCACACCGGACAAGAGGCCCCCACACCAGCCCCAGACAACCAGCAACAGATGACCCAAGCAGCAGAAACAGCACAGGAAATACCCTCCGAGGAATCACAAGGGCCAACCATGCCACCCCAAGAAGCTCCGCAGCAGGCACCCAAACGTAGTTTCAGGCCAAGATATGGCACTGGAAACCCAGCTAAGAACAAGCCCCACTCCAACAATTGACACTGCTACTACTGCAAAGCTACCATCCCACCCATTCATCAACTACACTCAGCTGAGGGCAAAATGAAGTACTATACTACAAATAGGACCCACCCATGACATCCAACAGGGCTGCCCCCAAGTCGGTTTTTAGGACACCCAACCCTTACAACTTCCATCACTGTATATAGCACATTTCACTGTATTCGACCAATAATGAAAATGTCACTTACCCAGTGTACATCTGTTCGTGGCATCAGTCGCAGTAGATTCGCATGTTTTGCAATAGCTCGCCATCTGGTGTTGGGCCGGAGTGTTACAAGTTGTTTTTCTTCGAAGAAGTCTTTCGAGTCACGGGACCGAGTGACTCCTCCTTTTGTCTCCATTGCGCATGGGCGTCGACTCCATCTTCGATTGTTTTTCCCCGCAGAGGGTGAGGTAGGAGTTGAATTGTAGTAATAGTGCCCATGCAATGGAGTGACTAAGTATGCACCTATTTAAGGTTGAGATGATACATATATAAATAGTTGAAGGTAACTTCCAAACTGCTACAGGCTCCCGGGGAGGCGGGTGGGCACATGCGAATCTACTGCGATTGATGCCACGAACAGATGTACACTGGGTAAGTGACATTTTCAGTTCGATGGCATCTGTCGCTGTAGATACGCATGTTTTGCATAGACTAGTAAGCAGTTATCTCCCCAAAAGCGGTGGATCAGCCTGTAGGAGTGGAAGTAGTCTGAAATAATGTTCTTAATACGGCTTGACTTACTGTGGCTTGTTGTGCGGATAACACGTCTACACAGTAGTGCTTGGTGAATGTGTGAGGCGTAGACCATGTGGCTGCCTTACATATTTCTTGCATTGGGATGTTTCCTAGAAAGGCCATGGTAGCACCTTTCTTTCTGGTTGAGTGTGCCCTTGGTGTAATGGGCAGCTGTCGTTTAGCTTTAAGGTAGCAGATTTGGATGCATTTAACTATCCATCTGGCTATACCTTGTTTTGATATTGGGTTTCCTGCATGAGGTTTTTGAAATGCAATAAATAGTTGTTTAGTCTTTCTGATGTTTTTTGTTCTGTCAATGTAATACATCAATGCTCTTTTGACATCTAATGTATGTAGTGCCCTTTCAGCTACGGTATCTGGCTGTGGAAAGAACACTGGAAGTTCCACTGTTTGATTTAGATGGAACGGTGAAATAACCTTTGGCAAAAATTTAGGATTGGTCCTTAGGACGACCTTATTCTTGTGTAGTTGTATAAAAGGTTCCTGTATTGTAAACGCCTGAATCTCGCTTACTCTTCTTAGGGAAGTAATGGCGATGAGAAATGCCACCTTCCAGGTTAGGAACTGTATTTCGCAGGAGTGCATGGGTTCAAAAGGTGGACCCATAAGTCTAGTTAGGACAACATTTAGGTTCCATGAAGGAACAGGTGGTGTTCTTGGTGGTATAATTCTCCTAAGGCCCTCCATGAATGCTTTAATGACTGGTATCTTATATAGGGAAGTTGAATAGGTAGTCTGCAGGTATGCAGATATTGCTGCAAGGTGTATTTTAATGGAAGAGAAAGCCAGGTTAGATTTTTGTAAGTGAAGCAAGTAACCCACTACATGTTCTGGAGTTGTGTGTAATGGTTGTATTTGATTAATATGGCAGTAGCAAACAAACCTCTTCCATTTACTTGCATAGCAGTGCCTGGCCTTCTGGCTTGTTTTATGACTTCCATACATTCTTGGGTAAGTTGTAAGTGCCCGAATTCTAGGATTTCAGGAGCCAGATTGCTAGATTCAGCGATGCTGGATCTGGGTGTCTGATCTTTTGGTTGTGTTGTGTCAACAGATCTGGCCTGTTGGGCAATTTGATGCAGGGCACTACTGATAGGTCTAGCAGCGTTGTGTACCAGGGTTGCCTTGCCCAAGTTGGTGCTATTAATATGAGTTTGAGTTTGTTTTGACTGAGTTTGTTTACCAGGTAAGGAAGGAGAGGGAGAGGAGGAAAAGCGTAAGCAAATATCCCTGACCAGTTCATCCATAGGGCATTGCCTTGGGACTGTTTGTGTGGGTATCTGGATGCGAAGTTTTGGCATTTTGCGTTCTCCTTTGTCGCAAACAAGTCTATCTGAGGTGTTCCCCAGAGTTTGAAATAAGTGTTCAGAATTTGGGGGTGAATTTCCCATTCGTGGACCTGTTGGTGATCTCGAGAGAGAATGTCTGCGAGTTGATTTTGGATCCCTGGTATAAATTGTGCTATTAGGCGAATTTGGTTGTGAATTGCCCAACGCCAAATCTTTTGTGCTAGCAGGCTTAACTGCGTGGAGTGCGTCCCCCCTTGCTTGTTTAGATAATACATTGTTGTCATGTTGTCTGTTTTGACGAGAATGTATTTGTGAACTATTATTGGTTGGAAAGCTTTTAGTGCTTGAAAAACTGCTAGAAGTTCTAGGTGATTTATATGCAGTTTTGTTTGATGTACGTTCCATTGTCCTTGTATGCTGTGTTGATCGAGGTGTGCTCCCCACCCTGTCATGGAAGCATCTGTTGTTATTACGTATTGTGGCACTGGGTCTTGGAAAGGCCGCCCTTTGTTTAAATTTATGTTGTTCCACCACAGAAGCGAGAGGTAAGTTTGGCGGTCTATTAACACCAGATCTAGAAGGTGACCCTGTGCTTGTGACCATTGTGATGCTAGGCACTGTTGTAAGGGCCTCATGTGCAGTCTTGCGTTTGGGACAATGGCTATGCATGAAGACATCATGCCTAGGAGTTGTAGTACCATCTTTGCTTGTATCCTTTGTGTTGGATACATGCGTTGTATGATGGTGTTGAAATTTTGAATTCTTTGTGGACTTGGAGTGGCTACTCCTTTTGATGTGTCAATTATGGCTCCCAGGTATTGTTGTACCTTGCGCGGCAGAATTTTGGATTTTGTGAAATTGACGGTGAACCCTAGTTTGAAGAGGGTTTGTATGATATGATTTGTGTGATTTGAGCACTCTATTAACGAATGGGCCTTGATTAGCCAGTCGTCTAGATATGGGAACACATGTATTTGCTGCCTTCTTATGTGTGCAGCGACTACCGCTAGACATTTGGTAAATACTCTTGGTGCGGTTGTTAATCCGAAAGGCAGTACCTTGAATTGGTAATGTATTCCCGTGAATACAAACCTTAGGTATTTCCTGTGCGATGGGTGTATTGGTATATGGAAATAAGCATCCTTGAGGTCTAAAGTTGCCATGTAGTCGTGTAGTTTTAGCAATGGCAATACTTCTTGTAGTGTGACCATGTGAAAGTGATCTGATTTGATGAAAGTGTTCATTACTCTGAGGTCTAGGATTGGTCTCAGCGTTTTGTCCTTCTTTGGTATCAGAAAGTACAGTGAGTAAACTCCTGTGTTTATTTGTGTGTTTGGCACTAATTCGATTGCATTCTTTTGCAATAGTGCCTGCACTTCTATCTCCAGGAGATTGGAATGGTGTGTTGTCAAATTTTGTGCTTTTGGTGGTATGTTTGGAGGGAATTGTAGAAATTCTATGCAATAACCATGTTGGATAATTGCTAGAACCCAAGTGTCTGTAGTGATTTCCTCCCATGCTTTGTAATAATGACTTATTCTTCCCCCCACTGGTGTTGTGTGGAGGGGGTGAGTGACATGTGAGTCACTGTTTAGTAGTAGGGGTTTTGGGGCTCTGAAATCTTCCTCTATTCCTAGGGAATTGCCCTCCTCTATATTGTCCCCGAAAACCTCCTCTATACTGTCCCTGGTAACTGGACGGTGTTGCTTGTGAGGTGCTGGCTTGTGTGCTCTGACCCCGAAACCCCCCTCGAAAGGGTGTTTTACGGAATGTGCTGTAATTCCCTCTGCTCTGCGGGGAGTAGAGTGTGCCCATGGCTTTGGCAGTGTCCGTATCTTTTTTGAGTTTCTCAATCGCTGTGTCCACTTCTGGACCGAACAGTTCTTTTTCGTTAAAAGGCATATTGAGAACTGCTTGTTGAATCTCTGGTTTAAATCCAGACGTTCGGAGCCATGCATGCCTTCTGATAGTTACAGATGTATTAATTGTCCGTGCAGCTGTATCTGCAGCGTCCATGGAGGAGCGGATCTGGTTGTTGGAAATGGTCTGTCCCTCCTCAACCACTTGTTTTGCCCTATTTTGTAAGTCCTTGGGCAGGTGTTCAATGAGATGTTGCATCTCGTCCCAGTGGGCTCTGTCATAGCGCGCAAGTAGTGCCTGGGAGTTTGCGATGCGCCACTGGTTTGCAGCTTGTGCTGCGACTCTCTTACCAGCTGCATCGAACTTGCGGCTTTCTTTATCTGGGGGTGGTGCATCTCCAGATGTGTGGGAGTTGGCCCTTTTCCTAGCTGCTCCTACAACGACAGTCTGGTGGCAGCTGTGTAGTGATGAAAACCGGGTCTGTAGGAGGCGCCTTATACTTTTTTTCCACCCTTGGTGTGATTGCCCTACTTTTGAACGGCTCCTTAAAGATTTCTTTTGAGTGCCGGAGCATACCAGGGAGCATAGGCAGGCTTTGGTATGAGCTGTGAGTGGAGGAGAGTGTGTTGAATAAAAAATCATCCTCGACCTGTTCTGAGTGGAGGCTTACGTTGTGAAATTGTGCTGCTCTAGCCACCACTTGAGAATACGCGGTGCTGTCCTCTGGTGGAGATGGCTTCGTAGGGTATGCCTCCGGACTGTTATCTGACACTGGGGCGTCGTATAGGTCCCATGCGTCTTGATCTTGGTCACCGTGGCTTATGGTGGTGTGAGCTGGGGAGTGTGATGGAGTTTGTGCTGGTGAGACGTTAATCACGGGCGGAGGAGAGGGTGGTGGGGTAACTCTTTTCACCACTTTTGGTTGTGGTGTCTGTTCAGTTTGGAACTCCAACCTTCTCTTTCTTCTAATGGGGGGGAAGGGTGCTTATTTTTCCTGTCCCCTGCTGTATGAAAATACGCTTTTGCGTATGGTCCACATCAGTTGATTGTAGCTCTTCCTCAAACCTATGCTTTTGCATTTGGGAGGTTAGCGAGTGCTCTTCTGTATAAGAGCCTGAAGCTGGGTCGCTTGTTTGTTTCGGGACCGAAACCCTGTCTGCGTGTTTTTTCGGCTCCGAGGTGACTTTTTTCTTTTTCGGGGCCGAAACCTCTCGGCGTCGATCTTCTTCGGTGCCGCTGTCTCGGCGTCGAGCCGTGTCCACACCGGCATCTCGGTGTCGAGGCTTGTCTCCAGCACTTTCTCGGTCCCGAGAAGGCTGCGTGCCGGTGTCTCGACCGGAGTCGGACGATCTCGGCACTGTTTGGGCCTTTTTCGGTGCCGACGGTCGGTCACCGAATTTATGGGTGGAGCCATGGCCTGATGGCAGTGGCGTCCCCTGGGCCTTGTAAATCTTCCTCTGTGTGGTTTTCGACGTCTTACTCACGGTTTGTGTATCGTCGAATCCTTCGGAGTCCGATTCTTGGATCGAAAAGGATCCCTCCTCTTCTTGTTCCTCGAACTCCCGGTGGGCTGTCGGCGCGGACGCCATCTGAAGTCTTCTGGCTCGACGGTCTCGGAGAGTTTTTCGGGACCGGAACGCACGACAGGCCTCGCAGGTGTCTTCACTGTGCTCAGGTGACAGGCACAGGTTACAGACCAAGTGTTGGTCTGTATAGGGGTATTTATTGTGGCATTTGGGGCAGAAACGGAACGGGGTCCGTTCCATCAGCGTTCTTCAGCACGCGGTCGGGCCGACCAGGCCCCGACGGGGGATCGAAAAACTACCCCGAAGGGCACCGGAGCTCTTCGATCTTCGATGCGGTGTTGAATCTAACTACGCCGATCCCGAACGCAACAATACAGACGAAAATCTTCCGAAATTAGCTATCTTTCCGTTCCGAAACTCGGAGCGACAGGAACACGTCCGAACCCGATGGCGGAAAAAAAACAATCGAAGATGGAGTCGACGCCCATGCGCAATGGAGACAAAAGGAGGAGTCACTCGGTCCCGTGACTCGAAAGACTTCTTCGAAGAAAAACAACTTGTAACACTCCGGCCCAACACCAGATGGCAAGCTATTGCAAAACATGCGTATCTACAGCGACAGATGCCATCGAACAACACATTTCTCATCTGTAACACTGTCCCCTGTCTTCAAAGCTGAACAAAGTGGAGTATGGATGCAACTGGCAGACAACAACTTTATTGTCAATTTGTGCTTGGTGGTGGTAATGTGTGTTTCTAATTAGGCAAGGAGGGAATGCATATACTGTCTGTCAGTACCATGCAAAAGAGGTCCATGTCTCGCCTATCATGACCAATCCCCCCTGTATGACATGGCCCACTGACAGTATCAGTCACTAACCACAATTACAGGCTTAAGTCCCAGACAGTTATTGGAAGTAGAATTGAATCAGTTGGTTCCTGGAATTGACATCTTCCCTTCCTCATCCTCACCATCACCATCACTCTCCTCACCTCTCTGAGTTAACTGATCAGGACCTATAGCACCCTCCACATCCAAAAGGGGGATAGAATGTCTCACAGCCACGTTGTGCAGCATGCAGCAGGCCACCACTATTCTACACATCTTATCAGGCGCATATGCCAGGGACCCCCCAGAGATATGTAGACACCGGAATCTAGCCTTCAGGAGACCTATAGTACGCTCTATCACCCTCCTAGTACGTCCATGGGACTCATTGTATTTCCTCTCTGCATCCGTCCTGGGATTCCTCACTGGTGTCAGGAGCCAACGCAAGTTTGGATAGCCAGAATCACATAGAAAAAGGGTCAATACAGAGTTGTCATTGTAATGTCCCTTAGTCAGACAGGCAGGCTCTTTGCAATGTGTCAGTTAGTGACAGGCAAACTTACCTATGATCCACCCTCCATCCTCTTGTAGTTGTTCCATCTTCTGTGGCACACTACTGTTCCTCAAAACAAATGAATCATGGACTGACCTTGGAAACATGGCATTCACATGGGAAATGTACTGGTCTGCAGTACATACCAACTGGATGGTCATGGAGTGAAAGTTCTTCCTGTTTCTGTACACCTGGTCACTGACTCTTGTGGGGATGATAGCTATGTGGGTGCCATCGATGGCACCTATGACATGGGGAATGTTTGCAAAGGCATAGAAGTCAGACTTGATGGCAGGGAGGTCAGCACTTTGGGGGGAATCGCACATAGGATTGCAAATGTTGTACAAATGCATTCAGAAACCTTCAGTACCTGGCTGAACACTGGCTGTGAGAAACTAGCACCCATGCCCACTGTCACTTGAAATGAGCCTGTGGCCAGGAAATGGAGTGCAGAGAGCACCTGCACCTCAGTTGGAAGGGCATGCTGATTACAATTTCCGGGAGTCGGTGCAGGATCCAGTAATGCACATAGGTCCTGAATAGTTGCACGTGAGTCTGTATGTGATAATGATATGGTGCTCCACCATGGTCCCCATATCCACAAGTGGTCTGTACACCAATGGTGCCCTTCCTCACCACAAGGGTCGGTACCTATGAGGGGTAAAAAAAAAAAAAAAAAAAAAGGAGTGATGTGCACACATATTGGCTTATGTGCTAAATACATGCAGTGCATTGTTCATAGTAGTGTCTGTACAATTACTGCAACCTGAGAGATGTACATGTACATCACTAGGAGGGAACAGAGTAAATCATGTGTGCTAATATACGCAATGGATAGAGGCCTAGGTGGTTCATATGGCTAGTAGGCCCTATATTGTGAGTATTATGAATTTTAAGATGCGTAGGAGATGGCAAAATGTCTGCCAACTGTAGTTCTGCCCCTTCGTTGTGGAAGTGACCTAATACCGCTAGTGGTTGACGTCAAAGCGTACGGCGGTGTTGACCGCTGTTCGCACCCTCACTGGCTAACATGGATGCCAATGGGGAATCCTGGCGTTTCATGATCGCCGCCGGCGGGGACAGTGCATACCGCTGCCGAACGTACGCGCGTTCGTCATAGTTTGATCACTTGACTCCCTGATCTTGTGCGCACAGGTACTCCACTTGTGTACTGCTGTCGCCTGCCTCTGGCTTTGGATGTTCCACGTGGTACAGGGGAAAGGGCCCTGGCCTTCACCCAGGAAGAACTGGAGAAGCTAGTGGAAGGGGTCCTGCCCCTGTACGACAGACTCTGTGGCCAGCCAGAGGTACAGGTGAGTCAAGGTTTGGGGGCACTGTGTGAGTAATGGATGGAGTGTATTGCACATATGTGTGCTCCTGTGAGCCACGATGGGCCATGGTGCATGGAATGCTATGTGCCACTGTCCTGCATGTCTGAGAGTACTGTCAGTCCTATGTTTGACAATCTGCCAGCTGTTCCCATCTTGCAGGTGTCTGATCTCTGTGTTCCATTTCAGTGTCACCCTACTAGGTCAGCGCCCACCAGAAGAGGGCACATTGGCATGCCATTGCCAAGGAGGTAAAGACCCTGGGGGTCTGCAACCGGCGGAGCACCCACTGTTGGAAGAGGTGGAAGAAGCTGCGGTGCTGGGCACGAAAGATCACTGAGGCCCAGCTGGGGAAGTCCTCCCAACGTGGAAGGGGTGCCCGTCGGGGACTGACCGCCCTCATGCGTCGGATCCTGGCTGTGGCGTACCCAGACCTGGATTGGAGCTTGAAGGCTGCACAGCAGTCACAAAGGGGTGAGTACTCACAGACCATCCTTCAGCCTGGAAGGATAAGTGTGTGCGACAGGGCTCATGATGCTTAGAGCAGGGATTTTGACTGGTGTCCATCTACTGTATGTTCCCCAAAGGGTGTAGGGGTGTCCCTGTTAGGTTTCACCTACCTCAGCTCCAATACTCTTTCAGTGGATGGGTGTAGGTCAGTATTCTGCTCAGTAGTCAGGGGCATGGCCATGGGCATAGTGCACGGTGCTGCCTGTTGGGTGTGTTTGCTGGGTGGGTGTATGTCTGGACATTGTGTGTCAGCATTCAGCTATTTACAAGTGTCTCTCCTGTTTTATCTCCTCATCCCTGTTCTCTTGTGTTGGTTTGGTACAGCATCAACATCAGGCGAGGGAGCTGAGGCACCGGCAAGTGGGGAGGCAACGGCCCACAGATCCTCCAAGGCAGAGACAACGGACACCCAGGGGACCAGTGGGTGGGAGGGCGAGGGGACTTCCACGGGGGAGGCTACTACCACAGGAGGTAGTGACTCTGAGACCTCCTCTGATGGGGGTCCTCTGGCAGTGGGGGACCCCAGTGGGCACATCACTACCGTAAGATTTTCCGCCACCACCCATAACATCACCGCGCTTCCTTCTGCTCCCCACCGAGTTGCCCATGCCCGCCCACCCAGAAAGGTGGGAGTCTCCTTCGCCCCAGGCACCTCCTCCCTTGCCCCAGTCAGCCCTGCTGCCCTCACAGAGGAGGCTATTGACCTCCTGAGAACCAATTCTGTAGGGCAGACAACCATCGTCAATGCCATCCAGGGTCTGGCATCAGAGGTGCAGCAGACCAATGCCTAACTGGATGGCATTCACGGTGCTGTGTCTGCCCTACAGATACCTTTTCAGGCTCTGACCTCCTTTTGGACGGCAGCCAGTTTCCCTGGCCATTCCGTCCCCCCTCCAACCTCCTCTACCCCTTCCAGCACCCCACTCCCTTCACCCGTCCAAAGCACACAATCAGACCCGCTTGCAGGCACATCACCACACAAGAAGCACACTTCCAAACACAAGCACCACACCTCACACCACAAGCATTCACACAGCCAACAGACACATGCAGACACAACATCCACTTCCCCCAGTGTGCCCGTCTCTTCCGCCTCCCTGCCTGTCCTCTCTACATGCACACACTCATGCACTGCCCCTTCACTCACTGTTACTTCTCCTCTTCATGCACTCACCACGATAGCAGACAGCCATACATGCACCCCATACACCACACCTGCACTCACCACCTCTACTGTAGCTGACACATGCAGCACACTCACCAGACTTGCAGACACCCACCCAACATACATCCACACTAGCTGTCTGTCTTCTCCCACTGTGTCCACCCCCACCTCCCAAAGCACACAAACGCACCAAGACACCTACCCATCAGACATCCACCACACCACAGCATACTGAGCTATCACCTGCACCCACTACACACACACCTAGACCCCATACATCAACTCCCTCTGCCTCCACTCCAATGCCCTCATCCACGCCCACCGCAATTGCTCCCAAGAAACTTTTCCTCTCCTGTGCAGACCTGTTCCAACCCACTGGCCCACCCCGTCTTGTCCCCAAACGTGCCCACCTCCTTGCCCTTTCCGCTCCTTCCACATTACAGCCCACCCCAGTCCAGCCTTCCCATTCCTGTGCCCCTTCCCCGGTAAAGGAGGAGGCCCGGTCTGAGCCTAGACCATCCATCTCCACCCGAGCCAAACAGCCCCCACCCCCTTCAAAGGAGAAGCCCACCCCCCCCCAACCTCCTCCCTCAAGTCAAAGTCCCACCCCCGTCGGAAATCTCCCCCCTGCCCCCTTCCGTGAGGTGCCTGGATCCCCATATGGTGCCCTGTTCAGTGGAGTACCCAGCACTTGTGGAAGTCAGGTGTGGCAAGTTGTGGCCACGGACAATTTCCATTTTATGGACTGGCCATTGGCCCTGTTGGCACTGTTTTGTGAGCTACAAATTAAAGTTTCTGTGTGGCCTGTGTTTGGGCTGCACACAGTTCCACCCTGCTATTTTTAATGGGTGTGGGGCTATTGTATGTACTATGGTCAAGTTGCATTTGCCTTCGGTCGGGTGCGTACCTCTTGGTGTGGGGTGTCTGACTTGTGCTGCTGGGAAGGGTTGGGGGGGCGTTGCAGAGTAGGTGGAGTGGGTGGGTATGTAACTGTGCCCTTTCCTCCCTAGTGTCGTAGGTTGCGGTACTTACCGTTGTCGTCTACGGTCTCAGTTGTGTAGGTATATGGCAAAGGAGCAGGGCTGGCATGATCAGCAGCTCTCTGTCCATGGCGGCTGCTGCACGTTTTGTGGAACTCTGGTGAGTCTTTGCTTCTATTTGTTTCATTTCCGCCTGGCTTTGTGTGGCGGTAGTTCCTGCCCCAGAACTAGCGGTGGAATGGTGGTTCATAATTTGATGGGCGGGTTGGGCCTTTCCGACAGCCAGTGGGCGGACTCTGCCGTCGTCAGCGGGACTCCTTTCCTGGCGGTGGGTGGTGCGTGGGATGCGTGTGTTTCATTATTTGGAGGTCCGGACCGCACCTCTGTTGGCGGTTTCCTACGTCACCGCAGCGGAACGGACCGCCATGTTCATAATGAGGGCCTTAGTACCTTAGAATTTCCTCCAGGTTTCTGGAGATTTTTCTCAAGCAGCACCCCTACATGACGTTGGGTAGTGTTGATTGGCTCCGCATCCGTCATCGTCAACGTCGCATGTAATAATAAATCCATCACTGGAATCAGTCAATTTGGCTTCGCATCGTCATCATCCTCACAGGATATAAAGTTGCAGTTCCTATAAAAGAGACACCCATGTGTGCTAACATCAGTTGCTTTTCACAACTTTCCACACCATAAGCGCAGAGCCTTGAAGGACAGTGACCACTGGTGCATCAAAACTAAGACCCGGAAAGGGGAAACCCTGTCCCTAGGAATCAATTCACAAAGTGGGGAGGATTAGTGGGTCAGTAAGGAACTGCAACTTGATATTGTCTCTCCTTGTCCACCCTTCGGTTTCAGGAACCGACTCCCTGGACTTCACCTGCAGCATCTTTGTGGCCCTCTAGGAATGCATTGGATCTCGATGCTGTGTTTACACCCTGCACCCACCTGTTCCCGCGCCGCTGACGGGGTGTGTTTGGTGCTGACCTGTGCAACCTGAATCTTGTGGATCTAGAAA
The DNA here is from genome assembly GCF_031143425.1 of Pleurodeles waltl. Lineage (NCBI taxonomy): Eukaryota > Metazoa > Chordata > Amphibia > Caudata > Salamandridae > Pleurodeles > Pleurodeles waltl. The sequence continues at coordinate 1,195,486,678 of NC_090444.1, forward strand.
TAAAGTGACAAAACATATTTTTACTACTTAAAAACAATTGGTTTTGGAGTAAGACCAAAATGTCACAACCAAATTCAAATCCTATTGGGGTATAATGAATAAGGATGGAGGACGCATACGAGTAAGATCTTGCAGGAACCTAGCAACAATAGGACACTTAAACAAAGAAGGTTGATTAGGCAATCTCAAAAACACAGCACAGACAAATAACCTTTGAGGGTGCCCATATCAGAGCCTTGCTGGGCCAAAGAAAGTATAAACAAAACGTCAGAGTGGCAGAAAGGGGGTCAACAGACTTGTCTGTGCACCATGCAACAAATCTATTCCAAATGCAGGCGTACACCATTTTGGATGAGGGACGCCTGGCTGCCAAGATTACATTACAGATTTTGGGCATAAGGTCAAAAGCAGCTCAATCTCCATGCAAGAAGGCAGAGACTGGACACGTTCGGGTGGAGAACCCTCCCCTGCTGCTGCCACAGAACAGCCTCCTAAAGGGGCATTTGGATCGGAGGATCAATGGCCATGCTAAGTAACTTGGGATACCAGACTCTCTGTGCTTAGTCCAAAGCCACAGTGATGACGTGGGCCCTGTTCTTGATCTTCTGGAGTACCAGACTCTCAGGCGTGGAGTTTTGTTTAAGGAAACCTGGGCCGCCCGGAACAGGGTGACGGCGGCAGGCAATTGTCCTGTTCACAGGAATCCCTGTGCTAGGTTTGGACCAGGTACCCAGTAGGACATCTGTAAGGGCTTCATTTAAGGGGAGCAGGGGTTCAGAGGATGAAGCTCCAGGTTGAAGCACCTGTGTCAGGAGGTTCGCCCATCCTGACAGTACGCCTGTACTTAGTACGCCCATCCGGCTCCATGTCTGAGTTGGCAATGAGGATGGGGACAGCGCCACCCAGGGGCCCAAGTGGTGCTGGGAGCATCGGGAAGAGTGCCGCCCGAAGGTGACTGCTGCCACCCTGGAACCAAGCATGGACCCATGCATGCCCTTAGGAACTAAGGCTGAAGCTGTTGGTGCAGAAGCCGAAGGGGCCTCTTCCGACTCCGTGGGGCCCGAAGGCACAACAATTGTGTCGGACTCCCCAAAAATGAGGTGCATGGCATCATAGAACTTTTTTTGTTTGGCAGGGTCGCTCTGGCTCCTGAAACTGGGGGAGGCGCAATGTCAGCTCAGACATAGGCTCTGCAGAGGGAGGCCCAGAAGAACAACGCTACCGCTCCCTCGTCGGCCCAAGGACAAGGGAAAGTTGAAAACATTTTTTATTTCTTTGTGACTTCTTCTTGTGCCACGACTTACCTGATCATCCTGAGGACTTGGAGTGGTAGGGCGATAATGGAGGACTCCACGACCACTCCCAGGACCTTCCTCTCAACCGGGGCCTCGACTTGCACATAGTCAAGCGTTGGGACGTCATCAGCTTCAGGGACTCTATCAGATGCTGCTCTCTGGGAAGTAACCTCCTGCTAGTGAAAGCAACAGGTTGGTCATGGCCACTGTCATTGGTTTGGGACAGGACCTCTCCTATACCATGTTCAGTGGCATCCGTCTGCACTATGAGCTGCTTTGAATACTCTTGAGCTTTCACAATGGGTGCTGAGCACATTGCTTCCTTCAGACTGTAAAGTCTTTGTAAAGCTCACGGTCTAGTTTACCTTCTTCAGAATTTTCTTGGAAGTCAATGCTGTGAGGGATGCCACATTGGTACCATACCACTTCACAAACCTCCTGTAATACCCAGTTTAGTTGCGGCAAGCCTTGACTTGAGTCTGGGTGGTTGGTCCTACCCAGTCCAGAATTGTCTGGATCTTGGATTGTAGTGGTTGAACCTTGCCTCCACCTACAAGGTGGCCCAAGTATACAGCCTTGCCCTGCCCTATCTGTGACTTGCTGCCTTGATAGTGGTGCCTGCACTTCTCAGGGCCTCAAGGACCTTTGCAAGGTGGATCAGGGGATCCTGCCAAGTGGAGTTGAAGACAACAATATCATCAAGATATGCTACGCTAAAGTCTTTCAACCTAGCAAATACTTTGTTCACCAATCTCTGGAAGGTGTCTGGGGCATTTTTTAACCCAAATAGCATAACAGTGAACTGGTAATGTCCAACTGAGGTCGAGAATGTTGATTTCTATTTTGCCCCAGGGGTCAGACTTATTTGACAGTACCCTTGGGTAGGATCAAAAGCACTGAGATATTTGGCTGCCCTTAAATCAGTGCATCTGCTCTTGAGATATGTTCATCTTTCTTGGTGACAGCTCTGAGACCTCTATAGTCCACACAAAACCTCAGCTCTGGTTTGCCTCCCTTGGAACTGGGTTTGGGGACTAAGACCACTGGGCTAGCCCAGGGACTGTCATATGGCTCAATTACCCTAACTCAAGCATCTTGCTGTCTTGCTGACTCCGTCTCTGATACTATCCCTCACTTGGTTGGACTGTCTGCAGATTTTACTCTTGAAAGGCATGTTAACACCAGTGTCCACACCATGGACACACCAGTTAGTCTAACGAGGGTTGACGGAAAAGAGCACAGCACACTGCTGTTGGACTTTCCTGCATTCAGCTTGCTGACAGGCAGCGAGGTTGTCAGAAAAGACCACTCCATCAACTTACCCATCTTTGGTGTGGTAAGAGAGAAGGTCAGCAAGAGGCTCACTTTTCTTCCTGATCCTCATCAGTGACCATCAGGATGGCCACGCCAGCCCGGTCATGGAAGAATTTTAGATTCACATGGATGACCCCCTGAGGGTTCCTGGGAGTGCCTACGTCAACCAGGTAGGTGGCCTCACTTTTCTTCTCAAGGAGAGGGTATGGCCAATGTATTTGTCCTGGAAATCCCTGGGAGCCACAGGTTCAAGTATATACATATTCTGCCCTGCTTGGTACTTCACAAGCACAGGCTTTTGGTCATGCCAGAGCTTCCAGAGCTGGCCTCCAGGTTTTTGGATGAATTCTCCATGTACTCGCCTATTCTTAAACGTAGGCCTAGCACAGTCCACAATGTCTTGCTTGGGCTCTTTGAGAGGACCCTCCCAGCCTTCCCTCACAAGATGCAATGGTCTCCTTACAGGACGCCCAAACAGAGGTTCAAAGGGAGAAAACCTACTCCTTTCTGTGGCACTTCTCTGTAGGTGAAAAGTAGGCAAGTTAATATGTTATACCATCTCCTCCTGAGTTTTCCAGAGTGTTCTGCAATCATGCCTTTCATGGTTTTGTTCAATCTCTCAACTAAACCATTTGTTTGTGAGTGATATTGGGTAGTAAACTTAAGTCACACCAAATTTACCCCATATTGCCTTGAGGAATGGGGACATGAAGTTACTACCTCTGTTTGATACCCTGATGTTGTTTGAGTTTTTAGGGGGAACAACGTCAAACCCTTTCAAAGAAACCCCCCCATCCACTGGGATTGAAATTAAGGGGGCCTGTGGGTGGCCACCTGTCTTGCCACCAGCTTGACAGGTTACACAGGAGTGGCAAAAGTCCTTCACGTTCTGGGACATGCCTGGCCAGTTGAAGTGAGGGACTAACCTATTACAAGTTTTGGTCTGGCCAAGAATCCCAGCTAAGGGGATGTCGGTGCTGAGGTGAGGAGAAACCCTCTAAATCTGAGGCAATACCACTCACCAAGTGGCACCAGGTTTGAGGTTTCTGGCCTCAGTATACAGGAGTCCTTCCTCCCAGTAGGTTAGATGGGAGCCACTGACATCTCCTGTTTCCTGGTCAGCAGCTTGCTGTCTCAGTCTTTCAAGAGTGGGACAAGTCCTCTGTCCTTGGCTCAGGTCCTCTCTAAAAGACCCCGTAGACCCGGAGCTCTGCTATGTAAGGCCCAAGTTCCTGTGACTCTGTTCCCTCAAGGGCGGACAGGTCTTCTCACTGAGGAGGGGGGACTTGATCTTGTGGCTGTTCAGAAGCTGGGTTACCAGACTTCCTATCTTTCCTCTTTGAGGGCTGGGCAATTATTCCATACTTCAGCACCTCTTTCTCACGGGGCTTTGCACTCTGCTCTGGGTTGAATGCACAACAATTCAGGCATACCCGGCATATCTGCATGGGTCTTTCTTTCAACCTTAACCCATTCCGAGGACTCCAGATCATTTTCTAGCAGACAGGCTACGGGAATTGCAGAGGATACCACCACCTTCTTTCAGCCAGTAACCCTTCACCATTCTAAGGACACCACTGTCATGGGATAGACCTTAGCTTGGTTGTCACCAGTGATGACTGAGAAGGTTTCACTAGTCGTATACTGTTGTGGGGATTTCAGTCACCGTTGTGACACTTGCACCTGCATCCCTCAATGATTCAATTCTGATCCCATATATATATAAAGCTGTTGTCTGTACTTCTCCAGATTACTAGTCTAGACAACCAGGGCAACTACACCCACCCCTCCCTCAGAGACTAAAGTTGCTTCTGTGAGCTCTCTGATATGGTCAGGACCCACCTGGTATTCCACCTGGACACTTAACCACTGCGGCAGGAGCTGTGGTGCACTAGGGGAATTCTGTTTGGGACATAAAGGGTTCCCTGCCCACTGGCTTTGTAATTAAAGCACCAAGCATTCTTGGCATCCCAGTTTTTACCCTGGTATCCACCCTTGGCATGTGTCTTGTCTCAGGGTCTAACCTCCTGAACAGGTTTTTTAAGGCCTTTAGAGGACTTTGATTTAATCTTTAGACTGGTCACTATCTTTCCCTTGGTGAGGCTTAGCAACCTCTTTCTTTTGATCACCCCGATCTTGTGTTGTTCTGGATTGCCTAGTCTTGAATAGTGGTATGCTTTCTTTCCCAATTCTCGGGGAGAAATTGGACCTATGTCTACCAGGTACTAATCCAATTGTTCAGAAACAGTTACTCAACTGATGCTCTTTCATGATAAGATTATAAAGCCCATCATAGTCCTGCACCTGGGTTCCCTTTTAACCAGCCACCCAGAGTTTTGACTGAGAGGTCAACAAAAACTACCTGAGCCTGATCCTGTATGTAGAAAAATAGCACCTTTCTGACTTTTTGCCTGGTGTAGTACGTGGGATCCTACTAACCAGGACCCTAACTTTTACTCCTCATAATTGTTAGACTGTTGCACCCATGTAAGTCCCAAGTATATGGTACTTAGGGACCCAGGGCTTTGGCACACCAGGGGGTCCCCCCCCTTGGGCTGCCGCATGTGGGCCACCCATTGGGGGCCCATGCAAACTGTGACTTCATGGCTGCCATTGCAGCCTCTGTGAAACAGTGCATGCACCTTTCACCCCAAATATAAGGTTTACCTTCTATTATGGTCACTGCACTCTGAACCTATAAGTCACCCCTAAGGTAGGCCCTTCCACCCAAGGGCAGGGTGCATGGTTTTCAGTGTGAGACCACCACTGCATGAGCCGAGGTGCCTCTATAAACCCCAGACTCCATTTTCTGGGCTTTGTAAGCGTGCGGATGCCATTTTAAAGATACGTAGTGGACACTGATCAACACAATATCTCCAACTATATAATGGCTTCACCGAACATAGGCATGTTTGGTAGCAAACATGTTGGAATCATGCAAGTACACGATTCCAATGCTAGTTGCATGATACCATGTACTCTATGGGGTTCCATAAGGGAGCCCCCCATGTCTGCCTGTACAGCCTTGCAGGGTCTGCATGTCAGCCCATGATCCTGCCGACCCCAGACATTGTTCTGCCCACTTGCTGCTGAGCTTAACTCGGGCAGGGGAAGGCAGAAGAAAAGATTTCCTGTAGAGAAGAGGTGTGACCACCTCTCCTTTGGAAATAGGTGTCACTGGGCTGGAGGTGGCAATGAGCACCACCAGACTGCTTTGAAGGGCACATCTGGTGCCCTCCTTGCATAAACCGGTTTATCCCAGTGCAGGCTCCCGCTCTGGCACGAAACCACACAAAGCACTGAGGAGTGACCAGACCACCATCCTGTTCAGCTGTCTCTCTAGGGAGGTGCATAGAGCTCTGCCAAGTGGCCACTAGATTCTGCCATCTTGGAAATAAGATGAGCAGAGGCCCCTGGGAGCATCTGACTGGCTAGTCCAGCTGGGTGTCGTCCCGGACTCCCCCCGACTCCACCCCCTGCTCCCCCCTCCCTTCCACCTCCCCTCTAGATAGGTGGGTCACTGCAGAAAGTGTCCAATTACCTTCCTGGATTACTTAAGGGCTCCCATGAAGGGTGGGACCCTAGTTTATTTTGCAAGTCACTTCTGCAACCTGGATACCGGAACCGCTTCTGGCCTTTGCTGGAACTGAGAGCAAGACTGTAAACAGGAAGGCTCCTACTGCAACTTTGTTTCCAAGTTCTCCAAGACTTTTGCAACCTTTGCGGCCGTGCATCCTCCAGAGTAACAAGGACTCTGCCTGCACTTAGGAAAGCAAGAAGGAATCTCCCTTAGAGTGAAGGAGGGACTCTCCTGCATCTGCATGCACCTCAACATCTACAACCAGCTTGTGGACCCTGCTGTCCCACGGACTCTCCGAGGCTCAACAACACAGGTGGTGGTTCTGTGGCTCTCCAGAGGTCTGACCTGACTTTGCAACTGAGAAGTTTGTGGTCCCTCGCTGGTGCTGCTTGGCTGGAATCGCTGTGCACCGCGTCTGTTTGTCATTGCCAAGGCTTGCTGGCTCTCCAGTCAGAAGACGCCTAGCTTCAAGAAGCCCCAATCTTCAGTACTACACAGCTCCAAGAACGGCATCCTCTCACCAACTCCTGCGACGTGGGCGTCCCTCTTTGCTGTGCTGCTGAGGCCTCCCTGTGACTCTCTGTGCCTGCCACCAGAGGGTCCTGCTGGGGGCTCAATCGATCCCTGCTGGCTCTCCTGCTTGTTGAGGGTTGGCCCTGACTTACTTGCAAGAGTAGTCTCTTCTGGAGCTTGCTAGTCCCCAAAATCCTGTAACACTTTGGGCAATGCTTTCTTGCATTTGCCAAGGCTTGTTGGTGGTCCTGCTGACCACTCTAATTCGATGACCGGAGTGGAACAGCTTGTAGACGACTCCTGGGATCTTACTGTGTCAACTGGACTCCACAGTTGCACTTCTTTGACCAACATCCTACAGGAAAGCATGACCTAGAAGGGTGGGTATTGCCCCCTGCTCGGCCTGGGAACCCCTGGCTGGTCTGCACTCTGTCTCCTTCCTTAGGTCCTCATTGTCCAGAATCCATGCTTGGCTTCCACCGACCTGGCCCACAGGTCACAAGAGGCGTTGGACACCTGAGGTCTCCCACTGACTTCAAAGGGAGGTTATGTCATGACTTGACCCCTATGCACCTAGGCTCCCTGGTGTAGGTACTCCACTTCTCTGGGTATCCACAGGTGAGGGCACTCTTGAATCTCCCGTGTCCCAACCGGTTTCCTAGGGATCATCTGGGAAGGATCCAAAAACTCAAAAAAATTCCAACGTGACTTCCCCATGCCATCCTATGGACACTGACCCGGGGTTACAACTCTGCACACAGGAGCCTGGGGAATCCTAGCTACTAACCTTTGATGTTTTAGTGCTTCCCCAGTCCTAAGGATCCTTGGGTGGTAGTTTGGGTTGGTAGTGATTTTCGCATTCCATTTTTTTTGTATTTGGTTTGGCTACCCCAGGGGGCCCATGTTATTTTATGCTTTTACTTACCTGCTTGTAAGTATATTTTTGTATATTCATACCTCCTGATAAGAGATACCAAAGTTAGTTTACTGTTTGTGTTATAATAAATACTCTAATATTTTCTAACACTGGTGTGGTTCTTTCCTGTGTGTACGTCACTGACTGACCTATGTGGCATTTGCTAACTGCTTTACACCATCCTGGCTAAGCCTTACCTGCTCTCCACAGCTACCCCTTGAGAGCTCTGTTTATCTAGAACTTCCTGCTTTAGTTTAGAAAATTTATAAAGGCATGGCTACCAGAAGGCCTCCCAGCACTAAAGGCAAGTAACTGCTTTGGGCAAAACTAAAGAATCTATGACGAAACTAGAAAAGTCTTCAGTTTTTTACGGAAAGTTAGTTCCAGGTGTTCATGTATAAGTTCCAAAGGAAGGTAGTTCCAGAGGTAAGCAGCTTTGACTGAAAAGAAGTTGCCTCCCAAAGTGCTTTTCTTAAAACGAGGAGTATGAATTAACAGAGCAGTAGAGGGCCTTAAAGTACTTGATGGAGCATAAAATGAAATATTTTGCCTAAGAAATTTGGCGCCTTTATTGTGAGGGGCTTTATGTGTCAAGCATAAAGCTTTGAAATTAATACGCTGTCTTATAGATAGCCAGTGAAGGGAGGCTAAAGCAGGTTCAGCCGATATAGCTCTAGGGATGTTCTTAAGTAGAAGTGTGGCCACATTCTGCACTACCTGCAGTCTCCTTATCACATACCTAGGGGAACTGAGAAACAAAGAATTGCCGTAATCCAGTTGTGACAGTACAAGGGCCTGGACAAGGAGTCTCCTAGCGAGGGGAGGCAAGAGGTTAAGAATTTTCCTCATGGTGCTTAAAAGGCCGACGCAAGATGAGGCAACCTTTTTGGATTGCTGGTCCATCGTAAGACGATGGTCCAGCCAGAAGCCTAGGCTGTTTATATGGTCTTTAGGGGGGGCAGGAGATTTTTTAAGTCCTCTCGAAGCAATGCAAGGGAACTAGAAAGCATACTATTATCCGCAATCATTTCTTCTGACATTCCATCGTTACGTTTAAGTTTGGACTCATTCATCCATCTGGCCACATCAGCCAGACAGGATGAAAGGTTTGAATCAGAGGCTTCATCAGAGTTAGAAAGTGACACTACTAACTGTGTGTCATCTGCATATGAGACCACCAAGAGGCCGTGGGGTTCTACGACTTTGGCTAGAGAAGAAAGATAGATATTGAAAAGTGTAGGGCATGAAGAAGAGCCCTGAGGGACACACATGTGAGGGGAAGTATATTGGACAGAAACGAACAGTCAAGGACTTGAAAAGTTCTATCCCTCAAGAAAGAAGAAAACCAGCTCAGTATTGTTCCTTTTATTCCTGTAGCACTGAGTCTTTGAAGAAGGATGTCAAAAGCGGCACTGAGATCTAACAGGATGATAGCTGCGTGGCCACCGCGATCTAGCAGTTGGCAGGTGCTATCCATGACTACTAATAAGGCTGATTCAGTACTGTGTAGGGGTCTGAATCCCATTTGAGAGGGGTCCAGGAGTTCGTGATCTTCCAGGAAACATGTCAGCTGATTGTTAACATGCTTTTCCAGTATCTTAGACAGAATCGGGAGCAGGGCAATAGGCCAGTAGTTGCTCGGCAATGTGGGGACCAACTTAGTTTTTTTAAGTAGCGGTTTGACCACAACATGTTTAAGGGACAGAGGTATATATCCCGAAGATAATAATTAATTGAGAATGTTGGTTAATACGGGTGATATTACATTGGAAGCTAACGCCAGGATGGAAGGAGGGGCAAGATCAAGAGGTGATCCAGATTTTATAGTGTGCAAATTATTGGTGACAAGCGCCTCCGTCAAGGGCTGGAAAACTGCAAGCGAAACTGGTGAGGTCCGAGAACCAGAGTGCGAGGCACCATCTATTTCTTGCTCAGAAGTGGCTGGGAAGAATGAATACATTTCAATAACCTTTTTCTGGAAGAAATCTGCCAAATCATTACTATGAGCAGTAGAGGCCTCTATAGGAGGGTCCTCAGTGGGGACCTGAGTGAGTGCTTTACAAATATGAAAGATGTCTTTCTGGGAGTTAGCAGACTGTTCTATTCTGGTACTATAAAATCTAGACTGAGCTGATTTAATATCCTCATGGTAAATTCTAATCGCTGCCCTATATAGTTTTTTTGAAGACAAGCTGTAATCTTTCCTCCACTTTCTCTCTAGCTTCTTACAGTCTTTTTTTTTGTTCCAATAGTTGTGGGGTGAACCAAGGTTTGGCCTTATAATTGGACCGTCTAATAGTAGATTTACCTGGGAGGAGAGAATCCAAGGAAGTAGAGATCCAATTATTGAAATTTTCTACGTTATCACTATAGTCAGGGATTGGAAGACGAAGAATGTCCTGCCAACCTCTAGGGTCCAGTTTCGACCATTGACGAGAAATAGACTTTATAGGGGGTTGATGGGCTGGAGAGGGTCCACAAGGTAATGTGAATGACAAATAATGATCTGTCCAGATCAGAGGCAGGGGAATGTCAAGAACAAAATTCGAGAGGTTACTAAAGTTTAAATCTATGGTATGGCCTTTGCTGTGAGTGGGTCCAGTGACAAGCTGAGTCAAATCTAATGCGGCCAGATTGGAAAGGAGTGTTTTGGCAAAAGAGCAGTGTATATTGTCTACTTGAATATTAAAATCTCCAAGTATGGTGAAATTGGGGGTTTTGCAGGAGATGCCCGCTACGAAATCTGGCAAAGCCTGTATGAAGCTCCCATAGGGACCAGGGGGACGATAGATGAGTAATCCTGAAAATGTGAATGTTGGGCTGAGAGTTAAGGAGAAAGACAACCTTTCACATCCAGGGGCATAGCAGAGCATCTAACGGAATTATTATAAACAATGGCAATGCCTCCACCCCTTGCCTGGGGTCTATCCAAACGAATGATAGAGTAATCTTGCGGTAAGGACCTTAATACTTCGAGGGAGGTGTCTTCGTTAAGCCATGTTTCAGTCAGAAACAGGGCATCTGGAAGGTAATTTTCTAATAATGAATAGATATGTGAGCTACGTGCAGATAATGAATGACAATTGATCAGAAATAGTTTACCCCGGTGATTACTCATATTAGTGGAGGGAAATGGCAAATCATAGGAAGGAGTCCAGGTGCAGTTATGGCAAGCCCAGTTTACGCCAGGAGAGTCAGAGTCGGAATTTTAAACAGAGAGGGACATTTTGGGCGAAGGATTATTATAGGCCAACAGCTGTTGGCATGAATAAACTAACCTGTTCGGGTTTCCTCCGGCAGCATATCTGGCCTCTGGGCTCTCCCAGGCGTGGACGGGCGCAGACGGGCTTGCCTTAGGCGCATTGTGGCGCGTCCGCTGCGCGGCCGGCGAGCAGCTCAGTTTAAATTAGGCATCTGAAATTGGATGCCAACAACTAGACCGCCGACCAATATGACAGGTGGAAAATGGGGTTGTCGAAAGAACACAAAATGGCGGTCCCGACAAAGTGTGCAAAATTGAAAGACTAAGGGGGCCTAAAGGCTGATGAGGGCAGGAGACAAAGGTAAATGTACTAGAAAGTAGAGCTTAATAAAAGGGAATGCTGCCGAGTGCAGTAAAAAAAAAAAGCATTAAAAACGCAATGCGGCGAGTATTTAAGAATAATTAAAAGGACTGCAGCAGAGGGGCTCTAAACACCGGCATCAGCAGTAAAAATAAACATTGAGAACACTATGTGGCGAGTGTTATAAGAAATTAAAAAGAATACTGCCACATGCCTCGAAACGCGGGCACCGGCGGTGAAAAAGAGCATTCAAAAATGCAATACAATAAGTTGAGGAGACCCTATCACTAAGGGTTGCCTGGATTCAGTACAGTGAGCCTCACCTATAGGTGTACACCATATACTGAGCCAGCCTCCTACACTGTACTCCTCAGTCGTGAGACCATATACCTCAATCAGAGTATCCTTCATTCGGTCATAGGATTCAGCATCTGCCCCATTCAGTATCAGGAGTCTATCCCTACACTTCCATGAAAACAGCTCCCAGAGAAAAGAGCCCCAATATTGTTGGCTGTGTTTCCTCATTTAGAAGCCCTCTCAAAGGCTGTAAGCCATTTGGTGAAATCATCACCTTCTAGATATTTGGGGACAATCCCTTTGAAGATCTTGGGGTCAAAAGCTTCTTCTTCGTCCCTATTTATAATTTTGCTGCCACCAGAGATGGTCATAGGTCCATCTCAGCACTTTCTTTCTCTATAGCTAAGAGTTTAGATTCAAATTATATCTTCTTAGCTAACTTTTGAAGATTAGCAATTCTACTGTCTCCACCTTCTGGGGTCCGATCAGAAGTGCTCCTAGTGGTGTTACTGTCGGTTTAGTTGTGGAGGGATTCATCATCCTCTTCCACCTCCTCCTCATTCTCACGAGGGGCTTCTTTGTTTGCCATGGCTCTAACATTTTCTGCAAGTAGCTGCTGCTGATGGGTGCTTGTGGGTTTAAACTCCATTGCAAGTTTCCATGCTTTGCAAAGGGCTTTATGATGGGCCAACGTAAGATTTTTGTAAGGGCCCAGGTTGAGCTCTTGGGACAAACCTGTCCTCAGTCATGGTTTTCAGTTAGTCGGGCCATTTTATGAACTCAGAAATAAATTCTAAGTACGCTTCTAAAAGGCATGACTAAAGTATTTTAAATTCTAAATAGTTTGGACTGGGGGACTTAACCCAAGTCCCTAACAGCAAATTTTAAACAACTTAGAAAAAACTAAGACTGGAAAAACAAAATCCTGACTAAAGACAATTTTGGATTCCTTAGTGGTATCGCCCATTAACTGAGCGGTACAGCAAATGTCTAGTCTTATATCCCACCGCTGCACCACAAATGTATTAAATTGGCTCTTTATATAGTATATCAAAATGACATACTTTGCAAAGAGTCCAGGGGTATCCTTGCTAGTGGACAGGGGCTTGCTCTAGCATTCCCAAGTCCTCCTATAATGGGTAGTGTGGACTCCTCCCGAGGCCTATCAGAGAGGAATGCTAGACATTCATTATAATCACACACACACAAATGAGACACAGAACTCAAGAAGAAGATCCACACTAATTTACAAAACTGGCAAGTATCTTTATATATGTATAGGCACCAAAATCAATACAATCAGGTAAGTATTTTTTGCAATAGAATTTATCACAATTTTGTAAAGTTGAATGCAATTTTCTGAAGCAGCGATGTTACCCTATGGAAGAGAAAACATACAGCAAAAAGGTACTCCACAGCAACGTACAGGACCAATCTTCTAGACTCTAGGTGAATATGGGGCAGGATCCTAAGCCACACCAACAGGTCACCTCCAACAGCACCGAGGCAGCTGGGTACACTAGTGCAGTTCAGCGTCGGGTGCCCCGTTTAAGTCAACGGGGATCAGTCCGAGCAAAAGAAGCTGCAGGTGATGACTAGGAGTCCAGCCAGGGTGAGTCACAAAGTGGGCTCAGTTCTTGCGATGCTTAAGGACGTAGGAATACCAATGGTCCTCTTCTCAGTCTGGGCATCTGGGTGCAGAGGTGTATGGACCGTCGGCATACCGTCACGGAAGGTGGCTGCGGTTGAGGGGGCCTGCACAAAGAGGCTGCACGCATTGGTGCAAAGATCACAGTGGGGAGACCCACGATGGACTTAGTCTCTGGAGAGGCTAGGGACAACACTGGCACTGTTGGCCCACTTTAACTATGGTTGGAGGGGGGGGCATGGGTGTAGTCATGCTGTCTGGTGTAGGGTGTGGCGGTCCAGAGTCCTCTTCGGTGTTCCTTGGGTGCCTGCAGGGAAGCAGCTACCCTACTCCACAGAAGTTCCTGGTGCTGGGGTGAAGGCTGTCCATCTTCTCGGGCTTTTGGATGAGCCATCTTTCTCACAATCGTCAAAGTCAGCAGGCAGGTTGGCAGGGCTGGTGCTGAGTCCGTCTCTTAGTCTTCAGTTTTTACCTTTTGCGCCTCTGGAGTGTCCTTCATTTTCAGATCAGCAGGAACTCATTTTCTGGTGCCAAGGGTTCTCCTATATAATGAGTTTTGGGGTGTTTCTGGGAGTGTAGAATAGTAGCCAATGAGGTACTTACCATTGGGGTCACTACGCCCCCTATATGACCACTTCCTGTGGGAAGCGGGCATAACCCTGTCCCAGAGTTCCTAATTCTGCCATCACCAAGATGGCAGATTTCTAAATGTTGTCTCCACTTCAGATAGCTCAACTTGGGGAGGGAGAGGAGGGGGGTAGGAGGAGAGAGACTGACCTGAGGAGTGGTGGACGCACCTCTTTGTGTACTAATTTTCCCACCTCTCTGGGGGCCAAATGGGCCCTGGGGGTCGGCATATCCCTTCTGGGGGAAGCCAGGTCTTCATACCAAGGGCAGCAGGCTTCTTTGGAGTCCTCTGCCTTGAAATGCAGGTTTGCAAGTCATCCTGTTGGGAGGAGTCTGTTAACACCACTTTCAGAGCAGGCTTTATTCCTGACTGCCCGAGAGCAGAGACACTCACCCTTGGGGGTCAGAAACCTGTCTGGTGGTGGGAGGTTAGTTAAAACTAGTTAGCCAGAACATGGGCAAATGGTAGTTTTTTTAAGGGACACCTGTAAGGTGCCCTCTGGGTGTGTGCATTAATAAATCTAGCAGTGAGGGTTTATTAATAAGAGATATTTGATACTAAACATCCCTATGTTCAGTGAAGCCATCCTGTAGCTGAGCAGCTCGTTCTGGCCAGTGTCAAGCACATGCACTTAAAATGATTTCTCTGATCACTTAATATATCTAAGAATAAAAAAAGACAAAGCGGGCATATCTGCTCTTCCAGAAACGTCAACACATTTAACATAATGCACCCTGCCTTATGGCTGGAAGGCCTGCTGCAGGGGTGGCTTACATAGACTGCACCCAGTGGAGGAAGACATTGCCCGCCAAGTCATGTTTTCACTTTTTAGCTGCATCCAGACACGCAGTCTGCATTTGCTAGGTGAGGGACCCCTGAGGGTGTCACAATACATGCTGCAGCCCTTGGGGACCCTCTTTGGTGCCTATGCCCTAGGTACCAGGTGTACCGTTTACCAGGGACTTACAGGGGGGCCAACAATATTACCAAACGAGGAACAATTGTACAGTTTTTAGGGAACAGATCGGGCACTGGGGAACAACAAAGCAGGAGCCCAATACACTTTCAGTCAAAATTGCACCAATTACCAGGAAAAATGTAGAGGTAATCATGTCAAAAGGGCACTTTCCTACACCCACTAGAAAGATAGTTACCAAAGTTAAGTAACTTGTTCTTCTGATGAATACTTTTAACCGCAGATTCCACATCTGGCGAATAGATACCAAAGCAGGACTCTCAAAGGGTTTGCTGAAAACAAGTGTTGTAAATCTTTCAAAAATCTCATCAACTGGTGATTCAAATAATGAGGGCTCATCTGGTAAGGGCAAGAAGGCCTAAAGAGTCAGTAAGAAGCTCTTAACAGTGCCTAAAGCAATTCCTTGCTGGGCAAGGGACAAAACAAACAACTTCAGACAACTTTAGCTGTAAGGGATTAATTTGTCGGGTGGTGCATAAATCGACAAATCTGTCCTAACGACTAGCATATAAGATTTAGTGGAGGGAAGCCGTGCCGCTAGGATAACATAAGCAACCTTAGTGTGCAGGTCAAAGTATGTCAGCTGTTGCTGCTCAATCTCGAAGCATGAAGATGCAAGGTGAGCACGCTAAGGTGCAAAACCCTGTCCTGTGACAGACGATGCTCCTGAAGCAGCACCTTCACTGGAAGACAGATGCTCATTACCAGAAGTTCTGGGTAGCACACACTCTTAGCCAAATGAGATGCTACCTGGATGACTTGGGACAATTCAAGTGGATTTGAATCTCCGCTGGAGAACAGAGTCCTCTGATCTCCACCTCTCCGAGATGGCATCCCCAATCCAGTAGTGATGTGTCCGTCACTACCATTGGCTCTGAGTTGGGTAAGGAGAAGGGCCTGCCACTGACCCAATCGCGGTCCAGTAGCTACCAATGCAGGTCTTTTGCAGTCTCCTCTGAAATCTGGATACAATTTGACAGATTTTCCTGATGTTGTGCCAACTGGGATTTTAGGTCCCACACCAGATCCCATGTGTCATCTAATATATTTGGAAAGCAGGGTGCAGGAGGCCAGCAAATCTCAGCAGCCTCAGTCATATGCACTGAGATCCAGGACAGGGACTGAAACAACAGGATCATAGCCCTAAAGTCCTGGACTTCAGTCCGGGGTGAAATAAGTAAATTGTACCATATCTAGAATGGCTCTGATAAAAGGGGACATCTGCAAAAGAGTCAGATGTGACTTCAGCACATTGATAGTGAACCCCATCAATGTGAGGAGGTTTGACATCATCTGGAGGAGGTTTGGCGTCATCTGGAGGCGGTTGACAACTGCCAGGGGTGAGCGGACATTCAACAGGCAGTTGTTGTGGTAGGTGAAGACTGATACTCCTGACCTTCACAGATGTGCTGCAACCACCGTAATAACTTTCGTGAACACCCGAGGGGCACTGGTGAGCCCAAAGGGGAGCACTAGTAACTGAAAATGGTCTTGGCCCACAATGAATCTCCTGTGGGTCTGCAAGACAAAGATATGGAAATGTTGCATGGGCTCTCATTATTCTAATGAGACCGCTGGATTTGGGCGGCAGAATCACTTGTACTGTGGGGGACTGAGTCTTAACCCACTACAGGTGACACCTGTTGGCCTAATCCGGATTTTGCTCCGGCTAACTAGCAGTGCCTCATCTCCACCCAAGAGCAGGTATGATTGGGCAACCGAGCGCATGACAATTGACTCCTCAGGGAAATCGTGGTCACTCAGATATCATCAGTTTCGCTCAGTTACATTAGTCTCACATATACAAGGACAATAAGAGGCAGAATATATTTCAATAAGGTTTCATTGAAGTAACTGCATCTTAGGTAATAAAGCATGTGCTGCAATAACTAAGATGATGATTAAATTTGTAACAAGTAGAGTGAAACATAAAAATAACGCTACCATTTTGTCACTAGAGTCGTTAAAATAGCTCCTACTTACGCTAAGTTAGAGCACAGTATGTTAAGCTCTATTTCTGCCCTTCAGGTTCCCCTGGGAAGACATTATCCCTCCTACCTGAGCAAGAGGCCTGTGGTCTACATAAGCAGCTGCAGCGAAGCACTCAGCAATCGGCATACAGTCATGGTCATCTGGCAGGAATCTCCCTCTAACGTATATGGGTCAAAGTAGTGTTCTTACAATAAAACAGATGATGTTCCAAGAAAGGATCCCCATTGTAAGATTGTGTATGTTTCCGTGAACATTAGAGACAAAGCGTACCACTTTTGCCGGCAACCTATCTTTACTGCAGCCTTGAGAAAAGCACAGATTGAAAGAAATGTCTTGTTTAAGAATGCAGTGATGTCCTAGGCAAAGAACACCTATATCGACAAAATAAAACAAGACCGCAAATGTGGCTATTGTTAAAACAATAAAACAAAGATTAATAAAATATATCTAGATTAAAGTGCACAGCGGCAGGCCTAGTTTGCTAAAATAACCTATATGAAGCTGTACAACCTGTATGGCTACACAACAAAAATAAGCGTGCCGCAGATCCAACGCCACCATCCAGCCATCGGGATCCAGAGCAAACAGGACCTAGGCTAGCATGAGTATCTTGAATTTATCCTTCCACAGCATGGAATTGAGAGGGCGAGAATCTAGAACAAAGGCCCCCGTCCTTCTTCAGCACAACAAAGTAGTTAAGAGTAACATTCAGTTCCTTCTTCCAAGGCCATAACCCTCTCTCTGGCCTGAAGAGCTAACAATTCCTGCCAAAAAATGGACAGGCCTTCCTCTGTCAGCTGTCCTCCCAGCGGTGGAAGGAGCAGCAGGGTAGAAAGGAAATTTGTAGGACCCAATTGTCAGTTCTGATGGCCTACCACCCTGTAGGAAATATCAGGTCGAGCCTAGGAAAGCGTTGGTGTGAATTGGCAAGGACACACTAAAGAGAATTTGCAGATGTGGCTGGTGGAGGGGGCGGGGCCTGAGCTGCACATCTTCCCTCCTGTCTTTACAGACTCTGGGAAGAGCAACCTCAGCAACAAACAATTGGAAAACCCTGTTGTGCTGGAGATTCAGTCCGGAATTGATAGAAAGGAAAAAAAACTCGACTGTGGTGAAATGTGGATAAAGTGGTGAAATTGCTAGTGGAATTACATTGCTGGAGTAGACAAGCCCAGGGGTGCATAGAGGCTCTGCTCTCTCTTTAACGTGCTCTGAGGGAGCATGTCCGCTTTATTCCCAAAAAGACATGACCTGTCAAAACGCATGTCCATTAAAGATGCCTGGACCTCCCTGCAGAAGCCTGTGGATCTCCTCCGGGAATGGTGGTGGAGAACTACGCTGGAGCCCATGGCACATTCTTGCAATCAGTAGTGTCCAGTGCAGAATGTATTACAAATTCTGACTCATTACTGCCAACATGAACAACCTGCATGGCACCTGGAACACCTGTTCAAATCTGAGCCACCGTATCCCAAAGGATATGGGAATAAAAGCCAAGCAGACAGCTGGCATTGACAAATCTTAAAGCAAGAGTAGTGGAGGAGAAATTATTTTGCCAAAAGTCTCAATTTGCTTGAACTAGACTGAGCCTGGTGGTGGGTGCTTAGACCACCAGGCTCTCCAGAGTAGGATGCTGTGTTAGGAAGGCAGGGTCACCAGGTGCAGGGCAATGGCAATGGCTAGCCTGACTATTGATGGGTGGTCCAGAGCAGGGCTTCGCCCAGGTACTCAGAAGAGTCTCAGTAATTGACTCATCGAAGGGTGGGAGTGGCTTTGGTGGAAGCCTTACTAGGTTGCAAAACTTTAGTCAAAATATTAGAGTTAACTTCCATGGTTGGCAGTTGCAAGTAGAATATTTCACCTGCCACAAATCACAACAGCGAAGGAGGTGCTTTTCTCTATTGCAGGACCCAGGGGAGTCAGAAGGCCAATATCTAGAGACGTGTCAAGCCTACTGGCATCCTGTCGCTCTTCATATCTGCTGTCCTCATTATACTGGGGGACATAATCATCCTGTTCGTCATAGGTGTCAATCTCACAATCTGTACCAAATAAGTTATGCAAAGTTTGGGCCCTATCATAAGGTAAGGGCAAAGTATCAGAGGGAGGGGGGATGGCCAAAAGGTGCATGCCAGTCTAAGCAGGTGCAACGTCCGTCAAGGTGGATTCCTTTCAGAGTCGAACTACACATTACAGGCTATATATGCTCAACTAGCATCAATACTGGCATTTATGCAAGTGGTTCCCTTGCGCCAGAGCCCAAGATGCTGGACCAAATATAGATCCAAAGGGCATAGGGGCTCAGAGGACGGACCCATCTGCAGTGATCCAACTGGAGGCCCTTGTGGTTCTTTGGGGCCCAGAAGAACGCCAGAGGGAGCCAGTAAAGTGATTAAGATCTCCAGCATGGTCTCCCTGAAGGCTTCTTACCTGCTGTGATGTTGCAGATGTGCCTGGGATGTCAGAATGCACCAAGACCAGAGATTGAATCAGATCCAATGGAGATTGGGAACAAGATCATGAGGCATGTTGACACCCTCTCTGACGTTTGAGAGTAGTGGGAAGGGGTAGTTTCACACTTAGATTTCTTGAGCTTCTATTACTCTCCTGAAGACCTCACCCATGAGAGGGCCCGATGAAGGAACAGGACCTTTCTTTCGACTTAGACTGGTTATGGCATGGAATCTTCTTATGCTTGGCAACTTTTAGTTTGGCTCAGCATTCCTGCATGGCCTTCAGGCTCATCTGAGTGCTTTTCTCACATGCAGTTGAGTCGTGGCCCAACACTAAGCACAACAAAACCAACTTCATGCAGGTGAGTTACAGCCATTTCTTTGCAACAGTTCCTCCTCCAAGGCTTACACCATGCAGCTTTAGGGGGTGACATTTCCGTTACACACTGGAACAATCGTGTGAAGAAAAAGCTGGTCAAAGGCCAGGGAGAAGCTCAGGATCCCCAACTAAAGCTTGGAATGAATGGAACTGGCATCAGTATGCACGGGTGGCGCTATTATCCGGTTCCGCTTATTACTTCTGGAGAAGAATGACGTCTGAGTGGAGCTGCACAATGCCACCTACCGGCGCAGAGAGGTACTGCTGAAAAGTTTCCAGATCCATTCTGACACTTGGGGAAGTATTCACAAGGTTACGAATCTGCAACTATAAGTATTCATCAGAAAAAAAGAAAAAAATATTCTTAAGAAGATTGAGACTCTCAAATGAATAAACATTACTAAGGATGCCTAAACTAAAGTTTATACATTTTAAAATATTTTTCTATTGGTACTGGACTCCCCCATATGCTACGCCAAGCAGATTCACTACTAAACTCAGAATGTAGGCATTTCCACTTCATTACACACCCTATGGCTCAGTCCCCCACTAAAAAGGTAATAGAAAATTAACATAAGCAGAATTGTCAATAGCGAATGAGAAGAAACGCTCACCTCACCCGAGCTGTTACATGACACCTGTGACCTAACAGATCAGGAAAACATCACAAACTGAGGTGGATAGTAATCTCAGCTGCACAGGCAAAACTATGAATACTGCATCATACGGTGGGGTCACTGCCAATGATTCAAATGTGGCGTGTAGAAATCACAAGAGTTGTGAACTGAGAAAAGTAATGTACAACGTAAATTATCAACTTGCGATATTTGATGAACTATTGTAACACTTTAAATTACACTGAAAACGCCACCT
This sequence comes from Pleurodeles waltl, assembly GCF_031143425.1. Classification (NCBI taxonomy): domain Eukaryota; kingdom Metazoa; phylum Chordata; class Amphibia; order Caudata; family Salamandridae; genus Pleurodeles; species Pleurodeles waltl. Next base: position 1,195,507,105 of record NC_090444.1, read on the forward strand.
GAAAGGGGCAAAAATATACCATGTAATGATAAGAAATAAATCTGAATGGCAGTGAAGATACAAACAAGACAAATGGCACACAGATAAACTACAATATATAGTAGACATTGGAACACTGTCTCCTCCATCATTGGTATCTGCAGAGATTCTCTAGTGAAATATTAAAACCCCAGATCACACATTCAGAGCTCAAAATAACATTGAGACTATAGTCTGCAATTTACCAGCACAAGACAGCCAAGCGAGTAGAGGAGTGGGCACCGAGATAGAAAACTTCCCTTCTTACTTCCTCTTTCCCACCCTAAGGTACAAAATAAGGTTTGGTGTCCCCGATTCCATGGGTTCCTTCATTCTTTACACTGCTAAAACTATTATTGATTATGTTTAATGGTGTCGAAACTCACAAGGTTTATAAGTATAAAAACCTGTTTAACTGATCGATCCAATTTTACAAACCTTCCTCTCCACCAAAAGATAAAGAATGAGGCACAATAAGTACTTACACAAAAAGCAGCGTGATATTTTTGCAACAATATGATAAAACTACCAATAGATATCACAAAATAAAAACGAACACGTGTTTTTAATTTTACTCCCTTTTTTAGGTTTAGCACGCAAGCACCCTGATATGTTATAATCTATCTGGGCTTTTAACCACGCCCACCACAAGCCCATCACTATCACTCCTTCATGGGCTTCCCTTTAAAAAATCCTTTATTTTCATTATTAAATGTTTACGTTTGTCCCTCCTTGGGGTAGTTTTTTTTACCATCTTGGCCACTGACCCTTTTTCATGGAGAACTGCACTTTTGCTGATACGTTTGACTGCAAGCGAATTTCTTTTTCCTTTTATGTCTCTCCTTCGTGCTCATGGCAGCCGTAGCACTTTGAATCGGCTCACTTATGTCAACTGTTTTATTTTTCATTTTCAATCTATGTGGCAAAAGTCCAGTTAGGAATTTACAACGCTAATAGCTCTAACTCGAGCAAACGCGAGACCCACCGCATTGCAAATGCTTGTTAATCACTGCATTTGCAATTTGATCTTTCAGTAAGTATGCTATTTTTCAGGACTTGGATCTCATCTGGGTACTACCTTCTCATGTAACTGCATGTTCACTGTTAGAAATGCATACATATCATGCAATTATTAGAGGAGTAGGAAGAGTTTACCATCTTTAAATAAATACCACTCTGCTTCAACAATTTCCAGACTTCACAATTACTCCTTGTATAGCTTGAACATAGTAACTGCACACATTGGTAATAAGCTCTTCATTTAATTTGGTCTACTTGAGCAGGGTCTTTAGCAACTCTTCCCTTCTGTCCTTCATAAAAGGAATAGACTGAACGTATGCATGAATGCTGTATTTTCCATCATTTTTGCTATGAATCTAGCTTCCATGTATGCTTTTAAATAACAAACTTGAAACGCCTGTAGATGTCCTACTGCACCTTCTTGGAGGAAATTATTTTCTGGCTTTAACATCTTTGTTCAACACCAACCTAGATCTTTGTGCTTTAAGGTTTGTTTCAGGCTCTTTTTTCAAATTCTCCCTTTTTGGTGAAACTTTGTGCATCAAAGGACCACATTTTTTCCAGTATTGTTTTCTTCCTACCTTCATATCCACCCGAGAAGTTGCTCAGATACTTGCTCCCTTCTACCTGGTTTCCTCATTTCCTTCTTGTTAATTACCCACCCTTTTCCCTATCCTGGCCCTCAAATAGTTTTATCGCAACCACACACATCCATTTCCACAAACTCCTTCCTACAAAACAGACTACATACACCAATGTCCCCATTACTCAGGCACCACTGACCCACTACTTTTTACACATGGTGCTTTCCGGTTCTCACCTAAAACGTGTGTTCTTCACACTGGTTCTCTCCCAATTATTGTATGCATTATTGGCAGCTTCATAGCCAAGATGACTGCTCTTTTGGAGCATTATGCTAGCACACACGACTAACAAGCTACACTCACACTACAACTGCAACTTATGCAAGGCCACCATTTTAGTCTGCCTGCCTTTCAGCCAAGCAGCGGCAAACACCAGGAAACTACCACCTTGCAAGTAAGGGGTGTTGAAACTTAAGAGAAATCACACACAATCTAGACCTTCTTAATTAGGAAAATATACTTTCTGAACCACAGCCACTTTCTACAAAAACGCTGTTTCTCTCAACCCACATCTTCAATAGCAGAAACTAGTTCCTATCGATCACTATAGGAAACTGGCCCTCTATGTGGTGCACTATAAAGTAGTACACCATGCAGAGTCCAGTGGATCCACAATTGGTGGACAGAGGCAAAAATAGAAATCACTAACGCTCTCTTTTGTGGTAGTGTGGGGGGGGGGGGGGGGGGGGGGGCAGTTAGGCTTATCAGAGGGTAGTGCTAAGCATTTGTTTAACTCACAGAGCCAATAAATGAAAGAGACAAAGAATAAATCAGAGGCTAATTTAGAAAAATAACACTTATATATATTTTTTTTTTTAAAGAACTTTGCAAAACAGTAATACTGATTTTGTGTTTGAAAGTTAAAAGTAAGTGAAGAGTTCAAACCTGTGCGCGTTTACGTACAATGCAATCCTAGGGAGAGAAAAGTCAATAATGCATAAAGGTAAGCACAGTCGGTTTTGGTGGTTCACCTTCTGGAAACAGATGCAGGGGTCCACGGTCCAAAGTACAACCAGCAGTTCGTCGGGAGCTCCCCAAATTCTACCGGGAGCAGGGTGCTGGTGTAGTTGTAGCTGGGTGTGCTTCGAGGGGGGGGGGGGGGGGGGCAGGGGCACCTAAAAACAGGCTGCGCAGGGGCACTTCGGGACAAGTCAGAGAGCTCCTAAACGGAGGCTTGGGTCAAAGGGGCCTTAAAGCAAGGGGACACAGCCGGTTCTTCAGAACCTGGGCTGGGCAGCTTGGGTGCAGAGTGTATAAGGCAGCTGGGCTCTGTGCAAAAAAAGTGCTTCTTGGGGTCAGGGTCAACCAGCTGGCAGGGTCTAAATCAGGACAGCTGGGCCACTCACAAGGTGGGTCTCAGTGATGTTGACTTTCTTTGAAGGCTGCTTGGTCCTGGTACAGTGAGAATCCCAACTTGACTCTCTCTGTAGCAGGGCATCCAATACCCCGGGGATTGGTGCTGCACAGCTACGGTGGGTCCTGCATTCATCACCCTTGGTGGAGGGACAGTCCTGGTCATCCAGAGCATGGGTACCTCCTCCTGGTCATCTGCAGCGTCGGTTGGGACTACGAAGGTGCAAGGGGGTGGACCGAACTTTGCTTTTTGGTACCTGTGGACTACACAGAAGTAGCTCCTCTACACCAAGGGAGACTGCAATGGTTTTGAAGTGCTGGCAGGCTACCAGATGCGTTGGTAGTTCTCTAGCTTGCAGGATGAGTCACTCTGTCGCGACTGTTGAGAGGTGCGGGCAGACAGGGTTTTGCCCCAAAATGGCCACAGCTCTTCTGCTGTTCTCACCAGGCGGTGGCTCTTCTTTGTCCTTCTCTTGATACACTGAGTCTGAGTTCTTGGGTTCTTGGGTGCCACCTAAATACTCAATTTAGGGTTGTTACAGGGAGGTCCAAGCAGCAGCCAATGGGTTGCCTACCCTTTGGGTGACTACACGCTCTATATGACCACTTCTATTGGGAAGCAGGCAAAACCCTGGCCATAAAATAGTAATTACACCCAAAACAAGATAGAGAAATTAAAAAAGTGGTGTCCGCATCAGCTGGTCCACCATAGGGGTGGGACTGGCATAAGGTGGGCGCACTCCCAATCTTACTAATTTTCCTGCCTGTCTTGCTGCCAAAAAGTGGGGTCAGGACAGGGTGATGGTCAGCTCTGCCATCTGGAGAGAACTGGGCGGCTTGGCTTTTGAAGCTTATCACCCTTGAATGTCCATCCTACCTGGAAGAGGTGATAACACCTCTGCCCAGAGCAGGCTTTGGTTCCTGGCCTCCGAGAGTGCTGGTTCTCACCTCAGGAGGTCGGAAATCTGTCTAGGTTGACTGTACTGGTTAGGCCCACTAGCATTTGGATAGGTTTTCTGGAGGCACCTCTAAGGTGCCATCAGAGTGCATGTATTAATAAATCCATCACTGGACTCAGTGAGGGTTTATTATTACGAAAAGTTTGATACCAAACATCCCTAGTTTCACTGAAGACATCATGTAGCTGGGGGGACTCGTAACGACCAGTGCCCAACACATGCAATCAAAATGGCTTCCCGGTTCACTTACTATGTCTAAGAATCGACAAAGACATAGTAGCAGCATATCTGCTCATGCAGATATGTCCTCACATATGATATAAAGCACCGTGCCTTAAGGTCTTCTGTAGAGGTGATTTACAAATATCACATACAGTGGTAGGGGACCTAGTACACGGGGATGTGTGACAGGTCAGGATTTCAATTTGGTCTGCACCAAGACATGCAACGTGTAATGGCAGCACTGTGTGTGTTGGGTATGAGGGCCATGAGGGTGGCACAATTAGTGCTGCACCCCCTAGGGACCTTCTTTAGTACCCCAAGCCCTAGGTACCAGGGGTACCATTTACTAGAGATATGCAGCAGGTGCTAAAGGTGGTGCCAATTGAAAGAAACAACTATCATTTTAAGGAAAGAGATCTGGCACTGGGGACCTGGTTAGCACCAACCCATTGCAATTTCAGTCGAAATCACATTGAATACCAAGCAGAAAGTGGGGCCTAACCATGCCAAAAAGGGTGATTTCCTACAATCACCACAGCCACTGAGAGTTCATAACTAGACCAGAGCATATTGCACTAAAACTATTGTTGCAGATTTAACCAAGTTGTGCCTTTCCAATCATAGGCACTAAAAAATAAAGTAATTTTTATTTAACAGGGTATTTACCATGCAATGGTCATATACGGTCCTATCATAAGTGAGTATGTAGTTCAAAAGACAGAGAACAAAGGTAAGGAGTGCCTATGCTCAGGTCTTCAGCTGACCATAGTTCTCAAACAAAAACTAATAAACGATTTTTAAGTACTTAAGCAAATAGGCTAGATATTGGGCTTTGTCGGCACACTTAGTGCCGGAGTCAAATACAAAATAGAAGCTATCATCATGCTTCTTAGCAAAAAAAAACTTTGTTCCTTTCATAAAGCCTCTCGTCACATCAAGACCGTAAAACTGAAATCTTTTTCCATAAGGAGCAGTGGATCATAGAACGACATTAAAGTAGCTGGATTAAAGTTATTATTTGACATGAAAAAGAAGGAATTTAAAAAAACAGAGTTAACTAGTACTGAGGGCACCTTGCAGGAGCTGTATTTTACGTTTTTCTTTAAAGTTGCATGCCATTCTAAGTGGAAGATGCATATTGTGAAGGCTTTCCGAGTTCAAACACTAAACCTTCAGGAAGTAGTAACTGAGCAAAAATAAATGTATCAATGACTAACTTTGAAAAAACTGCAATTTTTTTAAATAAGTGATTAGCACAGTTAGCAGCAGGAGACTATTAATGGGAAATAGCCTACAGATAGAATAAGGAAAATTGTTGCTTAACTTGTAGCAATCTGTAACTTGTAGTGCTGTAGATGTGCATGTTCCGCACAACTCCTGGCATCAAGTGTTTTGCTAGAGCACGGCAAGTTAATATTCTTCGAAGTACAAGTTGCAGTTTAGAGGTAACCCATGATCCCTACCAGGACTCCACAATGTATCTGGACAAAGGCTATATCTCAGACTGTGATTTCCCTCCAAAAGGGGAGCGTAAGTAAGTGGAGTGAAGCGAACCAGGACACGAAATGTGTCAGGCACATTGTGAAAGAAAACACAATGTAATTAATATGAAGCATACATTCTCTTCCTGGGAAGTCTGAGGGTGTATGTGAATATGCAGCACTACAAGCTACAAAGAGACAGTTAAACGATAAGGTAACGTTTTTCAGTCTGTATCATGTGTAACCATAGGTCACAGATTACAAAGTAGTGTGTTCCCACTAAAACATTATCGAGTGGCAAGTGCATGAGGCAGGTAATTAGAGTAATGTTTTAGGAACTGTCTGCACAATCTGTGTCTCATCAGGCATGAATGTCTACACAGTAATTTTTTCTTAACCTGTGTGGTGAGGACCAAGTAGCACCTTTTCAGATATCTGAGTTCTATGTTTCCTAGCATGCTGTAGGTGCTCCCTTTTTGCTAACAGAATGTAGTTTTAGCATCATAAATCATACCTGGATAAATGTTGCTATCCCTTCAGCAAGACTTGACCTGGACAGTAGCTTTGTCTTGTGAATCCATATAGCAAGGTCAATGTAATTAATTTGAGCTCTCTTTGAATCTAATGTATGCAAAGCTCTCTCAGGCAGCGACTTAGCTTGCAAAACAGAAAATGAGTTAATTCAATGGTCTGATTAACCGTGAATGGGGAGATAACCTTTGATAGGAAACACAGATTTGTTCTAAAGACAATTAGATTCTTATTAATCTGAATGAAAGAATCTTTTACCATTAGGAGCTTCAATTCATGAACGTTACACAACGTAAGATCTCAAAATGGAGACCCAAAAAGTGCTGTGCGCACTTGTGCACAGGTGGTGTGCATTTAAGCAGCTATGTTTAATGTGTACATGTGTAAGCTAACCCTATCTTAAGTTTAACAGGTAGAAAAATGCTGTATTGAACTGAGGCTTGCAGAGACTGTGTATTTGTGCTTAGACAGTAGTGGACAAATCGTTTCCATTTTGCTGTATAACTCATTCATGTACTAGATCTGGGAGCCTTACTCAAAATGAACATGCACTCCTCTAGAAGTTGCAGATAACTAAACTTTAAGACCTCAGGTGCAAAATCATAAGGTTAATATCTTAGAGATTTGGATGGCCTTGATGTCCCTTTAGGAGGTCTGGCAGGGCAATTTCTTGTGGGGCTGGAGAGACATTTTAAACCGCGCAGAGTACAAAAGCTGCCTTGCTCAGGTTGCAATGATGGGAATGAGAACCCTGGTCATTTGTTTCAATCTTCTTACTACACAAAAGGTCAATGGTAGTGGACGAAATATTTAGGCAAATATCACTGACCAGTTATTCCATAGTGCATTGCCCATGGTTTGGGCATGTGCTCAACAGAAGACATAAAAGGAGAATTTTGAATTTTCTGCGATGGTGAACACAGTGACTGTGGGCTTCCGCCATTTTTTGAAGTACTTGGGGAGTCCGGATTACTCTCACAGTTCAGTACTTGCTGATGCACCCTGAGGTCATATAAGCAACGCTGTTGTTCACCCTGAAACATCTCCAGTGATAGCAAAATTTGATGACTGGCCCAATGCTATACATGCTATGCCAGTGCTGACAGCAGAGGCGAGTGAGTGCCTCCCTGTTTCTGAAAGCAGCATACTGCAGCCATGTGGTCTATTGTCACTAGGACTGTTTTGCTTTTAATCAGCAGGTACATTACCAAATGCCAAGTGAACTGCTGGTAGCTCTAAGAAATGTATATACTGATTTTCTGCTGCATCCAGGTACCATGAATTGTCAGATTGCTTAGTGAGTTTAAGTCACTGCTTGAAGGTGGAGGTCCTTGTTCATGGGCCACATTTACTCTTATTTACCACTACCTCTAAACACTCCACAAGTGTACAACATTTGGGTTTGTTCTGTACTTTTTCACAGTTCTAGATGTGAACTCCCTTACCTTCATCAGCTCCCTGAAATTCTCTTGTGGAATCGGGCAGAGCCCTTTTTTTCTTTTTTTTTTTTTAAAAAGAACTCTGCCAGGTCGTCTTCTTCCTTTTCTGTGATATAGACTTCACTTTGCGATGATCTGCCACTCTTTGAATGACTGCTATGCACACTGTCATGTCATCTAGTGGCAAAACAGTAAAGTTGGGCTAAAGGTTGGTGTCATCTTGAAAATCTATGCCACAGCCTTATGTTATAGCCCTGACAGGGACCTTCCCCAGCAACCACGTTTATGTAACGGTTTTGTGGTTCAAAGTCAATATGAGTGTGAAGTGAGTTCTAGGGTGAGGGTGACTGCGGCAGTGGAGAAATAGGGCTTGGTGGTGAATGAGAAACAGGGGCAGGGTGCTGTTCCATATGTTTCTTAGGGATATGAAATGCAGCTCCTACAAGATAGCCTCTTCAAATGCAAGCCTTCTCATATTTAGGGATCTAGGCATGTTCTGGGAGCTTGATTGCCAGTGTCGGATAGCTCGGTGTCAAGCTTGCCATCAAAGAGAAAGTTCTATATCTCACATAACCATCTTTCCAGTGAGTACTTCACCCATCTGCAGATTCCTCAACTTTTGAATAACCTATGCATCAGACTGTATCCAGAAACGTTTCAATAACACTACACACTGGGAAGGGAGAGTGGGGGGGTGGTTGGAGGTGCATGCTCCATTCTCTACACTAGGAATTATACCAGTGTGGCAATGATGGAACCATAAAACTGGTCCCCTGACATCAGTTTCCTATCCAATTGTTCTGTGCCTTTGAGAAGAACAGGATGAGACTGACATACTGGCAAGGTGCATTGCACAGTCTAAACATGGAACCATGTTATGATGAGTAAGAGGAAACCATTCTTCAAGAAGGTGAGGTGGTCAGGAATCTGCAGGCAGACTGAGCATCTTCCAGAAAAATCATTATCAAAGGTAAGTCAATTTTTTCTTGGACAGTCTGTGGCTATTAAGATGAATCAGGCCCAGCCTCACCAAATCTCTTTAATCTTCAGAGGAATTAAAGACTTGAGGAAAAGCGAAGTAAACTGGAAAGCTCCACTTCAAACAAAAAGTGTCACTCAAAACTCCTGCAATGGATCCTGGAGGGGATAGAACTAAGGGTAATGAGAGTGGCAAATAGGTCTATAGAAGCAACCATTCACAGTCGGCAAGGTGAAGCCTGCTCAGGCAATCGGATCGGACAATCACAGCAACTGCTAGAAAAGCTTCAGCCACACTCCTCCTTGCTTATTGATATACCACATCAGGGGCATGTAGCCCATCGAAGTCTAGAAGGACTGACTGTGAGGGGACAGCAGGAAGGCTGTAAGGAGATAGCAGGAAGGCCTGGAGCACCAGCTGGATTGCTCTCTGTGCCAACAGACTATTATGTAACATCTGCTCCTCTGACGATCAATGGGCCTCTAATCTTCAGTTCCTCCATCTACACTCCCTAGTCTAGTCTGGAAGACTGTTACCACTGTGGTCACTGTGACTGGAGGCTGGAAGGAAATCCCTTAAACTAGGTTCTTCTCCACACTCAACCATGTGAAATTTACTACAGAATCCCCTGAGAACACTGTAGCGTGAGAGATCTCCACCTTGCTGAAATTACTGCCTGTGAAGGCACTACTGTCAGCATGGATGACTGACCAGAAGGAGGCAAGAAGCTAGCAGACCGAGCAGAAAAAAGACCACTGGGACTGGATGTTCCTTTGTGAAACATCAGGATCCTAGCCTGAATATCCCTTATATAAGGGAGAAAAGGGTCAACTCTATGTAATTGCCAGTAAAGATCCTAAGAACAGAATGTGCTGTGAGGGCTCCAGGCGTGACCTGGGTCTCTTGATGGAAAAGCCCAGGTGATACTTTAAGTGCACTGTTAACTGCAGATGGCACAACACCATCTCTGAAGACTTGCCATTGAGGAAGAACTTGTTCAAATTTAAAAACACTGGGATTCTGAATTGTTTGAGAGGAGCGGTGACCACCCCATCTACTTTGTGGAGAGTCATAGTCAAGCCAATCACAAACCAAACCAATCAGGGTTGTCTACACATCGCTGGAAAACCTTGAGATTCACAACCAGGTGTGACCCCTCAACGCCACAGAAGTACCCATTTAATGTACTACAGAGTCAGCCATGTCTAGAGACCTGATCATCCCACAATTAGTTTCATCAAATGTCCCTGTAGGTTTTCTAAGTGGTTTGGGATCACCATTTCACACATCCCAAAGGGCATAAGAGTAATGGTCCCGACATGTGGCAGTCTTTTGTGCTATACTCCATGCCGAAAACAACTTTTTGGCAAACTGCTCTATTTATTTCAACTCACTATCCAAAGTGGTTAAGAAGTCAAAGACTACGACACTTTTACCATCAGGCTCTCTTAGGAGGGATGAATCAAAAGGAAGGCCAGGTCACCTGGGGCTGGTCTAAATTTGGCCACTAAATAACTAACAGCAGGGCCCTAGGTTGGTTTTTCCAATGCTGCCATGACTGGCTCTGTAATGACATTAAAGGGTAATAAAATTTCTGATACGCGAGATGCAGGGTGCAGGACTACTCTCAGAATGTTAGATATGACCTTGGTGGATGGCACAGGTAATTCCAAAACTTTTACCGCTTTGTGACCTCTGGTGGGGGAAGACCTTTGGGGAATACAATTCCCAATCAGGAGAGGTGTCTAAACCACAGGCCTATTTCAAGGCCAACAGCTGAAGTCCATGGAGACAGACTGGCTGTTGTAAAGTGCCCTTTTTTGGAAAGTCACCCACCACCTTTTGCTCCTTGATGCTGTTGCTTGTGACCTGAAACTGTACTGAGGCCTCCTAACCAGACCTCAGTACTGGTGCTTTTTCCCTTAAACTGTATTGAGATGTTTGCAAACCCAATTGCCAAGGACTGTAAGGCCCTCGTAAATGGTACAAGTGGTACCCAGGGCAGGGACGGTAAAGGGGTCACCAGGGCTGCAGCACTGATTGTGCCACCCTGCCTAACGACTAAAAGTAAACCTGCGAACTTCACATGTCTGCCTGCATGAGCAGCTTGCCTGCTTGAGTTCGACTCTGGCCATACCAAGTGCAGGCATAGCCCATTTACTGCCACAGCACAGATCAGTCAGCCTTACGAAAGGCCTCCTATGGCCCAGGATGCAGGGTACACTGTGTTTTGAGTGTGGACAAATATACACGAGCATATGTGATAGCATTACGTTTTAAATGCTATCACAAGTGACCAGGGGTCCATAGCATAACATGGGCTGGCACCCAGGCAGTCTCTAGATGTCCAGTTCGATGATGGCACAGCCGATTCCTCCCCCCCCCCCCTGTTTAGTATCAAACACCACACTTTTGAACTCTGACCACGATTCCCATGCCCAGGATTATTTAGCGTGTACCCTGTTGGCGTCCTTAGCGGTTGCCGACCAAGTTAGTAGCTTTCCCCAGCCTTGACAGGCTATCCAGAGCCATTTGCCCTCCAGCTGGTTATGCTAACACTTACCCCAGGATGGAGACAAAGGGCCTGGGCAGGAGGGCAATCACACCTCCTTCCTCCAAGGAAGGCTAGTGTTTACAGTAATCAAGGTGGAGAGCCTCAAAGGCTTCTGCCTTTGATGTGTCGAGGAGAAAGCCCTTCCTGCCCTGATCAAGCTGGCAGGCGGTAAGGAAGTCAGGATACATACAACCCCCAAGACTAGCCACACCTTTAGGGTGGGCTAGGAGGTCTGTACAGCCGAAGAAGGGTTCTGCCATGTTAGCAACCCTTAAGAATACTAAGTTCTAGGTAGAAAAGTGATGTACTCCTGCAGGAATTCGTCACTTCAGGGGCAGGCTAGTCATAAGGACCAGTAGCCCATTGGTCACTCTCCCCCATACCCATAATGCCCCCTAAACCAGGATTTAAGGGGCTACCCTGGCACCAGAACCTCAGTTCTGACTTTGAAACCAAGTAGAGGCACAAAGAGGATGCAGTTACCGACAACAGGACTTCGGACTCCACCGCAGCTTGAAGAGAGGACACTTTAGTGCCCTGAGGAGACCATGTACTGTAACTGTGTGGTCGACGTGTGCCTGTGGGGAAAACTCATTACTCACAGCAAGAGGGGCACCAGTGGATGCCAGAAACTAAAGCAGACTCCCCTGACTGTTGGTACCAGTCACCTGCAACCTATGGAAGAACCACTGTGCTGCATCCCCAGAGGTGCAACCCATCAGGCTCCTCATGGGTGAGCCGAAGAAAGTTAGTGACCTGCACCCCAAGAGTGGTAGTGAGGCTCTCACCAAGTTTCGAGCCACTGCCTCCTCCTTTACGACCTCCAGCGGAAAAAGTAACCGTGGGCTACTTTTGCCGCACCCAAAGCTTGTTTGTCGCCACTCCAGTATCCGACGGCTGCACGGGCATCACCGACTCCTGAGCAGCTCCCCAGCATAGTGACTGACGATGGCAACGACCCCACTCCTGAGAATCTGCACCCTGAATGAGGCGACTTTGAGGGGAACAGCATCTTTGGCACAACCAGTCCCCGTGATGGGCAGCTGCAAAGCCATCTCTGTACCTGGAGCCACCGGACGTGGTGGTAAAGTTCTAGTTGTGGAGTCCAAATCCTGGGACTACAAAAGCCTCTCCTTTCCAATGGAAGAGTGCGAGTCCACAAGAAATGTGCGTTTGTCAAGTGCTGGAAGTTGACAGCACCCACAGATCCCGACAGCCAGAGCACCTCTGCACCTGAACTCCCAGGGTAAAGTAGCTAGAAACGGACAGTTGATGCTTGGTCTAGGGACCCACAAGACCTTAACTCCAAGGGGGTTCCCCGGAGCTCACCCTTCAAGTGACCGACTCCCCATCTCATTGACTTCAATGGGAGTCATTTGACCATTAAAAGTACTCTATTTTGAGTTCTTTTAAAATTCATAACTCTGGTTGTCTGTAAGATAAAAACAATTGTTTTGATGTCTAGATTCAGATAAAAATCGGCTTCATGTTTCTAAATTGGTGTTGGATTTCGTTCGAGTTGTGCCATTTACTTATCATCCATGTGGGTGTTGTGAAATGCTTTACACATGTTCCTCTAATTAGCCAGACTGCTCTTTGCCACACTACCAGGAGTGAGGTAAGGTTTACTAGTGTGAACCTGAGGTCCTGGGTAACATGTTAGTATTACATGGTAAAACTCCCCAGTCTTACCACATAATACTGCAACCTTGCTACTCTGGCCATCTATGTCGAGTCCTCTAGGGGGATCAAAAATCCCCTTTAAAGAAGATTGTTTTCTTCTGCAAGAGTCTGTATTCCCCTTGTGGATTTGTGCACAGGGTCAGAGATCTTCATTAAGGAGAGAGTGTCTGTTGCCGTTGATGGCACTGATCGCGTCAGAACTGATCTGGAGCCCACAGACAGGGAAGACTATCAGAGCAATCACCAGAGTTAGCGCTGTCCTCAGCATTGAAGGCAAAGCTAGGTGAAGGCAGTAAGGCAGTGAAAAGAGCAGTGGAAAAACCTACTAGTGGCCTCTCAAACGGTAAGCCCATAGGACCTGTTGTGCCAGGGGGCCCTAGAGGGAACCACTGCCCTACAAAATATGTCAAGTACTGTGTTGAGGAACAATGCGCAGGCTTGCCACTGGAGCAGAAACTCTTGGTAGGGATGGCAGGGCTGTGGCCTGAGTGTGGGAGTGGCAGGTGTTGATGGTGCAGTGGCCTGCACTGGGAATGGCTGAACCACACGCACTGGCTCCACCTGAGATACAGGGACCAGTTCTTGGGACCAGTTCTTGCTCCAACAAGGAGCATGGAGATCTGAGCCCTGAGCATCTTAGTGACTCACCTTTGGAAGTCTGGCCCACTCGAAGATGCATTGAAGCTTATTCTTGTGTTTGCGGCAGAAGGACTTCAATGGTGGTGACTTTGTCCTCGGGGACACTTCCTTTTGGGTTGTTGCTTGTTCGGCATCCGGGCGATAAACATTCAATCTCCCTTTCCTTGATGACTTTGGGGTGTAAGCTCCTTTATGACTTGCACACACTTGTGTTGTGTTTGGACCTCAAGCACCAAAGATCGGTCTTGTGGATCTGTGATGGACATTTGTCCATCACAGTTTGTGCAGGATTAAAAGCTTAAACTCTTTGGGGCTGGGGGAAAAACAACATCCCTGCACTTCACCTAAGCGTTGCAGGAAAATTTGACAAATTGACTAAACTGTTGCTGATTGAAGTCTGACAAACTAAGTTCTGGAACCGTGTAAATGGCAAGGAAATAAGGGAACTGACGTCAGGGAGCCTGTGGGGACATTTTATGGCTCCAGTGACATAGTGGTGTTGTTTCCCGCACCAAGATGAAGCCAGTGCCCCCACGGTGTGGAAAGCTTTCAGTCTGACGCCTGGGATTTTCAAAAGGAGAGTAGTCTGCAGGTAGAAGTATCCATCAGAAATCCGTTTTAGTGGCAAATTAAGAGCAAGCTCCATAGCAAGTGGATGCTGGGTGAACAGCTCATGCTGAGAAGGCGTGACTTGGAGTTGAAGCATGAAGTCCGCAGCTCAAGGCTTTTCGGGGGCTTAAACAGGCTTTCGGTGCAGAGCTTGCTCAGGACAGTGGGTGAAGCAGACTATCAGGGCCTCTTTGGTATAGTTCTGTGGATCTAAGCCTGGCTTCCTCAAGAACGATGCTTGGCCTAGACTCAAGACTTTTGTCTAGGTTGAACAAAAGAGTCTTTTTACAGATGGTGGGTGATAGGATAATGTCGCTGGTACAAGTCTTGGTCCTGGGTGCAAGTGTGAGTGGGGCTCCTGAAGCCTATTCCTCCTCATAGTCAGAAGTCTCCAAGACAGGGCTTTAGGACTTCCATCCAGCTGGCCCGCTGGGGCACTGCACTGACCTTCCTCTTACCAGTAAGTTCCCTCAATGTCCCTGAGCCTGCAGACCGATGTCAGCACCGTAAGGTCCTCACGTTGCATCATTTAATACACCTGATACCCGCTCATAATTTTGTTTGGGAGGAGGGGGTTTGGCGAGGGTGGCTGAACAGGGTGTTTCTACATGATCCGCGAGCATGTACAGATTACAAACGCAGTGATGGTTCGACCACAGGAACTTACTGTTGCAAGTGGCACAGAACTGAAAGGTGTGTTCTCCATAACCAGCTCCCCATACAAGTCATTCTCATATGACCTGGTGTAGAGAGAAACCCTCCAATTGCAGCTGGATTTGAGTCATCTTTGATTGTGGTGTTTCCTGAGATGTGGTATGGTTGAAATAATTTCTGGCCATAGGAGTCAAACAACCGTTGAATGTAGCTAGATGGTCAAGGAAGTCCTAAACATGACCAAACCGACTGGAAGAAGAATAAAACAAGTAGGGGTGAAGTCTTTATCCTGGTGATTTGTGGGTTTCTGGGAGTGATTACACAATAACTCTAAATTTATACTTTGAAGTTAAACAACTTGAAAAGTCCAAGCCAAGCACTAGATAGCAGGAGCGCACAGAGAATGTTATCCTACTCTAGGACCCCTGACTTTTTACCATTCTAAATCTAGTAAGCTGAAATCAGATTTTCAAGTTATTTTGATTGGAAAGGAAGGGAGGAATATGGAAAACCTGGGCAGGCTAGGCAAAGAGGTTTTGCAGGACTTTGTTGTTAAATTTTGCATCGGTCTGGGGAGAACCTTTTGGAGCACAGCGTTGGCAAAATAGTTGTGGACAGTGGATGTAGCCCTCTGGCATAAATCTACTAGACATATCCCTCGATAGCCTCACAGACAGCATGTTAGCCTTGATGGAGTGTTCCCTTACGCTGGATGGAGGCTGGACTCCATGTAGAGTTTAGCAATGTGTGATGCATTACATTATTCAACTAGCAATAGTGGTTTCAGTAGTTCCTCTGCCAGTAACACTGCCCAAAGGTCATAAAAAGTTGGTGTGAAAAATGGAGATCTCTGGTTCTGTCAAGGCAGAAGTGCACAATACGCTTCACATCCTAAGCTGAGGCAACATCAGAATACAGAATGAGAGGAGCAATCTACTTTTTCAGGTAAAACACATTCAGGAAGAAGGAAGAGCGAGTCCTTTTTAATATAAAACATTAAGAAGGGCTTAAGTTTCTAAGTCCTTGAAGCTTGTTTATGCAACTTGCTAATGTTATGGCCTGCAAGAAAGAGTCTTCCATGAAAGCAGTTTTGAATGGCTTGTGCATGAGCATGGCTAGAATCAAAATAAGGTCAGAGGTGGCAACTAGAGGCCATACTTGATGAATTAAGTGCATTAGGCACAGCAAGTGTCTCTTTTCATCCTCTCTGGACATAGACAAGGATTATCTAGGCCTGTTCTGTAGGCCCACACGGGCGTGGGGAAGCTATCCACTCCCACACTCATCTCTCAAGCAGGTGGTGTGAAAAAGACATGACATTATCTTAGCATGAAAGCAGATTGAAAATCTGTGGTAAGGTCCAGTGATAAACCTCAACCCTTTCCGTCTGTACTGTGGTTCTAGCAGGGAATGTTGACATAAGAACAAGTATCTCCAGATTCTCCACACAACTGGTGAGCAACCAATACTGCACCCTACATAACCCCTCTGACAGGGCATTCTTCCTTTATGGGAGAAAACCTATGGTCTTCTCTGTAGAAGGAAGAGCACATCAGAGTAACAAATCTGGCAAGGCATGGGTAGATGGGTAGCATGAAGACTGCAAATGGAGCCTGAAAATCTGTAAAGACAGAGTGGCACTATAACCAAATGGTAGTGTCCTGTGTTGATAGTGTTGGATTCCCACCAACATACTTCATGTGCTTCTTCAAAACGTGCATATTGAAGTAGACAATCTCAAGATCCACTGAACATTCAGACTATTAATGAATCTTGCTTCCCACATTCCTTGGGAGTGCCAGTTTTAAGTGTTCCCCCTGTCAAAAGGAAAGGTAAAATTGAGAGGGAGGTAGTGGTCATGTGCTTCCTGTAATTAATTCTTCTCTCATTTGAGCTGCCTCTCTTGCCTTGCACCCCTGCATTTCCTTTAACACCTCTTTCTCTCTTCAGTAGTCCATATCACGTAAGCATATTCATTCTCAAGCAGACTGTGGGCCTCTGGTAGGTGGGTGCACCTTCAATCCTACAGCCACTTCTGAGCTGTGATGTGGTCCTTAAATTGCCAATAAACAGCCATGTTACAGTCACAGGAAGAAATGACTGATACAGAAAAGAAAGACTAAGATTATTTTCTATTTCAGTCAGAGAAGAATATTGTGGGCATAAGAAACTATATATCTTTTGCTCACGAGGAATCATTTCTGTGAGTCAATGTAGATCTTTGCAGAGAGGCCAGAGAAAGTGGAAAACTGTTCCTCTTATTTAAGGCTACGTGTATTTAAACAAAGTCTGAAGCAATTACATGCACTAATATTACTGTTGCTGATACTAATCCCTTGTAGATCAAGGTTTAACAAAATACAACCACCATCCAAAGCTGCTCTATAGTAGACTAAGGAGTGTCTACACTAAAATCTCACTGACAACCTTGTGATTAGTTGGAAGCTTTGCAACTTTGTGAAATTGCAAAGTGTTTTAATGTTTTGTCTGTGAGCAATGTTTTTGTACAGGAAACGTTTCCTGGGGGATGCTTTTTCAGCAAGTAGTAAGTTTGTTTTCTTCTGAAAAATTAGTCTAAGGTTTGCAGAGTTTTCAACGTATTTTTCTTTTAAACTTCAACAACTTTATGATGTTCTCAAAAGTTTTAAAGAGACTTTTCAAATTAAGCCTGATTGTCTCTTCTCTAAAAAAAAGTTACTACCCCATGCAAAGATTAATTTATTTAATAATTTTCAATCACTGATTTAAAATTTAAAATCATGTTTGCTTTTTTATTGTTGGAAAATGGAAAAAATGTGCATCCACATTAAACACAGAGCTTTCAATATCGCATATGTTTGAAATAGCCATACGACACACTCAGATTTTTTTATATTACTTCAAAAATTCAGCTATCGTCAATTGAAATTTTAAAAAAAGAATGGAAGTACAAATATTCCTATGGTAAAATTACCTTCTTCCAGAATTTCTGGAATTTTCATTCTTGAAAGATGAGCAAGTAAAAGAACTCTGGCCTTTAAACTATAAGGGCAAGTAAGTGGGGGTTCATTCTTCTTTAAATTAATACTGCCAATCTCTCGGATCAACTGAAATGAATAAAGATTACAGAATTACCGTACCAAATTATACCTTCCTTACACAGACAAATGAAGGCAAAATGAAAGCACACTCAAACAAACCTGGGGTATTAGAATGTTGTCAGTGGGTTTACTTGTAGCATCCTTATTGTACTGGGGATCAAATTCTGATGCTCCAGACAAAACCATAATAAGACCTAGGATGACAAAGAAAAAGTTATTCATTGGTGATCAGTAGCTTACCTTACGCATCCTCTGCTAAGCTTCAACAATTAAATTGTATGAAGGCTCAACTAAGTATTTGGCATCAACAGACTATGGAGCACAAGTTTATACATCAGGAGCATTAAAGTTTCATCTCACACATAGCAATGCATTTTACAAGGACTGGTCCCATGGGGAGCAGGATCAAGACTCATTCGCATATGGCTAAATTGGACCAGGAATGGTGTGGCAAGCGAAAAAAAGCAAAATGGATTTAGGCCCAGATCCGTGACTAGGGGTAAATGTATGACATTGATCAGGCAGGGAGACAAACATTTTTGCTCCCCTCCCAATGGTTTTGATTATAAGGAAGGTGAGGGGTTCATCTAAATGTGCACAGGTTTTTCTAAGGGTAGTATAGATCCAGAATCAGTATTATACTGGGTGTGCATACTCTTGCTAGCAAGAGGGACCATGATAGTCATTCCAAGGCAATATTGTACCGCGGCAAGCTGTCTCACAGATAAAGACACATGCATAGGGCCTTTGGTATTAAGGTTCAACTCTACTTGTCTTTGATCCAATTTCTATTCTACTTCTCTAAAAGGATCGAAATATTGAAATCAAATGAAGGCTTGTTGTAGATACCAATGTGACCACGCAGACATATTTGCTTTAAGTCCTCACATAAGATTTCTCGGCCACGATATTTTAGAAACAATCATCTCTATCCTTACCCAGGTATTGTACAATAATAATATTGTTTTTCACCCAATGCCTACTGACCATATCTTAGTGGCAAAAACCTAGAGACTCAACTTTGCGCCAGCTTAGTCTTACTGGTCGAGACATTTTAACAAGGTTCTTAAGACGGAACAACAGATTGGTAAATTATGCAGCACTTTAGCCCACGTTACTCATTGCTGGCAGCATTTGACCAACTACCCGATTTAATAACAACCTTAAAGAGCAAGTTACTTACCTTCGGTAACGCTTTTTCTGGTGGATACACTAGCTACCTGTGGATTCCTCACCTAATGAATTCTCCCCAATGCGCAGCTTCTTACCAGTTCTGCACGTCGGCAAGGATGTCACAATTGCCCGACTCCACGCGTCTCAGTCTGGCGTCATCGTGGCAATAAAAGGTCCCCACCGGCGTGCTGACATCAGTTTACACCATTTTTGACGTGCCTTTGAGGCGAACATGTGAATACCGACATTCCATACTCATTATGATTGTATCCAAGAAAACATTTATACAAAATTTAATCAAATAGAAATAGCAATCAATTGATATCCGCAAGAATACAGTCATAAATATATACAAATAAATATATTATATATATATATATATATATGTATATATATATATATATATATATATATATACACACACACACACACACACACACACACACACATCCTCTCATAATTCAGCAATATACAAATATACATATATACACCCAAGGAAATTTCGGTATGACCAGACAGACTACGGGGAGGCGGTGGGACAGTGAGGAATCCACAGGCAGCTTGAGTATCTACCAGAAAAAGCGTTACCGAAGGCAAGTAACTTGCTCTTCTGATGGATACAACTTTTTGTGGATTCCTCACCTAATGAATAGAGTCCCAAAGCAGTACCGCCTTGGAGGTGGGTGTCTGGCCACACCAAGAAATCCTGCAGCACAGACCGCGCAAAATGGCCATCCCATCTCAGCTCCGAGTCCAAGCAATAATGCTTTACAAAGGTGTGGAGGGACGCCCATGTCGTAGCCTTACAAATGTCTGCCACTGGAACACCTATAGCCAGGACCGACATGACGACTTAGCCCTGGTGGAATGGGCTCTTATACCAACAGGAGGAACTTTCTTTGCTAATGAATAACAGATTTAAATACAAAGAACAACCCACCTGGACAGTGTTCGTTTGTGGACGGCCTTCCCCGTCCTCTTACCCACGTATCCGACAAAGAGTTGGTCGTCCAACCAGAACTCTCTCACCTGTCTATGTAAAAACTCAAGGCCCTCCTTGGGTCCAGTCGATGTAGTCTCTCCTCCTTAGATGGATGTGGAGGAGGATAGAATGACGAGAGAGTGATAGACTGCCCCAAATGAAAAGGAGTCACTACCTTGGGGAGGAAAGCCGCCCTGGTCCTCAGCACCACCTTGTCTGCATGTAAGGTTGTAAAAGGAGGGTGAACACAAAGAGCTTGAAGCTCACTTACACGCCTAGCAGATGTGATGGCCATAAGAAAAACAGTCTTTAAGACTAAAAATCTCAAAGGCCAAGAATGTAGCAGCTCAAAAGGTGAACCCATTAAAAAGGTTAGAACCAGATTTAAATCCCACTGGGGCATAAGAAACGGAGTGGGAGGAAACCTATTGGTAAGCCCCTTCAAAAACCTTAATACTAAAGGGGATTTGAACAAAGAGGGTTGATCAGGTAGGCATAAGAAGGCTGAGAGAGCCGAAAAATAGCCTTTAACAGTAGCAACAGCACAGCCTTGCTGTGCCAAGGACAATGCAAACAACAATATGTCTGACAAATGAGCACTTATGGGATTAATTTGCCTCTCTCCACACCAAGAGACGAATTTAGCCCATCTGCTTGCATAGACAGATTTGGTGGAGAATCGCCTGGCCGATAAAATAACATCCACCACCTCTGGTGGGAGAGAAAAAGAATTCAGATTGCCCCATTCAATCTCCAGGCATGAAGGTGCAGGCTCTGGAGGTGGGGCTGAACAACCTGCCCCTGAGACTGCGAGAGGAGGTCTGCCCTGTAAGGGAGACCGAGCAGAGGGCACAATGAGAGATAGAGAAGGTCCGTGTACCACACCCTTCTTGGCCAATGCAGAGCTATTAAGATGACTTGGGCCCGGACTTGGCGAATCTTCCTCAGAACTAGAGGAATCAAGGGTATGGGGGGAGAAACGCATAAAGCAACTGGCCGTTCCAGGACATCAAACGCATCCCCCAACGCTTCCTGCACCGGATACTGGAGGCTGCAGAGCGACGGTCAGTGTGCGCTCTCCCGAGTGGCAAATAGGTCTACCTGGGGAAATCCCCACCTCCGAAAGATGTAAAGGACCAGATCTGGATGAAGACGCCACTCGTGATCGGCAGAGAGGAGCCGACTGTGACTTTCCGCACGCACGTTTTGAACCCCGGCCAGATGGTTTGCCATTAAGCAAATCCGATGGTCCCATGCCCAGGACCAGAGGCGTAGAGCCTCTCTGCAGAGAAGGTACGACCCTACTCCTCCCTGCTTGTTGATGTACCACATCGCGGTCGTGTTGTCCATCAGAACTTGAACCGACTGACCGCAAAGGGAAGGGAGGAAGGCCTTGAGAGCCAAACGTATCGCCCGCAATACCAGCAGATTGATATGAAACATCTGCTCCACTGGAGACCAATGACCTTTGATCTCCAGGTCCACAAGATGAGCTTCCCACCCCAGAGTGGAAGCATCCGTTATCACTGTGCCCACTGAAGGTGGTAGTGAAAAAGGCCTTCCTTGAGAAAGGATGCCGTCCACAGACCACCATCGCAGATCCGCTGCAGTGTCTCTGGAGATCTTTATCGACTCGGCGAGATCCCCTTTGTGCTGAAACCACTACCTGCGGAGGCACCACTGAAAAGCCCTCATGTGCCAGCGTGCATGAGTGACCAACAGAATGCATGAAGCGAACAGACCGAGCAGACGAAGGACCTTAAGGACTGGAACAACCGCTCCCTCTCGAAACATTGGAGTCAACGCCTGAAAGTCCTGAATCCGCACTTGGCAAAGGAAAGGCTCGCTTCAATGTTGTGTCCAGCACTGCCCTTATGAACAGGAGGCATTGAGAGGGCTCCAGGTGAGACTTGGGCACGTTTATCGAAAAGACCAGACTGAACAACAACTGGGTTGTCATCTGCAAGAGACTTGGCTTTGATCAACCAATTTGCCAGGTAAGGGAATACCGCTATTCCCTTCCTCCTGAGATTTGCTGCAACCACCGCCATCACCTTCGTGGAGACTCGAGGCAAAGTAGTAAGACCAAAAGGAAGGACCGCAAACTGGTAATGTTGCGACCCCACTACAAACTGGAGATACTTCCTGTGTGACTTGAGAATGGGAATATGGAAATAAGCATCTTGCAAGTCGACAGACACCATCCAATCCTCCTTGCTCAACGCCATAATCACCTGTGCTAGAGTCAACATTTAGAATTTTTCCTGTTTGAGGAACCAATTCAAAATCCTCAGGTCCAGGATAGGTCTCAAACGTCCATCCTTTTTGGGGATCAGAAAATACCTTGAATAACATCCCTGACCCCTCTCCTGCTCAGGAACCAAATCCACTGCACCTTTTGACAATAGGGATAGAACCTCCTGTTCTAACAACAGGAGATGGTCTTCTGAACAAAAGGAAAGACGGGGAGGGAAGGGAGGAGGAATCTCCCGAAAGGGAAGGGCATAGCTTTTCCACACCACACTGATGACCCAGGAGTCTGATGTGATCGACTCCCACATGGGAAGAAAAAGAGACAACCTTCCCCATACAGGAGATACATGGGATGCAATGGTTAGAGGACTAGGGTTGCTTCCCCTATTGCACCCCCCCTGAGGAAGAGGCAGGGGTGCTGCTGTTGGGTGGCCCCTCTAGTGTGGACTCTACCCCGCCCTCTAAAGATCTGTAAGGGAGACTTGAGGGCTGCTGGCCTGTCTGCTGCGATCTTACACGAATGGACGCCCCTCGTCCAATCACCCTAAAATGTCTAAACGACCTAAAAGGGGTCAAAGCAGCTTGCAGGCCCAAGGACTTCGCCGTTGCCCTACACTCTTTGAAGCACTCCAACGCAGAGTCAGCCTTAGTGCCAAATAACTTATCGCCATCAAAGGGCAAGTCTAACAGAGTGGCTTGGACATCTGAAGAGAACCCAGACGTACGTAACCAAGCATGACGTCTGGTAGCGATGAATGTTCCCATGGCTCTAGCAACTGAGTCCGTGGTGTCCAGTCCTGATTGTATGACTTGTGTCGCTGCAGCCTGGGCATCCGTAAGGAGTCCTTGCAAGTCCTGGGGCATATCAGGCAACGCAGTTTTAGCCGCATCCATAACAGCATGAATTTATCTACCCAGGATACAAGTGGTATTTGCTGACTTAAGCACCATGCTGCAGGACGAAAAAAACTTATTTGCAGACTGTTCCATCCTTTTGGACTCCCTGTCGGATGGCACACGAGGGAAGGAGCCAGGAGCAGACCGCGATGAACAAGACGCCTGTACCACCAGACTCAACGGAGACAGGTGTTTCAAAAGGAACCCAGGGTCTCCTGGAGCTGATCTATATCTTCTGGCCACCAACCTGTTCACTGCTGATGAAGAAACAGGCTTTCTCCATACCTCGACAATGGGATCCATGAGAGCTTCATTAAAAGGAAGCAATTGATCCGCAACAGCAGTGGCAGGATGTAGCACCTCTGTCAGGATATTTGTCTTGACCTGGGCAACAGAAAGCAGGAGATCTAAGAAATCAGCAGCCTTTCTCATCACAGAATGAAACGAGGCTGCGTCCTCAGTAAACTCCCCTGGTGAGGCTAAATCCCATTCCGGGGAAGTTTCCAGCCCACTGGCAGTGTCTAACCCCTGAAAGTCAGCCAGGGGCTCCACAATCTCCCCTTCTTCAAGGAGCTGTCTCCGATACTCTCCTTCCTCCAACAATCTCAGGGCCTTCCTTCGGGAACGCAACTTTGCCTCCAGTCCCGGCGTCAACAGAGTTGACCGACGTCGAAGAACGGTGTAGCGTATGTGTCACCACTCGATCTTCGGACCCTTCCGACGCCAGCGGTGGATGGATCCATCGGTGCCGTGGACATCCGATTTCTACCAACCAACGCCATGTGGCTTCGGGACGACTCCATCTGGATAGACACCGGCGTCTAAGGCCTTTCCACCGACGTCGACAGCTGTACAACCGGCACAGGCGCCGGACTAGCGTTCCCTGCCGGACAGAATGGCATGAACGCCGCCGGTCTATACAGAGCCGGAACGCCTAAATTAAATGCCAAGGGACCACTGGGGCCAGCCGCCGCACCACCTCCCGGCGCCATGTTCTGAAACATGGTAAACATGGCATTAAGGAATGCCGCTGGATCCGATCCCAGAGTAGGGAAGACAGGATACTCCTGTGGAGTCGGAGCCGGATGATGGATATCCAGATGCGCCGGAGAAAAGCTAGGACTCCGAGGTTCCAACCTCAAAGACCGACTGCGCCGGAGAAGTCTGGGGAGACTAAGGCTGAGGAGTCACCGTCGGGCTGACCTCCCATGACTTATGGCGCCGAGCAGATGGAGACCTCAACCTCGAACGGCTTCCTCTGGAAAGATGCCGGCTTCCCCGACGAAATCTATGGTGACTCCTCTTCTCCTTTTTAGTTTTCGCTAAAAACAACTTGGCTTCATGCTCCTTAGAGCCTTGGGATTCATTTTCTGGCATGAACCACACTCCTGAATGTCGTGGTCCGAGCTTAGACACCAGAGGCAGTCATTATGCGGGTCAGTAACTGACATACGACCTCCGCATTATCTGCAAGGCTTGAACCCTGACTTCTTCGGAGCAGACATTTCCGAAAATACAAAGTATCCCTTTCAACAGCAATCGACACAAGAGCTGGAGAAATAACCGTTATCGAAGGCACGGAAAAAAGGGAACTGACGTCAGTAACGCCGGCGGGAACCTCTTATTGCCATGATGACGTCAGACAGAGCCGCGTGGAGTTGGGCAATTGTGACGCCCTCGCCAACGTGCAGAGGTGGTAAGAAGGTTCCGTTGAATGCTGCGCATTGGGGAGAATTCATTAGGTGAGGTAGTTGTATCCATCAGAAATGCCCTACTATAGCCCCTTCTGTGGTCATCTTGCCTCTATTTTCTTCTTACCAGTTCCACTTTTTCCCTTCTTGTTTTTTCTCATTTTGTGTTGTGTGATTTTCTTATTAATAAGTAATATTTATGATCTTGATGGATTAGGATTATTTAGTGCTTTGCAATTACAAGATCGCCCCAATAAAAAAAAGTGTTGCTTAAGCCACAAGCTTAATGCTAAAAGTATGCACAAAACTGGAAGCAGAGTAAGAGAATCGCAAAACTGTGTTTAAACACAGAAGAAATGTTTTAGGTAACCACATCTCAAGTTTAAAAGTTGAACAAAATGTTTCTAAGCCTTTCAGTGGGTGGACATGGTTATGTGCTTTTTTGAGGTTCACACGATACAGAGCCTTCATCAGGACTTGAGTCCTCTAAAGGAATACTCAAACGAAAATTAATGACAGTGCTCAGTAGCTATAGGGGTTTGAATTACTTTATATTTATTAAGCACCGTTAGCTTTCTTGTATTTTAACTTTTCTATGTTAAATATTTTATGCAACTGTTTATTCTGTGTGAAAACTTCCAATTATGCAAAATATTTGTTTCGGTTTGTGTAAAGCTGGCTCAGTATATGGTGTACACCTAAAGGTGAGGCACTCTGCACTGAGACGGGGCAACCCTTAGTGATAGCGTTAGTGGGTCCAGGTAACCAAAGCTCTCATAGGGTAGCTATGGAGAGCAGCTAAGACTGATAAGAGAGGCTGTACAGCAATTGCAAATACCACAGAAGCCAGTAAGTAATGCTTACACAAGAAAGAACCACACCAGTGTTAGAAAAATAACATTACATATTTATTACAACACAGGCATTAAACTAACGTTGGTATATCTCCTAACCGGAGGTATACATACACACAAAATTATACTTTGAAAGAGGTAAGTAAAAGCATAAAATAACATGGGCACCTAAGGGTGGGGGCAAATCATATACTAAAAAAATAGGATGGGAAAAGGGCAACTAACCAAGACTGGTACCAAAGAATCTTAGGGGCCGGAGAAGTACTAAAAACCCAGAGGTAAGTAGCTAGGATTCCCCAGGCACCTATGTGCAGAGATGCTACCTCGGGTCAGGTGTCTATAGGACAACATCGGGAATCCGTGGTTAGATTTTTGTGTTCCAGGACCCTTCTAAGTGGACCCAGAGGAATCCTGTTGGGACAACAGAGGTTCAGGAGTGCCCCCACCCGTGGATATCCAGAGAAGTGGAGTATATACACCCGGAAGACCAGGTGCATAGGGGTGAAGCTGTGTCGGAACCTCCTGTTGAAGTCAATGGGGACCTCAGCTGTCCAGCTGCTCTCGTGACCCATGGACCAGCTCTGTTGAATCCGGGTGCAGATTCTAGTGAGAGTGTACCTATTGAAAGAGGGGACAGAGATCAGACAACCCAGAGTCACCCAGGGGATGGAGGAGGGCAATGCCCATCCTTTCTGTGAAACTTTCCTGATGTGCAGTTGTTGTAGAGATGCAGCTGTAGCATCCAGGCGATGCAGAAGTATCACAGGAGTCATCCACGAGCTATCCCAAGCCAGTCGTCAAACTGCAGGAGGGTCAGTGGTCAGCAGGACCACCAGCAGGCCTTGGCAAATGCAGGAGAACTGCTGCACGTAAAATTGCAGAAGTGGGGACCAACAAGGTACAAGGGACTCAACCTTTGCAGGTAAGTCGGGGCCAGCCCTCAGCAAGAAGGAAAGCCAGCAGGAATAGATGGAGACTACGGGAGGACCCACTGGCAACAGGCACAGGGAGGCCTCAGCAGTACAAGGAAGATGGATGCCCACAGTGTAAGAGTTGCAGGGAGGACGTCGGTCTTGGGGCTCTGTGATGCTGGAGGTTGGGGCTTCTTAGAGCTAGGTGGTCTTCAGACTGAAGAACAAACAAACCCTGGCAATGACAAGCAGACGTGGTGCACAGGGCGGGTCTGTTCCAGCAGCTCCAACGAGGGACCAACGACTTCCCAGTTGCAAGGAAGACAGGTCAGACCTCTAGAGAACCACAGAATGACCACCTGTGCTGCAGAGCCTTGAAGAGTCCGTGGAACAGCAGGATCCACAAACCAGTTGTCGACGCGGAGGTGCCTGCGGATGCAGGGGAGTGACTCCTACACTCGAAGGGAGATTACTTCTGGATGTCCTTAGTGCAGACAACGTTTTTGTGACTCTGGAGGCTGCAGGGCCACAGAAGTTGCAGAGTCATTGCAATACTTAGGGACAAAGTTGCAGCAGGAGCTCTCCTCCCAGTGAAGTTCAGCAACAGAACTAGGTGTCCAGGGTGCAGAAGTGCCTCCAAGAAGAATCTTGCAGTCGAATCTTGTAGAAGACTCTAGCAGGCCAATCTTGTGGATGAATCTGGGGTCCCACCCCCCAGGGGAGTTCTTAAGGAACCCAGGAAGGAGGCTGGACAGCTTCTGCAGTGATCCACCTATAAAGGGAGATCAGGGACGCTACTCTTCTGGACTGACCAATCATATGCTCCCAGGGGCTTCTGCTCATCTTATTTCCAAAATGCAGAATCAAGTGGCCGCCTGGCAGAGCTCTGGGCACCTCCCTAGGGAGTAGCTGGACAGGGGGTTGTCATTCCCCTGGCCTTTGTGTGGTTTCGCGCCAGAGCATGAGGCGGTGTCTTCTGTACTGGAATGAATCGGTTTATGCAAGGAAGGCACCAAAAGTGCCTTTCAAAGCAGTCTGGTGGAACTCAGGAGCACCCCCACACTAGCCCAGAGACACCCATTTCTAAAGGAGAGGTGGTAACATCTCCTGTACAGGAAATCCTCTGTTCTGCTTTGCCCAGAAACAGAACAGCGTCTGGGGTCTGCAGCAGTACTGGCTTGCACAGAGACCCTGCAACGCTGCTTAGGCAGACATGAGGGATCCTCTAAGGAACCCCCCTCAGTATATGCTATCATGCAACTAACACTGGAATTGGTGTACTTGCATGATTCCAACATGTTTGATACCAAAAAGGACTAGGTTAGGAGGAGCCATTATGTGGTTGGACATCTTGTGTTGACTAGCATCCACTACATACCTTAAGATGGCTTCCCCACACTTACAAAGCCCAGGAAATGGGGTTTAGGGTTTGTAGAGGCACCTCTGCTCATGCAGGGGTACCCTCACACTTAGAACCATGCACTCTGCCCTTGGGCTGAAGGGCCGATCTTAGGGGTGGCTTATAGGGTGAGAATGCAGTGACCTTGAAATAAGGTAAACCATATATCGTGAGTGAAAGGTGCGTCCACCATTTCACACAGGCTGCAAAGGAAGGCCTGTAGTCACAGTTTGCATGGGCTCCCATAGTGGCATAATACATGCTGCAGCCCATGGAGGTTCCCTGCTGTACCAATGCCCTGGGTACCCAAGTACCATGTACTTGGGACTTTCAAGGGTACACCAGTATGCCAATTGTGGGGATTAAGAGTTACATACCAACTAAATTTAGGGGAGATAACACTGCCACTAGGGTCCTGGTTAGCAGGATCCCAGTGGACTAGAGTCAAAACAGGCTGGCTACGTGGCATAAAGTGGCAGTAACGATGTCAGAAAGACCCTACTTTCCTACACTGTTCCTTTAGGAATGAGGGAATTTGATTGCTGTATTGAAAAGGATATGCTGAGTCTGTCCCTTTTCTGAAGAACCACAATCAACATTACAGTGGGATGGAGCTTATGTTCTCCCAGTATTGATAAAGAAGCTGGATCATATGAGTAATACGCCTGGACTATGGCAACTATCTACATTGTATTGCCTTACAAATTACTGCTATGCCATTGAGGAGCTACACAACCTGTGGTAAGAGTGGAGTCGTTTGTTTCTAAGCAAATGAAACATCCGTAAAAGGATGGTTCTGGGGAAGATATCCTGGTGCTGAGCAGGTGCGGGTGTAGGCCCTTCTAGGGTCTAGTGGGACTACTTGAAAAGCCATGACTTCAACTTCTTGCTAAATTCAAGAATTGAAAAGGAGTCTCTTATGTGTAGCGGCTGGTCATTTCATGCTTTCTGAGTGGTGTAGGAGAAGGTCTGACTACAAGATCTGACTTTCTGTATGCATGGGATCTGTCCAAGTAGGAGTCCAACCAAGCAGATCTGTCTGGAAGGTTTGTGAAACCAGTTGCTGAGGTATGCTGTGCCATGTGGTTATATATAGTGCCTTGAAAGTGTGAATGAGGAGTTTGAATTGTGCTGGTTTGTGAATGAGGAGCCTGTGGAGCTCTTTCAGGTGTGATGTGATGTGAGTGTGGAGTGGGAGGCTGAGAGTGATTCTGGCCGATGAGTGCTGAATGGTCTGCAGCCTTCTAACTAGTTTTTTATTGATCCTGGGATAGATGGTGTTCCCACAGTCCAGCTTGCTTGTGATTAGGGTGTGCATGACGGCTTAGCGGGTGCTGACTGGGAGCCATATTTAGGATATGGAAGCATGAGGTGGGCACAGCACTGACATGGGCAGTCATTGTAGGAAGCTGGCTCTGTATATATTATATATACGGTTTAGTGTAAACAGAGCCCAGTGGATCCCCAGAGGCTTTACAGAGCCTAAAGTAGATCACACTAATGATCTCTTTTGTGATAGTGTGGTCGAGCAGTTAGGCATATCATAGGATAGTGCTAATCATTTGTTGTACATACACAGTCAAGAAATGAGGCACACACTCAATGACTAACCCCAGGCCAATATACTTTGATACTTTATTTCTAGAATCAAAAGTATCTTTGTCACAGGTAAGTACAGTTTAAAAAATGTATCAATTTCAAGTATCAAACGCACTTGGTTTATAATTCACAGATAAAACAGTTTACAGTTAAGTAAGACTTTTCAGTTTCAAAAGTGGACACTAATTCCTCAAAAAAAGCAACGCAATCTAAGGGGAGGAAAAGTAGCAACACAATTTACAGGTAAGTAGTTGACTTACGACCCCAGTCTTCAAGGGTTAAGGTGTCCACAGGCCAAAGTTTAGGTACACACCAAGAGTGCACCACCAGCAACATGGGGCCAGCTGGGTGCAGAGGTCAAAGTTGGTGTCGGGAGCCCAAAGGAATCCTAGAGAGACAGTAGGCGCTCAGAAAATAACTGCTTGCAGGTAAGTACTTGCAACTGCAGGGTACCGACCTGGGGGGTTAGATAAGTACCGTGGGAGGCCACAGGTCAACACCAAACACACACCACCCTCAGCGGCACATGGGCGGCCAGGTGCAGGGTGCAAACACAGCTTTGGGCACCCAATGCTTTCTAATGCGGGAACCCCAGGGGTCACAAAGATGCTGCAGGTTTCAACCAGGGAGTCAGGGAGTTGACTGAAGAAAACCAACTGTTGCACAGGTAATTAGAAAACCCACTGGACGTTGCTGGACCATCAAGTTGGGTTCCTCAAGGCCAGGGGGTGTCTGGTGCAGGGGTAACTTTAGGCGTTGGAAAATCTTCACCGGAGCCGATCGCACCCGATAAGCCACATGGACACGGGCCGTGGGTGTCAGGTGCAGAGTGGGCAGGACTCGAAGAACCGGGACCTTTCTGGAGTCCTTGTGGAGGTTTCTTTATGAACAGGGCTGCTGACCTCAGGAGATCCTGGTCCTTGGGTAGGCAGGCAGTCCTCTGGGAGTTCGTAGAGGTCGCGGGTCCTGCAGAACAAGTCGTCTTCTTGTAGGAGGTTTCCGGAAGCTGCAGACAGGCTGGTAGGGCTGGGGCCAAGTCTGTTGTCATCTTGAGTCTTCTCTGCTGGTGCAACTCTTCAGTCCTTGTCAGGTCACCAGGAATCTGAAGAACAAAGCTCAGGGGTACCTCTAAATACCAGAGGGCAACAGCCAATGGTTACTGTCCCTGAGGGTGTCTACACCCTTTCTGTGTCCACTCCCTTTGGGGAGGGGGGGGGGCACATTCCTAACCCTATTGGTTAACATCCTCCAAAGCAAAAATGAGGATTCTGCCGGGAGGGCTTCAAATCAGCTTTGGGCACCATAGGGGTGGTCCTAGCTGGGGTGGGTACACCTCCTGGTGTTTACTAATTGTCCTGCCGGACCAGCCGCCAAAGTGCGGCTTGGTGCGGGGGGCAGGCACCTTCCACTAGCTGGAGTGCCCTGGGGCAGAGTAGCACAAGGCAGGAACCTTTGAGGCTTACCACCAAGTGTTGCAGTTCCTGCACAGGGGGCGGTGTGAAGCACCTCCACCCAGAGCAGACTTTGTTCCTGACCCCAGAGAGCACAAAGGCTCTCACCATGAGGTCAGAAACTAGTCCATTAGTGGCAGGCTGGCACAGATCAGTCAGCCTTACACTAAAGAATAAGGTGAAATATAGGGGGCATCTCTAAGATGCCCTCTGAGGGCATTTTTCAATAACTCAGACACTGGCATCAGTGTGGGTTTTTAGAGCTGAGAAGTTTGATTCCAAACTCGCCATTTTTCAGTGAAGCCATCATGGAGCTGTGGAGTTCGTAATGACAAACTCCTAAGCCCATGTACTCAATATGGCCACACTGCACTTACAATGTCTAAGGATGGACTTAAACACTGTAGGGACATATTGCTCATTCAGCTTTGCCCTCCCTTAACTGTGGTATAGTGCACCCTGCCGTAGGGCTTTGTAAGGCCTGCTAGACGGGTGACTTACCTATGCCACAAGCAGTGGTTTATGGGTATGTCACCCGGAGGTGGATGCCATGTTGACTTTACTTTTTTCTCACCACCAGCGCACACACAAGCCTCAATGGCAGTGTGCATGTTTCGGTGAGGGGGCCCTTCGAGTGGCATAATACATGCTGCAGCCCTTAGGGACCCTCCCTGGCCACAAAGCCCTGGTTACCACTGGTACGTTTTACAATGGAATTAGCTGTGTGGCAGGAGTTTGCAAATTGTGGAAGCAATGGTACAGTTGAGGGAAAGAACACTGTTGAAGTGCACACACTATCATTTTGAGTTTGCTGTTGATGATGATGATGATCCTGAGGATCTGAGGATCTGGGCATGGTTGGTGGAGTTTCTGCCCTGCAGGCCACCAGGTGGGGTCCCATGGTGATGTTCTCTTGCCGATAATCACAATTTCAGTTTTCTGTTGTTCAGCTTTTGACAGTTGCTCTTCACCCAGTGGCCAATTTCAGTCATGCAGGCATTGAAACTGATCTGTGTACTGGCATCCTGTTTGAGAAGGAAAGAATGAGTTTTCTGTCATACCCATAGCAGAGGATGTTGATATTGTGAGAGCAGATGAGGGTGGCTAGAGTAATCATGTATGCATTGAAGAGATTTGGGCTCACGAAGCTGTCTTGCACAACTCAACACAGGAGTTTGCGGGTGTAGAAAAGTCCTCTCTTTCTGGCATGGTTACCCCCACTTTTTTGCTGATGTCAGTGTGTTTGGACTGTTTTCACTGGGATCCTGCTATTATGCAACCCATGGGAGCCCATGCAAACTGTTTCTGCAGGCCTGCCATTGCAGCCTGCGTGAAAAGGTGCATGCCCCCTTTCACTACAGGTCACTACACCAGGCCACTATCCGTCACCCCTGGGAGCATCTGACTGGGTAGGCCAGGTACCGGACGTCAAAGACCCCTCCTGATAGCCTGTCATTCTAGAGAGTGACCAAAACCCCCTTTTTGGGCTATTTAGGGATTCCCTTGAGGATGAATACCCAGATTCGTCGTGCAAAATTCTATCAGGACTCCTGCAAAGACCTCTTCTGCTCCTAGCCTCTGGAACCGCTGCTGGGCAACACAGGAATTACCTGAGAAAACTTCTCTCATCAACATTGTTCCACGGCTCCTATCAGCATTCTGCAACATTTCAAAGGCTGTCCATCCTCTGGAGCTGGCAAGACTTCAGCTGCACCAGAAGTAAGAAATAATCTCCCTTAGACCTAAAACAACTTCGTCCAGCTAGTGGGATCTTCTGTCCTCTGGATCTGCAAAGATTATCCAACTCGGGTGGTGGATCTGAGGGATTCCCTGGGTCCTCTCTGCCTTATGTTGAATGCGGGAGACGGTTAGCCCTTGCCCTCTGCCACTGGGAGAGAATCCCTGTGCACTGGGACTGTTGCAGCAACCAAGGAAAGTCTCCTCTCTGCTGCTCCAGTGATGTGGGACTCCTCATCAGGCGTGCTGACTAGGCCTCACTGCAACTTACTGTGCCTGCTGACAGGGGGTTGCTTGAGGGGGCTCTGACTGCTTCTGCTGGCTCACATGTCTTCTGAGGGAAGCCCTGACTCCCCTCCAAGGGTAGGGTCCCTTGCTGGTCCTCCACAGCTCTGCAAAACCTCCAACAGCTCAATCTGCATTTGCCTGTGCTTGTTGGTGGTCACCTAGACCACTAACTGGTCTGCAATCCAGCGACCGGCGAGGGACAGCTTGTACACCTCTTTGCAGCTCCTGAACACCACAGCTGGACTTCATCCATCACCGTCAACCCGGATCTTGAGCTGGAGAAGGGTGGGCATTGGCTCCTACCCCACCTGGACTGCGTGGACTGGACTCTGTCCCCTTCTTTGTAGTCCTCTTTCCCCAAGATCCGCCCTTGGGTTCCACTGGTCCTGTCCGGCTTCTTCATACTCCAACTGGGAAGTCCCTGTGTTAGCCTATGGGAAAACTGGGTAACTTACCTCTCACCACCCCGCCGCTGGGAGTCTTCTAGGTACTTACCTCTTGGGGTTCCACTCTCTCCCAGCGCTTGTCTAACTACTCCATACACCCTGGTGAGGGACACCCTTCCGCATTCCTTTTTTTGTATAAGGTCTGTCCCCACCCCCCTAATAGGGCCCTTGCTATTTTATGCTTTTACTAACTACTTGCCTGTGTATATACTGTGTGTTTATACCACCAGAGGGAAGTATACCAATAGCAGTCTAGTCTAGCGTGCCTATAATAAAGTACCTTTATTTCTGCAACACTGTGTGGTTCCTTTCATGTGCGCTAAGTTACTGTGTAACTACTGTGGTACTCCAAGTGCCTCACATGCCTTAGAGAAGTCTTGGCTGCTCACCACAGCTACCCTAGAGATCCCTGGCTGTCTAGACACTGTAAAACTTACTAATAGGGTGTTGCTTGGACCCAATATAATGGTGTAACACCATGGGTGTGCACCACACACAGGGCCAGCTTCCTACAGCTGGCGTCTGTGGTCAGGTTGCCTGGATGACTGACTGGGTCCTCCAGTAGGGAAAGAGCAGAGTGCGTGTCCCTGGATTCCAATGTTGTGTAGGTATTGTATGAGGATGGGGTTGGAGACTGTGTCAAATGCAGTGGACAGGTCCAGGAGGATGAGGTTCACCATGTGTCCTCTGTCATACAGATGTCATCCGTGGCAGCAATGATGGCAGTTTCAATGCTTTGGTGGGGTCTGAAACGAGATCGAGTGTAAAGTAGTTGGTGGTCTTTGAGGTATTCGGCGAGGTACCTGTTGATGATTTTCTCGAAGACCTTGGCCGGGAATAGTAGCAGGAAGATCAGTCAGTAGTTGACAAGAGATGAAGGGTCTGCAGAGGGTTTCTTCAGGAACAGGACAGCTGTATGTTTCCAAGGATCTGGGAATGTTGCAGAATCGGTGTAGGCATTCTGAGTGGTGTTAGCATGGCGATGACAGGTTGCAGGACTCTGAAATGGGCATGGCGGGGATAGCGGCCCGATGGGGCTCTGAGTGGAAGGGCTTCATGGTGGTGGCAGTTTCTTCTAGGGTGATGATGGTCCGTGTGCTTAGCATTGGTTATTTGGGTAAGATCGGGAGGCATTTGGCAAGGTCTGTCAGGTCAGGTTGTGGGCTGAAGCTGCTGTAAACAGCAATTACAATTTTGCTAAAGAACTGAGAGAGATTGTTGCAGAGGTGCTGCGAGTGGTGATCGAGCTGGAAGCAGCTGATGGTAAAGTGAAATTTTCCACAATGGCAAAGATTTCCTTGCTTTTGTTGGTGCTGGCACTGATGTGATCTGCCAGAGTGGCACATTTGAGAGTCTGGATCATTTTGTGCTATTGTCTGCACTGTCCTGGCTCATTTTTCATTTGTGCTGCCATTGTTTACAGTGGCCTGAAAACCCCGCAGAGAAGGAGACGACAACTGCTTTGGCCCCAGCCCTACCGGCCTGTCTCCAGATTCAAAGAACCTGCAACAGCTATGCATCCAGCGGGCACAACTACCTTTGCCGACTCAGAGGACTGCCTTGCAACCCAAAGGACCAAGAAACTCCTGTGGACAGCAGCTCTGTCCAAAACAACCAAGAAGAAACCATCTTTAAAGGGACTCCCATCTCACTCCTGAAGCGTGAGTCCCCACCACTCTGCACCCGACGCCCCCGGCCCATGTCCAGAGAAACCAACAGTGCAGCAAGGACCCCCAGGCGACTCTCACGACGTGTCTGACCTGAGACAGCCTTCCTGCACCCCCACGGCGACGCCTGCAGAGAGAATCCAAAGGATCCCCCTGACCGCAACTGCCCGGTAACAAAGAACCCGACACCTGGAAGAAGCACTGCACTCACAGCCCGCAGGCCTGAGAGGAACCAACTACTGGTGCCGGAGTGACCAGCAGGCAGCCCTCATCTTTGCCCAGTTGGTGGCTGGCCAGAGAAGATCCCCTGTACCCTGCATCGCCAGAGTGACCCCCAGGTTCCTCCATTGATTTCAACACAAAACCCAAAGCATGTTCACACACTGCAGCCAGCCACCCCTGTGCCGCTGAGGGTGTATTTTGTGTACCTGTTTGGGACCCCTTCAGTGCTCTACATAACCCCCCCTGGGTCTGCTCCCCGAGGACGCAGGTACTTACCTGCTAGCAGACTTGATCAGGAGCACCCCTAGTCTCCTTAGGTGCCTATGCTATTTGGGTCCCTCTTTCACCTCTGCACCTGACCGGCCCAGTGTTGCTGGGTGTTTGGGGTTGACTTGAACCCCCAACAGTGGCTGCCTATGCCCCGGAGACTGAACTTGTAAGTGCTTTACTTACCTGACAAACTAACCTTTACTTACCGCCCCCAGGAACTGCTGAATTTTGCAGTGTCCACTTTTAAAATAGCTTATTGCCATTTTATGCCAAACTGTGTACATTACTGTATTCATTCAAAGTTCTATATTTACCCATTCCAAGCACCTTACAATTTATATACTTACTTGAATTCTAAATCTTGTGGTTCTAAAATAAATTAGGAATTAGGAAATTAGGAATTAAAAATATAATAGTTTCTATATAAAAACCTATTGGCCTGGAGTTAAGTCTTTGAGTACGTGTTCCCATTTATTGCCTGTGTGTGTAACAACAAATGCTTAACACTACCCTCTGATAAGCCTAACTGCTCGACCTCACTACCACAAACAGAGCATTAGTGTTATCTATTATTGCCACTATCAACCTCTAAGGGGAACCCCTGGACTCTGTGCACTCTATCTCTCACTTTGAGATAGTATATACAGAGCCAGCTTCGTACACTATGGTTTTGGTTTTTTTTTTGGGGGGGGGGGGGGGGGTTAGGGGGGATTCAGCATAGGAAGTGATCCAGTTAAGGACATTTTTGATGGTGTTGTGAAGGCTGTTGCTGTCTTCAGGTCAGTGGATGCTGGAAGCAGTGTTTCAGTCGTCAATGATGCTGTTCAAGTTTTGGCAAGCTAGTCTGGTGGTGGTGCATGTGCATTGGATGGGGATGTTGAACTTGACATGGGTGTGATCTGTCCAGGGGACTGATGTGGGTCATCAACTGAGATGCTGCTGTAGTTGGTCAAAGGAGGTGTCCAGCGACATAGGTACATCCCTTTAATTTTTGGGTCATGCTCAGGCTTCCAAAGTCTTCAATGAGTGCTTGAGTTGGAGGTGGCGTGGTCTTCCAGGAGGAAGTTCAGGTCTTCAAATAGGATGTAACCACTAGGATTGAGGGAGAGTGGAGCAACAAAGTCCATGATGGTGTCAGTAAGGTTGGTGTGCAGTCCTGGTGGTCTGTAGATTAGAGTGCAGGTTAGGGTGAAGTTGACCTGATTTGGAGCTTGATTGACAGGTGTTGCATGATTGAGGATGATGTGTCTGTGGATATGGGGCAGCTGAAAGTGTTCTCGTGGATGATGGTGATTTTGCCTCCGGGCTTTTGAAGTTTGTCTTGCCTGGCAACCTTGCAGCCAAGGGGTATGGCTGTGGCAATGTCAGATGCTGATGCAGGGGTCTGTCAGATTTCCATGAGGAAATGCAGTCCGTGAGCATAGTTGTGTATCAGATCCCAAGTCTCTCTGGCGTTTTTGCTAAGTGAGCAGGTGTTGAGGAGCATCCATGAGAGTGTGAACTGTTGTTTGGGTTCTTGCAGGATAGTGAGAGTAGGGTATTGGGTATTGTTGGTACAGTTAGTGTTGGTTGTGGGTAAGTGCATAAAAGCTTGCAGGTTGCGCAAGAAACACTCCCTTGATTGAGTGTGGTGCCATGAAGCAGCAGCGTATGAAGCAGTGGTCGGAGTTGAAGGTGCAGAGAGTTGCAGCATGCTAGCGGTTGGAGGATGGAGGACCAGGTTTCGTGGTGCGGGCCAGCCTCAGGAGGGCTTGCCTTCGGCACACCGTTATTGCGCCCACTGCATGTGCCCACGCTGTTGACTCCATCAAATAGGTCCTAGAAGGGAAAGGAAAGGTGTCACTTCCTGTGCAGACAGTTGATGGACATCTAAATGAGATAGTAAGTATTGGCCAAGTGCATCTGGCACTTCTCCCTTGGTTGTGTGCTGTCGTTTCAAGATGAGTGTTATCCATCTTTAAAGAGGAGTCTTTCTGCCAGGATAAGAGACCCGACAGCGCGCCTTGGCCTAAAATACACTAGTCCCATGTTTTCCACTTGTCCGGAGTACCTACTGCTTGTGTAAGGCACACAAGTCTGGAATCTTGAGTTTTCCCATCATCATTCCGTTCCATGGTGCTTCAACCAAACCTCTGAAGTCTACTCTTCCAACACTACATACAGAGGCCTTGGCATGCCCAGTTACAAGGGCTTCATCATTTTTACGTTGAAGATGGCTGTTTGGAGCACAGTGAGGTAGCAGTGTGACTTCGTCAGGATTGTTTTTGGGGGGCAAAGTACTTTTTTAACACAATTATAAGAATAACATTGACTGAGTTCGTCCATGGAAACTGTTTAGATGTCCTTAATGCTACCAATGTAAATCTGATACATATTTCCAAAGCCCGATCACAGAAAAGTCAGGCATCTCCTCAAGATGCATCAATGGGAAAATGAAACTACCTGGTGAGTGAAGATTTTTCTAGCAGAGAAAGTGCAGTCATCCCAAAAGGGCATGTGAAGCAGAGGAGTTCCAAGTGACCATGTTTCCTATGAAGGTTGGGGGTCTGAGGAATTAGAAGTAAACCAAATGACTGTAGAATTCTCCTGGACACTTATGTGATGAACCGTCTGACAGCAGTAGTGCCCACTGCTGTCTCCTACTCTGGATGGATAAAGTGTCAGTCACCCATAAACCAACTGTGTGGGATGAGATAATGGGTACTTGTCAAGGGCATATAGCAGGTCAGCCTCAATCAGAAAACTCAGTATCTTCCAAAATAGTAGCAGATTGGAATCCAAGACATTCTAAGTATTTAAAACCCACTAAAGGAATGCCAGAAGGACCCATCTGTTTTCAGGCTCAATGCCAGGTGCACTGGTTTTACAGCTGAAGAAAGGACATGAAAGCAGGGATGGGTGTTGCTTTCCTAGAACATGCACCATTTCACACAGGCTGCAAATGGCAGACCTGTAGACAGTTTGCATGGGCTCCGCTGGATGGCATAATACGTGCTGCAGCCCATGGGAGACCCCTGGTGTACCAATGCCCTGGGTACCCAAGTACCATCTACCAGGGACTTGCAGGGGTACACCAGTATGCCAATTGCATGGTGTATGGAGTACCAAAACAACCAAATTTGGAGGAGAGAGCACAATCACTAGGGTCCTGATTAGCAGGATCCCAGTGACAACAGTCTAAGCACATGGACATCAGGCAAAAAGTGGGGGGTAACCATGCCAGAAAGAGGATACTTTCCTGAAGTCAACGTCTGATCTTTATACAAAGAACTACCCACTTGTACAAGGTTTTTTTTTGGACAAACCTTCCCTTCTTCGGACTGGCAAATCCAACAACAGTTATTAGTCTCCCTGTGCTCCTCAATCTTGTCTTTATAGAAAATGAGGTCCCTAGTAGGGTACAACTGATGAGGCCTCTCTTCCTCCTCCTACTGATGCAGCAAAGACATTAATGCATGAAGTGTGATATAAGGGCAACATCCTCTTCAGCATAAAGAACGTCTAAGCCCAGAGTGTCTGGGTCGATGTGTCTGGGTAAAAGGTGGTTTACAGTTGTACCATGAGCATCTACAGTTCAGTGCAAAGGCACACAGAAGTGATTGCAAAGAGGAAACCGTCTTAAGGGTCAACAACCTCAAAGAACAACTGTGCAAAGGCTCAAAAGGTGCCAGAGCTCAATCTACAAATAGGACGTATAAGCTCAAGTGGAGGAGGTTTTGCATATGGTGTTCCACTTCTAACGTTCACCCTCTGAAGTCCTCTCCAGAACAGATCCTTCCATATCTGTTGCATTTAGCGAAGTCGGGCCTTTCCCATTCGTCTATCAAGGTCCACCTCGCTGCTATATACCGTTTCCGACGAACATCAGACTTACCATCTTTATGGTCATCCAGGATAATAAAGCAATTTCTAAAAGGCTTGTTCAGGATGTTCCCGCCGATTCACCGTCCTCCATCTCCATGGCATTTAAACATTGTGCTCTCCTAATTGATGAAGCATCCGTTTGAGCCCATTCATAAGGCAGACCTGAAATATATTTCTTTGAAAACAGCTCTCCTTCTGGCCCTCCCTTCCGCGAAGAGGGTTAGCGATATCCAGGCATTCAGTCTCACCTCCTTTTCTGCAATTCAAATCAGAGGTGGTCATTCTAAGAACTAATCCAAAATGTATCCCCAAGGTTCCATCGACCTTTCATTTAAATGAGCCGGTGGTTTTGAGAATTTTTTTTCCAAATCCGCGAACTCCAGCAGAGTGGACATTACATTCTCTAGACATTAAACAATGTCTAAAATTCTACATACAAAGGACTAGCAGTTTTCGTAAATCTGAACAACTGTTTATTAGCTATGGGCGGATCAATAAAGGCAAGGCCGTTACCAAGCAGACCATAACACGCTAGATCTCTACTACCATACAACTCTGCCACCAGTTAGCAGGGAAGCCGTTATCGTCCAATGTCCGAGCGCACTCCACTAGAGCGGTATCCACTTCGGCAGCTTTATTCGCAGGAGTTCCTCTTAACCAGATATGCAGAGCGGCAACGTGGACGCGTGCCCACACCTTTACCCAGCACTACTGCCTGGATGCTACTGACCGGATGGATGCCGTGGTAGGACAAGCAGTGTTACGTAACTTATTTGCATAAGGTGAGCCAATAATCTCTTTACCCTCCATCCTCTATGTATTGCCAGACTGATAATTTTTCTTTTCGTATATATATATATATATATATATATATATATCTATAGATATAGATATCTATATATAGATATCTATATATAGATATCTATATATAGATATCTATATATAGATATCTATATCTATATATAGGATTACTATTGATATGTATATTTATTTCATCTTTTTAAAATGTTAATAAGCATGTTTAACTACCTATATGAGTCCATATAGGATGAATTGTAAGCAGGCATGCTTCTGGTGTTTCAGAACTCAACCATCTTTCTTACTGCTGACTACTCTGATTCAAGCATGTGAGTCTATCAAGATACCCCAATACTGGAGAAGAATACAAGTTACTTACCTGTAACTGTGGTTCTCCAGTATTGGTATCTTTCATAGATTCACATGCGACCAACCCTCCTTCCCGTGGGGACTCACGTCTTATTTTTTATTAAAATCACTAGTGCGGAGAAATCAGAGACTGAGCCTCTGTGCTTAGGATTCTAAAGGGGTGGTCTCGCCTGATTGGCTGAAGTTTGGGCTTTTTCTAATGAGGCTGATAGTTGGAAAAGTGAATGTGTTTTTCCTATTGACTACAATGAAAAAAAAAAAAGGGGGATTTTATCTATTTATTGCTTTCTATGTACCGTAGGACGCCCACTTCGACGACGGGGAATGATTCAAGCATGTGAATCTATGAAAAATACCCCAATACTGGAGAACCAGCCGTTCAACTGACTGGATCAGGTGGAAAGCAGAAACTACCTTTGGAAAGGATTTTGGGTTAGTTCAAAGGACTATCCTATTTCTCTGTAGTTGGGAGAAAGGTTCTTCCAAGGTTAGTGCCTTGAGCTCACTGCC
The DNA here is from genome assembly GCF_031143425.1 of Pleurodeles waltl. NCBI lineage: Eukaryota > Metazoa > Chordata > Amphibia > Caudata > Salamandridae > Pleurodeles > Pleurodeles waltl. The sequence goes on from NC_090444.1 coordinate 1,195,548,351, forward strand.
ACGTCTAAGTGAAGTGATTGCTACTAAAAAGGCTACCGTCCACTATAGGAATTGCAGAGGGCAGTTTTGAAAAGGTTCGTATGGTGAACCCATAGGTCTGGTAAGTACAATGCTCAGATTCCAAGCAGGTACAGGAGGAACCCTGGGTGGAATTACTCTTTTAAGGCCTTCCACAAATGCCTTAATTACTAGTACTTTAAATGATGATAAATGTCTGTTTTGCAGACAGGCAGCTACTGAGGCTAAATGCAGGCATACTGAAATATATGCTAGACCAGCAGTCTGTAAATGAAGTAAGTAACAAACAATATTTTGAACAGTTGCAATGAAAGGATTAATGTGGTTGTCACAGCAGTAGAAAATAAATATTTTCCACTTAGCAGCATAACAGACTCTGGATGTAGTCTTACGTGCCTCCTTGAGAATGGTCATACATTCTGGTGGAGGTTAAGGTAACCAAACTATGACTTCAGGAGCCAAATGGCAAGGTTGAGTTCCTTTGTATTTGGATGTGTGATATCACCAGGACTCTGAGTGAGAAGATCCAGTTTGAGGGGAAGCTTCTCATGGGGCACTATTGAGAGCTCGAGTAGTGTGGTGAACCATGGTTGTTAAGACCAAGGGCGAGCTTCTAGAATGAGAGTGGAGGACTTTTGCCTGAGCTTCCGAACCACAAATGGAAGAGGAGAGAGAGAGGTGGAAAAGCATAGGCAAATATCACTGACCAGTTCATCCATACGGCACAACCCTTGGATAAGGGGTGAGGGAGCCTAGAAAGAAAGTCTGGGCATTTTGCATTGTCTGCGATTGCGAACATATCTATTTGTGGGATCCCCACCTGTGAAAGTATGGGAGTAGGACTTGGGAGTGGAGTTCCCATTCAGGGACTTGTTGTTGCATCCTGCGGAGGTCGGCAAAGTCGTTGTCCGGCCCTGGGAGTTGTTCCACTAACAGGTGAATGTGGTGACGAACAGGCCAACACTGAATCGTCTGAGATAGGCATGATAGCTGTATATAGTGTGTTGCCCCTCTTTCTGTAAATAAACTATGGCTGTTGTGTTGTCTGTTCGGACCAAGACAACCTTGCCTGTAAGATGAACTAGGAAAGCCTTCAATTTTAGATGAATAGCTTGAAGCTCTAGGTAGTTGATGTGCAGGACTTGGTGTTTGGAGTTCCAGAGTCCCTTGATTGTGAGTGCCTGTAGGTAAGCACCCCATCCTGTGAGGGACACGTCCACTGTGAGAATGATCTGGCAAACAGGGGCGAGGAATAGCTGCCCCTTTTATTTTGCATGGTCCAACACTGGTGAGTGTGGCTACCTACCAACACTAGATCTTGTAACTGACCCTGTGACTGAGGCCATTGACTTGTCAGACATTCCTGCAGGGGGCGCATGAGTAGTCTTGCATGTGGTACTATTACAATGCAAGATGACATCAAGATAAAGGTCGCTGAACTGTTCAGACTGTTAAGCGTTGATTAGGATGAACCTGTTGCAGTAAGGTTGTGATGTTCTGAATCCTGACTGTTCAGGTAGGCTAGCCCAGTTGTGTTGAGGACAGCCCCTAAATACGGCTGAAGCTGTGAAGGCTGAACGTGTGATTTTTGTATGTTGATGGTAACTCCCAGTTGATGAAGAAGGTCTAGAGTGGTCTGGGTGTGTTGCAGGCACAATGGCAGCATACTGGCTTTGATTAGATGATATGGGAAAACATGAATGTGCTGTCTGCGCAGGTAGGCTGCAACTACAGCCAGACATTTTGTGAACACACGAGGTGCAAAAGTGACTCCTAATAGGAACACTTTAAACCGGAAATGTCTTCCCTATATAACAAATCATAGGTATCTGCGGCGAGCTGGATGGATTGGAATGTGAAAGTAAGCGTTCTTTAAGTCCAGTGCAGATATAGAGTTGCCCTGTTGTAGCGGGGGATTACAACTTGAAGAGCTACCATATGAAAGTGTTCCGATAGGATGTAACGATTTATCAGTCTGAGGTCCAAAATAGGCTGAAGTACTCTATTTTGGGAATTAGGAAGTATAGGGAGTATACTCTTGTGCCCTGCTGTCGAACAGGGACAGGCTCTATGGCCCCTTTGTGAAGGAGAGCCTGTACTTCTTGTTTTAACAAACGGAAATGTTCTTGGAAACTTTTTGTGAGATGGGATGTTTGGAGGTTTTTTGATGAGCTCCAGACAATTCCCATGTTGGATAATGTCCAACACCCACTAGTCTGTTCTTATCATTTTCCAAGCGAGGTAGATGCTGTAGAAGTCCCAAGACAGGTATTAGATGGTCTGGGGAATGAAAAGAGTCACTATTTGGAGGTGGAGGGAGTGGCGCAAGTGGAGGCACCTTTTCCACAACTTTCTGACATGGTTTCCCTATATGTGCCTCAGTAATATTCCCTTGAAGGGGACGTTTGATGCTGCTGTCTATAAGAGGAGGTAGAGGCATCTGATGATGAAAAAAGTGGCAGTGGGTTAAATAAGAACAATGCACCTACCCCTATCACCTGATAAGTCAAAGAAACATTTAAACATATTATCATGCTCATATGTGTGCACACATCACACCACCTACTGTCAGAGTGCTATTCCAAAGGGGACCACAGATAATAGATACTTCAGTAGTGCACCACTTATTATATTAATAAAATAGAGTCCAGTTGCTAAATGTTGTCACATTGTAATCTTAACTTTATTCTGTTATTCTTTATGCACAATCAAAGAAAACATCAGCCAACGCGTTTCGTCATCATAAACTGGACTTCTTCAGGGCTTATTTTAGTTTATTTAATTCATAAACATTGAAATCATGTTTGTTCGAGTCACCTATATACGCATCCTGTTGACTGCAAAGGGCATGCTCCCTTATATATTTAAAACTTTGCACCTTTCATCGACACAGTGAGAACCGTCACACGCGCAAATGAATGGCATCAGATGATGTTGCTTTGGTACCCTGTTTGTATGTGGGGTGCTGAAAGGAATCACAAGGAGTAGAAGTCTGAAGTTCCCACATGGATTTGGCAAAGTCTTTATCTTTCTTCATTTTTTCTAGAGTTTGATCCACATGGGGACCAAAGAGGAGGAGTTGTTTAAAGGGGGAATTTAAAAGTGTCTGCTGTACTTCAGGACTAAAGCCAGAAACGCATAACCAGGTGTGTCTACACAATAGTGTGCTGGTATTTAGTCCGCTGCATCAAGGGCACATCTGATAGATTTTTTGGAGAACAGTTTACCCTCCTGAACAACTTGGTGGCCTCTTTTCTTGTACGCCTCAGGGAGATGTTGGAGGAGTTCCTCCATTTCATCCCCATGGGCTCTGTCGTACCTTGCCAACAGCCCTTGAGTGTTGGCAATTCACCAGTGGTTAGCTGCCTGTATTGCCACCCTTTTACCTGATGCATCAGACTCTTTACCAAGTAGAGGGGCATCTGCTGATGTTTGAGAATTAGCCCTCTTACAGGTATTAGAGACTACCAGCAAGTCTGGAAGGAGTTAGCCCTTGATGAAGGGAGGGTCTGAGGGTGTAGCTTTGTATTTCTTATCCACCCTTGGTGTAATAATATGTGCACATACAGGATCTTTAAAGATCTCATTTGTGTGGCGGATCATCCCTTCTACCATGGGCAGAAACTGGCATGCCCGAGTGGCAGAGGAAAGTATCTAGTAGAGAAAGTCATCCACTAGACGGTCCTGGTGATATGTAGCTGCCCTAGTTAGAAGTTCCTGGAATAATGTTCCATCATCCGGGGGAAATGGCTTCGTTAGGTAGAGGTCTGGGTCGGTAACTTTGGAGGTGGAGGGAATAAGGTCATAAATTTCCCATGGATCTGGGAGTGGCTGATCTATGTTATCTCCCTCTCCCTGATCCCCATTGTAAGATTGTGGGAAGCCCTGTGAAGTAACATTACCTATATCTCTAAGCGAGTGATGTGGTGAAGAAGGTGGTGGCGGTGAGGAAGGTGGTGGAAGCAGAGAAGATGCAGGCAAAGGTGTCAGTGTCCTTCTTTTTAGGAGGTTCAGGTAAGTCAATGGCCCCGTCGAAAGAAAGCTTGCACTTTGATGGAGTAGACATTTACTGCACTACCTTTGGCAAAATTCTGGCAGTATGAGGTTTGATGTGGATTTTCTTTTGCTTCGGATTAAGCCTCTCTGTCAATCTCTAGGATCGGTTCCAGTGTAAAATTGAAGGTTTTGGTGCAGAAGTTAGTCTTTGTAATGGCACCGAGGTGGCCAGAGCAGAAGCAGCAGAAGCTGGGATGCTTGAAGCCATTGAGGTAGATGGTTGGGTCGGCACCAAGGCTGGTCGGCTCAGTACAGCACAAGGGGGTTTCAGCTTGGCTTTCAGTGCCAGGCTCTAAGACTGGGCATCCTTAGCAGATGTACGGTGCCTACCATGGCCTATTGGCAGTGGTGACCCAGGAGCCGTAATTCAGTCGGAACCGAATGGCTGGACAGGGGGAGAGGGGGCATGGGTACTCACTGCGCCTTGTCCTGAAGGAAGGTCTTGGATCTGCATGCCAAACTCAATTTTGGAGTCTGATTCTGAGTCCGGAATAGCAAGGGCCTCTTCCTCTGCTGCAGAGGGCTCCTGCAGTTCTTCCTCCTGTTCGACATTGTGATCACCAAAGATGTCAAGTGTCTTTTCGAGGTCCTTGCACTCCATTTCTTCGTGCAGCACTCGTCAATCGTGCAATGTTTTCTTTAACTGAAAAGATCGACAGGCCACACAGTTCTCCACATGGTGATCGGGATACAGGCACAAGTCAGAAACCTGATGGAGGTCAGTGTGCAGCTATTTTGTGTGGCAGCTGGGACAGAACCGAAATGGAGCCAGTTCCATTAGCAGCGCATTGTTGGTCAAATCTTATGAGATGAGAAAGAAGGCTCAACAGGAGAGGCCCTAAGGCAAGAAGAGGAGAACGTTTAATCGACGACTGAAGATTTTCATCGGTTTTCGAAGGGTGAGTATTAAATGTGAAAGAAAGCAATACCAGGGGCTACAGACGATTATAACAGAGTGAAGAAAGCCCAAAACGGTCTTGAACTAGAGCACTGAAGAAGCCGTCCAAACCCAATGACGGAAAGAAAACAATCTAATTATGGAGTAGATACACATGCTATCAACAAAAGAAGGAGTCACTTTACCTTGTGACTCAAGAGACTTCTTCAAAGAAAGATAGCTTTCACACATCCTGAACCAACACTAGATGGCAGGAGTATGCAGAGCTTCATGATAAACCTTACTGTGTAAGTTTGCTTGTATTGGAGTTGCAATATGAAACTGTGGAAGGCTTGAATTCTTTGTGGGTTTGGATAAGATAATGCTGAATGAGTTTTCAGAATTTCTACCAGATATACTTGTATTTGGGCTGGCTGAAGGTGAGACGTCTGGTAATTGATTGTGAACCCTAGACTGTGTAGGGTATTGATCATGTATTGTGTGTATCATTAACAAGTTTGAATGTTTACTAGGGCTACTTCCCTGGCTGGACTGCCCCAGAGGATGAGGATGAGGCAGAAGGCTGCTGTGCGGCTCCTCGCATTCTAACCTTCCCACAGCCCCTATAGAACCTGTAGAGGGGTTTGGCAGGCTGCTGGCCATGGGACTGTAGCCTCCCACAAAAGGATGACCCACTGCCAAACCCTCTGAAAGACCTGAAGGACGTAGAAGAAGCAGCCTGAAGGCCCAAAGATTTTGCAGTGGCTCTACTATCCTTAAATCTTTCTAGGGCTGAGTCCGCCTTTGCCCCAAACATTCTTGCACCATGAAAAGGGAGGTCCATCAACGTAGCCTGTACATAAAAAGGAAAAATCAGAACCTCTGAGCCAAGCATCCCTCCTAGTTGCAATATAATTCCCCATGGCTCTAGCAACTGAGTCTGCAGTGCTCAGACCTGACTGAAACACTTGCTTTGCTGCCGCTTGACTGTCATGCACAGTTCACTAAAATGTTCCTCTACTTCCTGTGGAAATTTAGGGACGACCTCCTTCGCTGTATCCATTAGGGCACTTTAAGGCCATGCTTTCTGAAGAGAAGCATTTCTTAGCAGACTGCTCCATGTCCAATAATGCTGACTCTCTATCAGATGGTGTTGTAGGGAACGATCCTGGAGCCAACCAGCTTGCACCACTAAGCTTTCTGGTGTTGGGACAAAAACTGTGGATCACCTGGAGCTACCTTGTACCGTCTGGGTACAGTCTTAGAAACCGCAGGTGTAGTAACCGGTTTCTTCCATATCTTTAATATGGACTATGTCAGGGCATCATTGAATGGGAGGAGGGGCTCAGAAGAGGAAGCAGATGGATGCAAAACCTCCATTAAAATATTGGTCTTCAACTCTGAAGCAGGAAGTGGCAAGCCCAAAAATTCTGCTGCCTTCCTGATCACCCCATGGTATGTAGTTGCTTCTACAGTGAGTTCACCTCCAGTTGAGAAAAGCTCCCACTCCCACTCTAATCCACTAGCAGAGTCCAAGCCCTGGAAATCACCAGAAGGCCCCAGGATTTCTCCTTCCTCCAATTGTTCTTGATACTGTTGCTCCCCCAAGTCTCAACGCCCTCCTTCTAGACCTCAGCCTGGACTCTAAACGCAGTGTCGATAGAGAATTAATCAACATCGACAACGCAGGCTTAGGAGGAGAAAGTATAACCGGTGGAGGAAAGGAGGGAGGCAAATCCACAGTCCGCTCTGAAGTAGAGCGTCGGGATCCATCCGGCGCCAGTATTGACTTAATCGGCGCTGAGCCAGCACCATTGCAAGGAGTTGCTGGTAAAAAGGGCATAAATGGGGCCTGTTTATACGGCGCCGGCAACCCCGGCGTGAAAGCCAACGGACCCGTGGGACCAGCAGATGCACCAGAGGGGCCCATCGCCCTATTAAAAATAATAAACATAGCACTGAGGAATAAAGACTGATTCGCCCCCGGAGCTGGGAAGGTGGCTGTGCTGGATCAGGCGCTAGAACTTCAAAATCCTGACCCTGGGAGGATGCAGGAGAAAAATGAGCTGTTGCACTTGCAGGTGACTCAGACATTTCGATCAAAGTCGGTGGCGGAGATGCCTCAGGAGACTGTGGCTGAGAAGACTCGGTGGGGCTGACCTCCCACATCGTGCGGCGCGGTCTCGGAGGAGACTGACCGGTCTCGGGATGAACGGCGCCATGACTCATGACATCGGTATCACTTCTTATGAGACCTAGAAGATCTGCGTGACGAAGTGTCCCGTGTCTTTGACCTTGGCCGACCTCTTTTCTCCTTCTTAGCTTTTGCTAGGAAAAGCTTAGCCTCTTTTCTTCAGAGCTTTTGGGTTCATACGTTGACAGGACAAGCAACCTGCCATGACGTGAGCAGAGCTCAAACACCAGAGGCAGTTCTCGTGCGGATCTGTCACCGACATGTGGCCCCCGCACTCGCTACAAGGTTTAAAACTGGATTTCTTCAGTGGTGACATAGAAGAAGCACTACGAAACAATTACCTCGATACAGTTGAAATACAAAGAAGAGGTAAAAAAAAAACGAAGGCACGGAAAATAGGGAACAGACATCAGCATGCCAACGAGGACTTCTTATGGCTCCGAAGACAGACAAAGTCGCGTGCAGAGCCGTGCAGGTGTGACGTCCTCATCGACGTGAAGAGCTAGGAAAAGATTTCCGTTGAATGCTGGCGCATTGGGAGAATTCATAAGGTAAGGAATCCACAGGTAGTTGTATCCATCAGAAATCTCTATATATTCAATTTTTTGTTATGGGGAAAAATAATTTTGCCCCTCCCCATGCAGAAAGCCCTCCCTCTACAACCCACTTCAAAAAGAGCGTGCCTTGCTCACCTTCCCACCCTGGAGATACATTTAATCCAGCAGCTTAATGGCGTATATCTCCCATCACTCCCACAGCGGAAAGGGGACAGCAAGGAGGTTGGGAATAGCCAAAAACATTTGTGTTTCTGGATGTTCCCAAATTTTCAAGCCAAACCACACCTTGAATCACCCACCTAGTGGGTTTCTCAACTGTGGAAAATAAATCTTCACTAGTAAATGGGCCTTTGTAGCATAAGTAAGAAATGCAAATGCAGTCATAAACGTAGGTTTATGGCTGAATTTAGCTTTGTGAATCGTCTCCAAAGATTGCAAGGTTTTCAATAGTATTTAAAATTGAGCAATGACATTTCAGGGGTTTGGTTTGGACTCTACTAAAAAAATATATTCACATCATATGTTAGGATTAAGAGAAGTAATTCCCCTGCTACTGATAAATTTGAAATACTCCTAGAAGTTCAGTTTGAACAATTACCAAATGCTTGAATTGAAGTGTGTCAGGGCAGCATTATAAGTACTACAGCTCGTTCATTTAAACTCTACGGCAGCACAGCAAAGCTTCACTATGTACAATATTTAATCCAAAAAAGGAATTTAAACATAGATCATGTTAAAAAATGCAGCTGTTTCTCAGGACGTTTTACTAGACACATGACATTCTGTTCTAAATAAGCAGCAAATATACCTAGAAAAAAAACAAATCAATTGCTCCTTTATTGTCCAGTCTACATCTGAATTACTTTCAGATTATCTGGGGCTGCTACAATACCTCCTATAGCTAACTTCAAGCACCTATGAGTGGTAGAGGGGAAATGCATACTGAATACTAGAGTACCATTGAAGGCAGAACGGGTCTCCCAAGGAATCACAAAGCAGAACTCTAGGGCATAAAAGTGCAACATCTAATGTTCTAGGTGGTAGCGAAAGGATCTAACCAAAGCACACGCATTGGGAGAAGACAAAGGAGCAATCTCTGGGTGTAGACCGCAGTCGTGGGCGTCAGCCAGATGACGCCTGTTGTGGCTTTGTCTAACGGTGAAAGAACCCATAAAGTGGCTTACCGTCAAAAATCTTTTGAAGGTCCAACCACGCCAAAGTCTCAGCATGTGCTGGTACAATGCTCGCGATTCAATGCCGCCATGCTTGTTGCAGTATCACTTGGCAGTTGTGTTGTTCATCAGGACCTTGAAAAGCTCGCCTTTGCTGGATAGCAGTAAGGCCTGTAGGTTTGTCCATACAGCATGCAAAGCCAAGAAACTGAAGTGGTGTCTCTGCTCACCAGAGATCAGAGGTCCTAGATCTCACCCAAAATAACAAACACTCGACCACTATCCATTAAACTCTAGCCAGTCCTCCTAATGTTCAGAAAAGGACTTAAGACACTTAAGTCCACACATGGAAGTGCCTTTCTTCTTGTACACGTTTTGACTTTTTGTTAATTATCTTCCTATAGTCACATTATAGGAGATGTACTGTACAGTGCTCTATCACCTCTAGATTAGGATATGAGGATGAGCTTTACAAACACATCCATACATAAATTGGTATGGATGTACATGTGTAAAAGGAGACATGGCCATCTGGTGCCTTTATACACATTTGTGATACTGGTCATACAAGGCTCTAATTATAACAGCTTTGTGAATATGTTTTTAGAAGAGCACCAAAGGGAGAGAGTACATACAAGGTAGGAAAAGGAAAGCATAAGGACACAATATTAAGTAGTAAGACGTTTTTCAGGAACCTCTCTGATTGACGAAAAGAACCTAGTAAGTTTGGAATGTTGTTGAAATATGCTTCTAAACATAATGAATAAATACCCTTGAGAAGGCAAGCCACATATAAATCATTTCAAATACTTACGTTTCATGTCCATATTTCGTGTCTTGTACACAAAGTATGTATATATTTGTGTTGTACGGATGAGAATTTGGTCTCCACTGTAGCGAATCGATCGATACCACCAGGAACCCTGAAAGAAGATTGGAAATTAGCATAATTCACTAAACACTTTTCACTAAAAAATAATGGCGACGACGAAAGTCTGGAACAATACCTCTGTCGCTGAAAATCCATTGTTTAATCATCAATGTTCTATCTTTTTCAATATGCAATCCAGCAACAGAGGTAAATGCTAGTAAAATGTTTAATTGAAAAACAAATACAAAAATGATTGCTTTGCGAGGTGAGATACTTGATTACGAGATGGTGTGGACCTTGGACGGGAAGAAATAATGCAAGAAGGCAAATGAACGTGATGCTACTTGGATCATTTAAGCTATCAGAGTGAAAATGCTTTAAAAACAATTTTTTGCTTTGCCGACCACGCAAGCTTTCACATATTTACACATTTGGTAATTCTGCTGTTATTGTCTTCAAATGGATGCCAACCATACCAGAAAACCTTCAGATATTTCAAGATCCATTGTTAGAATTTTAAATTTAACGCAACATTCTATTTAGATCTGAGGTTTTCATAAGCCTAATTCAAATTTGCTTTATATGTTCTGGGGAAGAAAATAATTATTGAGTAGAAAACCCATTACCACTCTTTAAATTATTTTTAGTACCTGTATTGCTAGTATAGGCTATTACCATCATAATATCACCAAATCCAATTTCATATCACTCCTTAGTGAACAGGAATATAACATGTTCAGCAGCATATCTAGACTTATATGAACATTCCAAAAGTGTCTGCTACTAACATCAAGCCTGTTTACAGCAACTTATTACAGTCTCCTACGACACTCACAAAGCACAGCTGTTCTAGACAACCTTGGATGCACCAAAGGTCGTAATTAGTGATTACACAACTGCCATTTGGAAACAGATCATAGACTTGACATTAGGCAAGTCCATTTAACAAGTAATTATATCAAATACAGCTGGAGTCAAACTGCATGCTCTGTTTTTAAATGTGGAGGAAGCTCAGCAATCATCAATAATGCTGCTTCATCATAAGGGAGGTGGGAGCAGCAGTTGCATTTCTCAGTTCCGTGACAGTGAATTAACCTTTTCAAACTTAATCCATGTGCAGAAACAGCCACCTTCAGAGTTACTATTCTCTTACAAAATGAGCACTCAACCAGAAGCCTACTATGTGCTGATGAAACAACATATTATGAAAGAAGGTCTGCCAGAATTGATGCAGCAGAAGCATTCAATATGGAGGTGTCCCTTATTCTTCCTAAACTCCAACAAGTGTTACTCTCACTCTCAAATGGCAGATTGGTTTAGGTAATTATCTTCAAAAGCAAATTATAAAAAGCATTTTAGTCAATGATCGCTCTTGTATTGCTTGATGCTGTTTGTGCGATTCAGAATGGCCCCTGCACACCTCAGCTTTAGAACATGGTTGCGATTCTAACATAAAAAAAGTATACACAAAATCAGACTAGTTTCAACAGCAATAGGCTGATTTATTTAATTAATGTTGATAGAGAGCTCTAACCATCTGCTAATGAACAAGGTCATCCTGTCCTTAAGATCTCCTTGGCAACACTTATTTGTATTGGGATACACAACAACTACCCAAACAAACAGTGCAGCCAGCCAAATACTCTGGGCCAAGGTTCCCTATCAGTCACATGATTCGGTACTGATAAATGTATTGAAGCATTGAATCAGGGGGAGGTTTTTGTGGGTTGTAGCTTCACACAAGTGTATCCCTGCTCATATCACCAACTGGATCAACAGCATACATGCCAATCCACAGGCCAAAGAATAAAGACTTCTCAAGTACCCATTTACAACCTTCTAGGAGTACAAAACAGAGCTGCTTCCTGTTGCCACTGCTTCATGCACTGTGCATTGAATACTACATTACAGATCTATCACCCCAGACAAACAAGTTACTTACCTTTCGGTAATGCTTTTTCTGGTGGATACAGTAGCTACCTTTGGATTCCACACCTTATGAATTCTCCCAATGTGCCAGCATTCAATGGAAGTTTTTTCCTAGTTCCTCACGTCGACGGCACAACTGCAGGGTATCCACAGGTAGCTACTATATCCACCAGAAAAAGTGTTACTGAAGGTAAGTAACTTGTTCTCCTGATGGATACTACTACCTGTGGATTCCTCACCTTATGAATAGACTCCCAAAGTAGTCCCTCACTCAGAGGTGAGTGCCTGACTGGTCAAACCAAGAAGTCCTGCAAAACAGAACGGGCAAAATGACCATCCCTCCTAACTTCCGAGTCTAAGCAATAATGCTTTGCAAAAGTGTGGAGGGAAGCCCAAGTTGCTGCCCTACAAATATCAGCAACCAGCACACCCCTAGCTAAAGCCGAAGTGGCAGACATAGCCCTGGTGAAATGGACCCTAATGCCCTCAGGGGGAACCTTCTTTGCTAGCGAATAACAAATCTTTCTGCAAAGAATGACCCACCTTGCAAGGGTCCTCTTGTGGACAGCTTTGCCCTTCATTTTACCCACATACCCAATGAAGAGCTGATCATCAATTCTGAAGTCTCTCATTCTCTCTATGAAGAAGCTCAGGGCCCTTTTCAGATCAAAGCGATGCAGCCTTTCCTCCTCCTTTGATGGATGCGGAGAAGGGAAAAACAATAGGAGAGTTATAGACGGCCCCAGATGGATGGGAGTGACTACTTTAGGAAGGAAAGCCGCCCTGGTTCGCAGCACCACCTTGTTAGCATGAAAGGTAGTAAAAGGTGATTTCATACTAAGAGCCTGAAGCTCACTCACAAGTCTAGCCGACATGATGGCTGTCTTAAAAAAGCGACTGCATCTTAGATAGCAAAGCTTAGACTGCAATAACCAAGACGATACAGCATGACAAGATTTAAATTGTGACAAGGAGAGTAAAACATAAAAATAATGCTACCATACTGTCACTAGAGTCAACAGACTAATTCCTACCTAGGCTATGATAGAGCACAGCGTGTTAAGCTCTAATTCTGCCCTTCAGGTTGCCTTGGTAAGACATCATCTCCCATACCTGAGCAAAGGCCTGAAGTCTGCAAAACAGCTGTAGCGAAGCATTCGGCAATCAGCATACAGTTGTGGTTCTCTGGCTGGAATTTCCCTCTAACGTGTAAGGGACAGGGAAGTGTTTTTATAATAAAACAGCTGATGTTCTGCGAAAACGTCCCTACATAAGGATGTGTATTTTCTCTGAATGTCAGAGACTAAACTTATCCCACGTTCACCGGCAACCTATCTTACTGCAGCCTTTGAAGAAGCACAGAGTAAGCAAGAATGTCTTGTTTGAGAACAAAGTGCTGGCCTAGGCAAAAACAGTCAGATAGAAAATAAAACAATACTGTAAAAGTGGCTACTGTAACAATAATAAAGCAAAGCCAAATAAAATATATCTAGGTTAAAGTGCACAGCAGCAGGCCTAGTATGTTAAAATAACTTGCATGGAGCTAGAACTAAAATGACTACATAACAGTATCGCTTGCAGTTCTTACAGATTGATGTGAAACATCTGTTCTACTGGACACCAAAATGCCCTTGATCTCCAGGTCCACCAGATGAGCGCCCCACCCTTGGATGGAAGCATCCATTATGACTGTGCTCAACGGAGGTGGAAAGCAAAACGGCCTTTCTTTAGAGAGGTTGCCGTCCACAGTCCACCACTGCAGATCCACCACAGCATCTCTGGAGATCGTTAGCAATTCCTCGAGATCCCCTTTGTGTTGAAACCACTGCTTGAGGAGGCACCACTGGAGAGTCCTCATGTGCCAACGTGCGTGAGTGACCAACAGAATGCGGGACGCAGACACACCGAGCAGACGCAGGATCTTGAGGGCAGAAACAGCCGCTCCCTTTTGAAACATTGAAATCATCGCCTGAATGTCCTGAATCCTCTGTGGAGGGAGGTAGGCTAGATTCAATGTTGTGTCCAGTACTGTCCCTATGAACAGGAGGCGCTGAGAGGGCATCGGGTGAGACTTGGGCACGTTCACCATAAAGCCCAGGTTGAACAATAACTGGGGTGTCACCTGCAGCACAGCACGAGCTCTGGGGACCCGGCTTTGATCAGCCAATCGTCCAGGTAAGGGAATACAGAAATTCCCTTCCTTCGGAGGTCTTCTGCAACCACTGCCATCACCTTCGTGAAGGCTTGAGGTGCAGAAGTAAGACCAAATGGAAGGACTGCAAACTGGTAGTGTTGCGACCCTACCACGGACCGGAGATACTTCCTGTGTGACTTCAGAATAGGGATATGAAAATAAGCATCCTGTAAGTCGATAGACACCATCCAGTCTTCCTTGTTCAATGCAAGAAGCACCTGTGCTGGGGTCAGCATTTTTAACCTTTCCTGCTTGAGGAACCAATTTCAAAATCCTCAGGTCCAGGATAGGCCTCAACCGACCATCCTTCTTGGGAATCAGGAAATACCTTGAATAACACCCCTAACCCCTTTCCTGCTCCAGAACCAACTCCACTGCACCTTTTAACAAAAGGGTATGCACCGCCTGCTGAAGCAACAGGAGATGCTATTCTGTGTAAAATGAATAACGGGGAGGGTAGGGGGGAGGAAACTCTTGAAACGGAAGGGCATAACCTTCCTCCACAATGCTCAGCACCCAAGAGTCTGATGCAATTAACTCCCACTCGTGAAGAAAATGTAACAGCCTTCCCCCTACAGGTAGAATATGCTGGTAAATGGAGTGAGAACTAGGGATGCTTCCCTGGCTGGATCCCCCCCAGAGGATGCGGATAAGGCAGAAGGCTGCTGTGTGGCTCCTCGCATTCTAACCTTCCCACAGCCCCCTATGGACCTGTAGAGGGGGGTGGTAGGCTGCTGGACATGGGACTGTTGCCTCCCATGAAAGGATAACCCACGGCCAAACCCTCTGAATCTTCAGAAAGATATAAAGGATGTAGAAGAAGCAGCCTGAAAGCCCAAAGATTATGCAGTGGCTTTGCTATCCTTAAATCTTTATAGGGCTGAGTCCGCCTTTGCCCCAAACAGTCTTGCACCATCAAATGGGAGGTCAGTCAATGTAGTCTGTACATCAGAGGAAAAACCCGAACCTCTGAGCCAAGCATGCCTCCTAGTGGCAACAGAAGTCCCCATGGCTCTAGCAACAGAGTCTGGAGTGTCCAGACCTAACTGAATCACCTGCTTTGCTGCAGCTTGGCTGTCCTGCAAAAGTCCGCTAAAATGCTCCTGAACTTTCTGCGGCAATTTAGGGACGGCTTCCTTTGCCGTATCCACTAGGGTATAGATATATCTCCCCAGTACACATGTCGCATTCAGAGATTTTAAGGCCATGCTTCCTGAGAAGCATTTCTTAGCAGACTGCTCCATGCGCTTTGACTGCC
Source organism: Pleurodeles waltl (assembly GCF_031143425.1). NCBI lineage: Eukaryota > Metazoa > Chordata > Amphibia > Caudata > Salamandridae > Pleurodeles > Pleurodeles waltl. Next base: position 1,195,563,477 of record NC_090444.1, read on the forward strand.
TATCAGATGGTGTTGTAGGGAACGATCCTGGAGCTGACTTTGATGAATGAGAAGCTTGCACCACCAAGCTCTCTGGTGCTGGGACAAAAACTTTGGATCACCTGGAGCAACCTTGTACCTTCTGGCTTCAGTCTTAGAAACCATAGGTGTAGTAACTGGTTTCTTCCATATCTATAATATGGGCTCTGTCAGGGCATCATTGAACAGGAGGAGGAGGGGCTCCGAAGAGGAAGCCGATGGATGCAAAACCTCAGTTAAAGTCTTGGTCTTTAACTCTGATGCAGGAAGTGGCAAGTCCAAAAAAAACTGCTGCCTTCCTTATCATCCCCTGGTATATAGTAGCTTCTGCTGTGAGTTAACCTCCAGGTGATAAAAGCTCCCACTCAGGGGACGTGTCTAAACCACTAGCAGAGTCCAAGCCCTGGAAATCACCAGAAGGCCCCGGGATTTCTCCTTCCTCCAATGGTTCTTGATACTGTTGCTCCTCCAGAAATCTTAAGGCCCTCCTTCTAGACCTCAGCCTTGACTCCAAAAGCGGCGTCGATAGAGAATTAATCAACATAGATGACACAGGCTTTGAAGGAGAAGGTAACACTGGTGGAGGAGGGGAGGGAGGTGACTTCACACTCCTCGAAGTAGAGCGTCAGGATACAATCGGCGCCAGCATCGACTCGGTCGGCAGCACTGGCGCCATTATCCAGGCTAGAGTTGGTGACAGCCTCTGCGCTGAGCCAATAACCTTTTAAAGGAGTTGCTGGTAAAATAAGCATAAATGGAACCTGCTGATTCAGTGCCGGCAACCCCAGCTTGAAAGCCAACGGACCCGTGGGACCAGCAGGTGCACCAGAGGGGACCATCGCCCTATTAAAAATGCTAAACATAGCATTGAGGAATAAAGACAGATCCTCTCCTGGAGCCGGGAAGGCAGGATATTCTTACTCCCTATGCAGTGGCTGCGCTGGATCAGGCGCTCAAACTCCTGACCCTGGGAGGATGCAGGAGAAAAACGAGCCGTTGGACTTGCAAGTGACTCAGATTTCGATCAACGTCGGCGCCAGAGATGCCTCAGGAGACTGTTTGTGGAGACACCATGGCACTACCCTCTCGCGTCGTGCAGCGCTGTCTCGGAGGAGACTGTGACCAATCTCAGGAAGTACGGCGCAGTGACTCATGCCGTCGGCGCCGCTTCTTATGAGACCTCGAAGATCTGTAAGACAAAGTGTCCCGTGTCCTCGACCCTCGCCAACCTCTTTTCTCCTTCTTAGCTTTTGCTAGGAAAAGCTTAGCCTCTCTTTTCTTCAAAGCTTTTGGGTTCATTCATTGACGGGACAAACTACCTGCCATGTCGTGAACAGAGCTCAAACACCAGAGGCAGTTCTTGTGCTAATCCGTCACCGACATATGGCTCCCACACTTGCTATAAGGTTTAAAACCGGATTTCTTCGGTGAAGAAATAGTAGTGCTACGAAACAATTCCCTTGATACAGTTAAAATACAACAGAGAGGTAGAAAAAACGTTAGCGTCGAAGGCGCAGAAAAAAGGGAACTGACGTCAGTACGCCGGTGAGGACTTTTCATGGCTCCGATGACATCAGACGGAGTGCGTGCAGAGCCGGGCAGTTGTGACTTCCTCGTCAACTTAGAGAGCTAGGAAAAAAATTCTGTTCAATGCTGGCGCATTGGGAGAATTCATAAGGTGAGGAATCCACAGTTAGTTGTATCCATCAGAAATACTACATTAGCAAAAATCAACATCTCCACAGATGGTGGTGCAGCAATACTAATGTGAAAGCACTGAGCATTTGGGTTCCGGAGTAGCGTGCTACTTGCTGAAAAGCACTTTGACGCCTCGTCAGTGGTAGTAAGCTCTATATAAACACTATTACAATACAATTTCATTGCCCTAAAATGTTTCAGGTAAAATTAAGTTAAGATATTTCTTACTTACCACAACAACAGGAAGAATTACCATGAAGGCTAATCCATAGACAAGGAGTACCTATTTTGAAATGAAAAGTATGTAATATTAGTATAATGGTAAACATTTCTTCACACTTTGGGGACTGCGTTACAATACAATGATGTGACCTCATTAATGGCAAAGGTGTCATTAAAAATCGTAATGGAAATAGTGTAAACAAAATAATGTCTATAAATTGGTATACTGCTGGAAATTATAAAAATAGGAGAGGCAAAGAGGCATACTGATAAAGAGTGAGAATCTGTGAAAAACGAGAGAATTAAAATTCCCCTTTTAACCTATAGTGGAGAGGAGTCAATTTTAAGAGGGAGCATAGACCTTGACAAAGAAGCATAATATAACAAGTTGTAAAATGCATGTTCATAAAGTGTACTTCAAAAATAAAAATAAAACATTTCATGCTTTAACTAAAGACCTACCAACATAGAATTCTTTTGGTCAACAATCCAAGCAGGCAAGGCAATACCAAAGTTTATAGCTGTAAAGGATAAAATAAATAACAATTAAGTCAGACATACAAGATGGTAACTAAAATTCACATTCTCACAAAAGACTGTGGTTCTATGCTAGTGTACAGCTGAAAAGTTTTTGTGATGGTCTAAATGTTGGATTAATCTCACATGTCTGCTGAGGATTCAGTTTTCAGTTACCAAACTGAAAAAGCAAACTAATATCTCTTATGAAAATCACATGCTATTTCAGGTTTGGCTGATTTTAAAATTCATAGTCTGCAAATAAAAATAATTCGCTCTTTACTGCAGTTCCACAACACATCTTCTATTGACTATCAGAGCTTTGGTTATTTTATGTAAGACACTGATTCCTAAGTCACTCTATGCTAACCTGATAGAGACTGGTCTCCAAGTATTCCTTTATAATTTAGTTTCCAGTTGCCATTCTTGTAGGTTGTACGAGGTCAGATTTTTCTGTTTGATTTCACTCAATGACTTCAATTATAATATCAACCTTGATAATCAAGCAATCTCATCATGGCATGCCAGCACATTCCAAGGCCCACCTCTCTGCCTTCAATTATGTATGAGCCATTGGCTTTTTCTTCTAATGTTTCCTTACTAGTTAGTAGCATAACTGTATGGTTTGCACAACCAGTCTTGGCATAGTACTTTGGACATAGGTATCCCTCTGTTATGCATAGTAATTGGTGCAAAGACCTGATTTGCTTTTCACAGCGACCAATTCTGTTCGTTTAGAATATGGAGTGTTCTTCATACCTGTGCCTTTGGTTGTTTCAAGAACATAGGTAGCAGGAGGAACTGGTTGATGTGGAAGAGTGACAATATCTTTGGGACAAACTGGGGCTTGGTTGTCATCGCCACTTTGTCTCACTGTTTTTTAAGGTATGGTTCTTGGATAGTCAGTGCTTGTAATTCACCCTGTGCAATGGTGAGTCTACTGTTAGATAAAATATTAGAAAAAACATCTTCAATGCAAGGAAATTTAGGCATTGGTTAAAAAGTTTCTCATTAGCTGTGCCAGCAGGCTGAGGTACCAGGTGAGGTGGAAATTACCGAGTAGAAGTATTCTCTTTTTCCCTATATAAAATACTTTGATCGCAAAGTTTAAGAACATGTCAGGCATGTAGTGCATGCCACTATATTTGACAAATGGGGAATTCCATCATTTTGATAGCAAAAATGAAGAAAGTCATCCTCATTAAAACAAAGGAAAAGAAAAGTCACAGTAGTCTTTCTTTTATGTCTGTGGTCAGGCAGTTAAAAAAATAAATACAATTCAGGAAGGCAGACCACAGGGAGACAAAGATAAACAGGGAAAAGGGATGGGTGTACAATTTGGTGACATGGATGGATAAAGAACATTGTTAAAAGGAAATAGAAAAAAGTGAGCAAAGAAGGAGGGGGCAACAATAGGGGTATTGGAGAATGAAAGTGAGTGAAAGGATTAAGGGAAAATTGCAAAGAGATTTGCTGGTAGCATAGATAGGGTAGAGGAATTGTTGGAGTGCTTAGGCAAAAACGTCAGGGGTAAAGGAGCAGCACAAGGCAGTTTAATGAAAGGGAAAAAGTAGAAAGAATTGTGGAGGAGGGAGTAAAAGAGAGAGCACACTCACCTTTAAAAACAATGTAAATAAGGCAGGGGGCTAAAAAGGGGTGGCATTCCTCTTAAAAAGCAGAAAACTTAAAATCAACCAGAAAAAAATGCATTTTCGGCACAAAAGAGTTTAACAAGTTTGGTTTTGTCAACCTAGTGAAAGTCAATCCAGCAGAAAAATGTATTAAAAAAGGGTTGGAAAAAAAGAATTAGTTTCTTTAGATGGGTCTTCAGTTGGAAATACAAAATTGACAAACCCTCAAAGACACATAAAACAGTTTACATTTCAGTTTATGCATGAGATATTTGATAGCAGTCTCATTTAGTAACTTCCCCAGACCTGCTGACTTGTACACCACATCACCATCCATGTCCATTTGTGGCGCATAACTTAGTAATGGATGGCCTCCCTGAGCACCTCCATGCACTCCTCTTGCAAATTACCAAACTCTACGTCTTAAGGATACCCAGCGCCAGATTTAGATGGTTTGAGTCTAGGGGTTAAACGTTCCCTTATTGCTTGTGTACATCTTGAAAATTTCATTACTCTGTTTTCGGCCTGCCTGTGCAAGTAATATGCCAAACATGCTCGGTGCAGGTTTCAGTGTCAAGTCTGTCTGTTTGCATTTGTTAATCACAATCGATATCAGTGGCATCTGAGAAAAGTATAGGCAAACCTTCTGCACCCACCTGTCGACAGTGTAATTCCCCTGTGATGGGGTTGTAGGTACCTGATGGATAGCTGTGGCATTTTGCATTTCATTGCATTGCACTGCAAAAATGTCTATTTTGGTTTTCCACATATCTGAAAAGTCAACTATGCAACTCAATGTTCTTGCTCAGTCGTACAACACCACTTTCAGATTGTTTAGACTGTCTTTGTTTTTCTTTCTTGGAAGCTGTCATAACTGTAACTATCTGGCCCATGCCTAAACCAATCATGCCAGTTTAGAAAGAGCATAAGATATCTTTCCTCGCTGCTTCTTTAGGTAAAACAATGCTGTGGTGTTGTGTGTTTGCATCTACACCGTTTTCTTCATCACATTCTTTAGTTCAGGACAAAGGTGTGATTGATTGCCTCTTGCTGCATCCACTAGGCCTTAACCTGCAGTCTCCCCATGTGCTCACCTCATTCTGTGTATGATCCATGTTTTATATTTGTCATTGACAAGACTAGATTTTGGATGGGTCTTCTCCTTTGTCATGTTTTTATTAATCCACCACTTCAGTGTCTTTTATACTTTTTGCATGACAATCACCAAATCTAACCTATTCCCTGTTGACTATGTCATTATTTTTACAAAGGCTATCAAGTGGATGCATGATGTCACCATACATACATCTTCATCACTGCCCTCTTTTTGAGAAATTTTATTCTGGACATAGCATATGAATCTAGAACAGATTCAAGCTGTCATCTCATTCTCCTGCACACTGCTATTTTCAGTAGACTGACTTCACACCCAATATACTCTATTTCCTCCATCTCCTATTTTCCATAAGTCATTTTCAGCTACTAAGCCTCATAACACCTGTATCATATGGCACAGGGACTAGTCACAGTGCACATACTCTTTTCATTGGTAGGAAGAACCTCTAGTATCTCCCAAAGTAAGGATGTAAATTCCCTAAAAAGATGTTGCATTTTGACACCTGGAAGAACAGTAAAGTGTTAAAGGAGTTCCTGTTACTGGGCAAGTAACCAGGCTCTATTTCTGCAGGTGAAGCATACGCCAAGGGGATGCTCTGTCTCCCACAATGAGGTTACCACCCCACTGGTCCTAAGTGGCAAGAGTAAGAGATTAGGTAGCAAGAAGTAATATGTTACTTTCCCTGAATGCATTTGTTTGCAACCTGTAGTGCTGTACATTCACATGCTCTGCATATTCCTGCCATCTAGTGTTGGGATCCGAGTTGGGCAAATTGCTTTTCTTCAAGGCATTCTTTCGAGTCGCAAAGCTGAGTGCCCCCCCTCCTCTCAGTGATAAAGCATGTGGGCATCAGCTCAGCTGTTCGATTGCTTTCCAGCAGGCGGGTGAGAAAGGAGTGTAAAATATATGCAAGTAATGTGATGATCATGCTGATTGTATAAATAGTGAAAAAAATTGTAAATGTAAAGAAATGCAATGGCTTCAGGTTTCCAGGGAAGAGGGCGCGTGCAAGTGAATCTACAGCACTACATGCCATGAACAGATGCCTACAGGATAAGTAACATTCAGTTCAATGGCATGTGTGGCTGTAGATAAACATGCTCTTCAAAGTCGTCCCTTCTTAGAAGTGGTGGCTCACCTATGGGTGTAGTAGTGGTCTGAAAGAGGGTACGTAACACTGCCTGTTCTACATTGGCTTGCTTGTGTGCTAACACATCCATACAGTAATGCTTGGAGAAAGTGTGTGGTGTGGACCATGTGGCTGCCTTACATATGTCAGCTATAGAAATATTTCCTAAAACGCCCATGGTTGCCCCCTTTTTGCAAGTAGTGTGCGCTCTGGAAAGAATAGGTCAAGGTCTTTTGGCCTTAGCATAGCAATTCTAAATGCATTTTACTTTCCATCTGGCTATGCCTGATTTAGATATAAGTTTGCTTTTGTGTGGTGATGAAAAGGCAACAAAAAGTTGTTCAGACTTTGTGAAAGTTTCAGTTCCATAAAGGAAGCACGTAAGTGCTCTTTTTACGTCTAATGTATGAAGAGCTCTCTGTGCAACAGAATCTGATTGTGGGAAACTTGGTAACTTCATAGATTAGTTGCATTAGTTGAGGTAAAATTGAGACAC